>NC_042964.1:25192961-25508794 GCF_901001165.1 Salmo trutta | reverse complement strand
GTTTTGGAGCAGTGGCTTCTTCTTTGCTGAGCGGCCTTTCAGGTTATGTCGATATAGGACTCATTTTACTGTGGATATAGATACTTTTGTACCTGTTTCCTCCAGCATCTTCACAAGGTCCTTTGCTGATCGATTTGCACTTTTCGCACCAAAGTACATTCATCTCTAGGAGACAGAACGCGTCTCCTTCCTGAGCGCTATGACAGCTGCGTGGTCCCATGGTGTTTATACTTGCGTACTGTTGTTTGTACAGATGAACGTGGTACCTTCAGGCGTTTTGGAAATTGCTCCCAAGGATAAACCAGACTTGTGGAGGTCTACAATTTTTTTTCTGAGGTCTTGGCTGATTTCTCTTCTGTATTTTTTAGGGGTCTCAACTTACTATTGAGAGTAAGAATAGTCTAATTTTGAAATTTAGACATTTGAAAATTTGGTTGTGCATAATTCTTTAGATTTTCTCTTGTTATGTCAGTCACTGACATGTCAGCTAAGAATTTTTAGATTATAGTTAGTCTATCCAGTTTTCTAAACTTGTAGTAATCATGACTGTGTACTGACCGGGCACACAGGGCATGTGCCAAGGGCCCTAACCTCCAGCTGTCCCCCATTGATTTTGTTAAGGCGTCAGCATGCTTCGGTTCAGCTGGAGTCTAGCCGAACTTGGCTAGGCAAACCGTACGACTGTGCTCGCATACTCCCTTACAAGACCTTTGCTTTAGAAATGACAATAGTACTGTTTGTCCATCTTGAGACTGCCTCAAAATAGTCTGAATTCAACTAAGATAAATCAAGAAATTGTAAATTACTTTTTTATGTTTTTGCATAGGAGATCTTAGTCGCGCAATTTTACATCTAACTAGGATGTTTGGTGCAGTATTTCTCAAGTACAAACACGATTAGTCTTTCATTGAATGAAAACGAACACTTTATTGAGATTTCCTACTATTGACCAAATAACTGAGGAAGGGGTGTAGACCTTGGCTACAAACTCCGGCTCGCTTTAAGAAAATGTTTTGTGTTCATGAACTACAGAAAAAACTTGCCAAAGACTTAAAGAGAACAGAAACATCATAAAATGTCGTCTGTTCCGAAATGTTTCGGCTGGGAAGCATGCGGAAGCGTTTTGTCATTCTCACTCAGATATCATATTTACATGGCATAATAAGTCATGGCAAAATGTGTAGAATTGCAGGAAATTGACTTTGAAACTGCAAAAATGTATCTCAAACCCATGGCAAAATGGATAGAATTGCAGGAAATTGACTTTGAAACTGCAAAAATATATCTCAAACCCATGGGAAATTGTGTAGAATTTCAGGAAATTGACTTTGAAACGGCAAAAATGTATCTCAAACATTGAATGGATAGAATTGCAGGAAATTAGCTGTAAAACTGAAGAAAAAAAAATCTCTGCCCAACGTCAAAATTAGTATTAGTAGAAATTAGTAGAAATGTGTTATACATTTTTTTTTAAATCCTCTCCACCCAATGACAAAATGTTTAGAATTGCAGAAAACTTGCTTTAAAATTGCTACATTTTCTCTATGCTCCATGGCAAATGTGTAGAATTGCAGAAAATTAAGGGACAGATCAACATTTACTGAAGGGGCTGGTCCAACTTAAGGTGTCATAAAAAAATACCCTCCCCAATGTTAGAAATATTTTCACATGATGCTCCCCCCCAGTAAATTTCCATCTGCCCCCCTTGTACAATAAAATAAATGTAACACCCTCCCCCTCGTAGAATTAACTCGTAATATTGTTACGATCACAAATAACAATAACCGTAGCGACGCTGTGTTTGTAAACATGGATATCGACTTTGACACTTCGGCATGCATTTGTGGCACAGTCGATGCCACGCAGGGCTATGGGCCAGAAGGTTGTGGGTTTGCTGACCACCACAGAGGAGCTCACTCTCCCTGCCTGTTTCAGAGACGGCTGCAGACAATGATCAGCTAGGAGGAAATCAGATTTTCTACATTTTGATGCCATATTTATAATTATATAAAATATATACAACAAATTTTCCACAAACAGGTTTCTGTGCCAATGCACCACACAACCAATAAACAAAGCATACAGACTTCAGGCACTTCAATATCATGATTTGCATTTTCAACACAACAATAATAAGCTATATCAATCTCAACAAACAGAAAATCCATCCCTCCCTACCTTG
Organism: Salmo trutta; assembly: GCF_901001165.1. Taxonomy (NCBI): domain Eukaryota; kingdom Metazoa; phylum Chordata; class Actinopteri; order Salmoniformes; family Salmonidae; genus Salmo; species Salmo trutta. Next base: position 25,506,612 of record NC_042964.1, on the reverse strand, counting down.
TTGGCTTACCCAGTACAGAAGGCTTGGCTTGACAATCTTCGAATGTCATTAAACGATTTGATGTTTTGTAGAAGATGCATCTTTCCATTCATCAATTGGCCGCTGCACAGTTTGGAATGATAGATTTTATTTGTCAGTAAAAAAATAAATAACAATGTTTTAAAGTGACTGGGAATGCACAATAAAGTTGAGAACTTATTTCATTGTGGTCCCTATTTTTTACATAAACACATATACAATTACATAAATACAGACACATTACAGAGATAGAGATGAAAAAATGCTATGAGTATGAGGGGTGAGTTTAAGTACAATTCTTACAAGCTTGTTTGGCTGGTAGCTTATTCTTTAGATGTGTGGGGCTGCTGGTGAACCATGACCTGCAGGCATAATCAAAGTGACACTGGACCAGCGCACTAGCTAGGTTTCCGTCCAATTGGTGACACATTTTAGTGTGAATATTCTAAAATCTTCATTAAAACAATATGCCATTACAGAGTTTCCTTTAGAAAAAATTGGTTTTGGACAACATGACAGGCAAGACTTTAATTTACCGGACATTTAAGATATTTTATGGAAATCCATATGCATTCAGATCCGACCTGGAACAGCCAGCGCCATCAATAAACAAGGGATATTCGACCCTTACTGTAGGTCTTCATCAGGCATCCATATCCCAGGTGGGGGTGGAAGGTCCTATATATAGGAGCAGTACTAAGTGACATCACTTCCTGAAACAGAAGGTAAACATTTTTAGTTTCTAATATAGTTTCAGAATATTAACATTCAATCAAAATATATAATCATAGACAGGGAATGTGATCAGTAATAGACGTACAATATTCAATTAGGATTTTTTTTTAAACTATTTAGACATATTGAAACTATAAAAAAGGTTTCAAGTCAAAATCCTCATTAAAGCCAAGAGGAGACAGTGTGTTGAGCCTGTGGATCCAGAAAGATTCCCTTTGAAGAAGTTTCCTCTCAATATTGGCTAAACGACACACATTTCCATCCTTAAAAGCAGCCTATAACAAATTACAAAAACACTATTCCTTCGATGTGTAGCATATGCAAAATTTTATAGCCAATTTTTGTATTGTTTTTAGGCTACTTTTCTAAAACAACAATTGTCCACCTCACGGTTCAGCTGTCAGAGACTTGATCACTAAATGTATCAGATTATTGCATGCATAGGCCTATAGGCTTATGTGTCCACTGTATGATATTAACGTTTGAATAGATACATATAGCCTATATAAATGAAGAGAAGCTTAGGCCTAACCCCAGAGAGATAGTGATATGCCAGTGGCATGCTACGACACCGACATGCATTTCTTTATGTCAGATGGCTACCAAGTCTGTTATACAGATGTAGACGTATAGAAGGAGGCTAATTTGTACATTTTCAATCAGAATATTTTGTATAAAGATAAGCAGTATAGTGTTAGATTAAAGGAGTAAATCTGGTAGGCCTTCCTCACCTCAAGTTCAACTGTCAGTTGCAGTGCCGGGGTGCACTGCCTTTATATCATAGGCCTGTAGTAGCTAAAGCTTTTGTGAGCGGACCAAGTATTTTTCGGTTGCTCTACAGCGGAAAGGTAGAATAAACGAGTCAGGAGCAGGTTTTCTTACATTGAACAAAGTTTTTTATTGAGAAATGGTTTTTCTTCTCAAACAATCCCACACAATCAAGGATGATCTCACAAGGATAACACATCTTCTTCTTTACAGGGACAAGGAACACAATGTGTCCCCCACTGCCGGTTCCCTCCTCTCTCTTGTAGGGGAAAGAAAATAGGAGATTAGTACCGTAAACTGTGCTTAACTGTCTCTGATTACCTTTACTCGCGTGACGGGCTGGGCTACTATCCGTGGGACCAGCCTGCCCCCTGGTGGTCCTTCCACATACCTCACCCCTCAGGACTGGACCGGAGGGCCGGGCGCCAGACGCGCCGATTTGGTCGCGTCGGGACAGCGCGTCCGCATTCCCATTCCTCGTTCCAGCCCTGTGGATGACATGGAAAAATAATGGTTGTAATGCAAGAAACCATCTGGCTATTCTGTTGTTATTGTTTCTCTTACTGGCCATCCACGTGAGGGGAGCATGGTCAGTAACGAGGGCGAACCTACGCCCGAGTAGGTAGTAATCGAGGGCCCACTTAATGGCTAGGGCCTCTTTCTCTATGGTAGCATATCTCTGTTCCCAATCACAGAGCTTCCTACTTATGAAGAGAATATGTCTCTCTGCTTCACCTACATCCTGAACTAGGACGGCCCCGAGCCCTGTATCTAAGGCGTCTAGCTGCACAATGAACTCTTGGGAAAAGTTGGGAGCCTGCAGGACGGGATCAAAGCACAGGCTGGAAGGCGTCTTCCGTCTCTTCCTTCCACGCTATACGGTTTGGCAGGTTTTTCTTGATGAGATTTGTGAGGGTGTGGCAATGGTTGCATATCCAGGGATGAAACTGCGATAATATCCCGTTATTCCCAAGAAGGGTCGGACGCCCCGCTTCGTCTGGACCGAGGCCAGTCCCGATTTGACCTGGTCTTTTCTGCCTGTGGACATGTTTTTCCGTTCCCCACGGTGCATCCCAGGTATTGCGCTTCAGACAGACCCAGGCAGCATTTTTTGGGATTGATTGTCAGCCCTGTAGACTCCAAGCCCACAAGGACCGCCCACAGTCGCAGGAGGTGCCTATCCCAGTCCTCGCAGTGGATGACCACATTGTCTATATACGCTGCTGCGTACTCTTGATGGGGCAGTAGAATGGCATCCATGAGGCGTTGGAAAATCGCCACAGCACCATACAGTCTGAAGGGCATCCTCACATACTGAAAAAGCCCCTCCGGTGTGGCGAAGGCAGTCTTTGGGCGGTCCTCCGGAGCCACCGGCACTTGCTAATATCCCTTCGTCAGATCCATGGTGGTGATGAACTTGGCCCTTCCCAAGCGCTCCAAGAGTTCAACCACGTGGGGCATGGGATACGCGTTGAATGTAGAGATGACGTCGTTTCGTTGCAGAGCCTCATTCTACCGCCAGGTTTGGGGACCAGGACTATGGAACTGGGCCACTCACTCGTAGATGGCTCGATCACCCTCATCCTCAGCATCTCCCTTACCTCGTTCTTAGCGATAACTCGGCGTGCCTCAGGAATCCAGTAAGGCCAGATATGCACCTTCTTGCCTGGTTCAGTGTGGATACGGTGAAACAAGACATCTGTTTGGCTTGGAAAAGGAGAGAATACCCGGCCGAATTGCATAATCAGCTTGTCTAGCTGTCTCGACTGCTCCTGCAGGAGAGTTCGGGCACGGCGTACCTGTAGCGGGGCCTCCTCTTTTTCTTTGTCCTCCACTGCCAACAAAGCCACACCCTTCTCTCTTCCATGGTACTTCTTCAGCAGGTTGATATGATAGAGTTGGACCTTCTTCCTCCTGTCAGGTTGCTTGATGCGGTAATTGACCAGTGAGACCCTCTCCTTTACCCCGTAGGGCCCCCTCCACTGTGCCAGCAAGTGGTATTCGGCCATGGGCACGAGTACCATCACTTTCTCTCTCACGGTGAACTCCCTGGGTGTCGCTGACTTATTGTAGGCCCGACCTTGAGTCTATCGCACCTTCTCCATATGCTCCTTTACTATGGGTCAGACTGCCGACAGTCGGTCCCGCATCAGGGTAACATGTTCTATCGTCGACCGGCATGGGCAGGGTTGGGCCTCCCAGGTCTCCTTGGCTAAGTCGAGGATCCCTTGACATGGTCTGCCGTACAGCAATTAGAACGGGGAAAACCCTATGGACGCCTGTGGTACTTCTCTCAGGGCAAACATTAAGTTGGGCAGAAGCATGTCCCAGTTTTTCTGGTCTCTGTACACCACTCTTCTCAACATGCTTTTAATCGTCTTGTTCAGGGGTCCGCACAAACCGTCTGTCTGTGGGTGTAATATGCTTGTGCATATCTGTTGAACCTGGTATAACCGACACAGGTCCTTCATCAACCGGGACATGAACAGGGTTCCCTGGTCATTAGGTCATTAGGATCATCTTGGGAAGGTCCACCCGGGAGAACAGCATAACGATTCCTTGGTGATTCCCTTTGATGACATGTTGTGAAGGGGTATGGCCTCCGGGAACTTGGTAGAGTAATCTACGACAACCAGGATGTACTTCTGTCCTCTGGCGTATTTCGGGAGGGGTCCCACGAGGTCCATAGCTATGCGTTCGAAGCAGGTCTCTATAATGGGAAGAGGAATCAAACGATTACGCAGGTGTGGCCGTGGGGCCATACGCTGACATTGATCACACGTCCTACAATACCTGGCCACAGCTCGAGTGACACGGGGCCAATAGAACCTCTGCATGATTCTGTCAATCATTTTGTCCCGTGCCAGGTGTCCTCCTAGGACATGGGCATGGGCTAGCTGTAGGACAGTATCCCTGTACTGTACGGTCTACGCACCATTAGTAATTCCTGTTTTTCCCCCCTTCGTTGCACGACCCAATACAAGAGCATGCCTGACTGCATAGTAGGGAAGGGAGGGCTCACCTGACCCGTCGACATTTCTCCTGTCGATCGCCTTCCTCATGGCGTCCCGTAGGTCTGGGTCTCTATGCTGAGCTGTGGAGAACTGTCCCTTTAATTCTTGGGGCAAGTCGACCTCTGTAGAGGGGTGTGGAGGTTGTTCCCCATCCCCGTTGGGGGTGCCCGAGGAGAATCCCTTCCATGTTCCCTCCTCTGACTGGGTTTCAAACATATCCCGTAGCCTCTGGTCGCGCCTTCCTTCCTCCGTCGTATACAACCCGTCGAAGGTGTCTTCATCTGAGGTTTCCTGGAATAGCTGTCGGAGGCGTTGGGTCTGTATTTCTTCCTCTGCTCCAGAGGTAGAGGCCGAGGCTATGTTTCCTTGTAGAGCTACTACCTCGGGCTTGGAATTGGGTTTTTTCTTTCTCTGCTTTCCTGCCCCCCTGTAGTGGGCCGGACCTCGGCGTGTGATAGAGAGACCTGGTCCCCTTTGTTCGGAGCGTAAAGTTGTCTGCCGAAGCTCCTTATACAGGGGACAGTCTCTCCTCATCAATAATAGCACCTTCAGCTGGGGTACTTTCCCCGCCCTGACTGTACACCTTCCTTTCGGGGTGAGAATGGACAGACTCACGGTGGGGTAATAGTGGGTGTCTCCATGGATACAGCATACGGCTACTTTGTCTGGTAGAAGTGCTGCTGTGGTCACCATCTGTTCCTCCACTAATATAACCATACTTCCTGAGTCGAGAATGGTTACCACGTCTCGTCCTTCTATTCAAACATGAATCTCTGGGGCTGGGGCTATTTCTGCTAACCAACAGGGGCAATCCTGCCCTCTCGAAACAGGGATGTGTGGGGACGGGCAACGATGACTCGGTGGCCATGGACTCGTTCTTTCTGGGACCTTTCTGGGACCCACCAACCCTGTTGTGTGGGTGATGACATCTCTTCATATCCGGAGCAGGTTCGGTCGTGCCGGGGTTAATTGGAGAAAGGTCTTGGCAGAGTCCTTCCGGTCCTCCTTGTCCCCTTTTAACAACTCCCATGTAGATCGGTACGTTTCCACGGCCTGGGCTATGTCGTCTGCTGCCGAGGGGTTAGTTTCCCCCACAACCCTTTTTAAGTCCATGGGTAATTCCCTTAAAATCTTGTCCACTACGAGAGTCTCTACAACATGCCCTACTTCCTTTCCGGGTTCCAGCCACTGTTTTGTTAGTCGTATGAGTGCGAAGATCTGGGCCCGCACGGTTTCGTCGGCCATATAGGACCATTGATGGAACTTAACGGCTCTATCTCGGGCGGTCAGCTGGTACCGGGACAGAATCTCGGTTTTTAGTCGCCCATAGTCAGCAGCTTTGCGGGGGTTCAGGTCATAGTAGGCTTCCTGGGCTATCCTGGTTAAAAGAGGGGCTAATGCGCTCGCCCATTCTGTTGGGGGTCACTCTTCCAAGGTGGCCGTCCTTTCGAAAGGCATGATAAAAGCCTCAATATCATCCTCCTTGGAGAGGCGAGGTAAGACGGCGTGAGCAGCTGCTCTTGGCTTCACTCTCAGTTCTTCTCGCCGGCTCAGATGTCGTTGCAGGAGTTCTATGGTTGTCTGCTGTGCCGTGATCAACTGTTGTAGCAGAGCGTCATCCATCTTTCTTGTATGGTTCCTCTGTGTCTACAGGTAGATTTTTGTCTTTTCCTTACTTATCCTCATGTAACTCATCCACCTAATGCCCGCATTCTCTACCAATGTGAGCGGACCAAGTATTTTTCGGTTGCTCTACAGCGGAAAGGTAGAATAAACGAGTCAGGAGCAGGTTTTCTTACATTGAACAAAGTTCTCTATTGAGGTATTTTTTTTATTCTCAAACAATCTCACACAATCAAGGATGATCTCACAAGGATAACACAAATCTTCTTCTTTACAGGGATAAGGAACACAATGTGAGTAACTTTTAACTATAACATAAATCACGGGTGTGTCACTGCCTCAACTATCCGTTCGTGGAGATCTCCTTTCGGGAGGTGGTGCGGATCCGTGGTTGCCATTCCCAAGAGGTAGTTTGTCCTCTTCTTCTCCCTATCGTCGGGTAAATCCTCTCCTTTGGAGAATCAATAACTTTTTTTCCCCCTCCAGTCTCCCCCACTGCCGGTTCCCTCCTCTCTCTTGTAGGGGGAAGAAAATAGGTCATTAGTACCATCAGCTGTGCTTAACTCCCTCTGATCGCCTTTACTCACATGCCGGGCTGGGCTACTATCCGTGGGACCAGCCTGCCCCCTGGTGGTCCTTCCACACTTAATAATAACCACGCCATACCAAATCTTCACAAAAGTTTCTAAACTTCATTAGGGTAATATTAGAAGTAAGTCAAGCCATTGTTTATTGCGAAAATATGAGCAGCAGAGCAAGTGTGCAGTACCCTCCCTGTGCTCAATAAAACACCACACAACCCTCCTCAAAGCAAAAACAAAAGTTTGATAACCCTCCCCCTATCTTGGACCACCCCTCCCCCAAGTACATTTCAATCTTTCCCTAACTTTAAAACGTGTCTATCAATATAGGATTGTAGCCCAATGTTGCGTTTTTGTGACACTTACAAAACTACCTCTAGCTCTGGCTCAGAAGGTTTGTTTCTCATTTTTAGTTTTTCTACATAATCACTACATCTTAGAGAATACAGGAAACATATTTTAAGTCATGTACTTGCACGTATGGCTTAAATCATATGCTTGTGTAGGGGACCAGTGTAATCTCAGATGGGTGTACAGTTTCTATTGTTTCAGAGGCTACTGATGCCACAATAATCATACTAACACACAACAAATACTACTAAGAGATAAATCTGGGTCTAAGGACAAGTACGACCAGTGCGGGGGACCAATACGAAAAAAAGTGTTAAAATGTACTCACTACTGTAAGTCGCTCTGAATAAGAGCGTCTGCTAAATGACTAAAATGTAAATGTAAAAATGTAAGGAGATGCACTATGTAGTGTGCCCCATGAGCTTTGAGTTTAGGACCTGTACAGGATGCGGTTTAGGAAACATTTGTTCTTTACAATGTTGGTTTTCACAGGGTTAATTCAGTGGTTTCCAAACGTATCCTCCGGGACCCCCGGACGTTTCACATTTTTGTTGTATCCCTGAACTAGCTCAGTTGAATCATATGTCAGTATCCAAAAACACCTTCCATCCTGAACCAACTGGTTTCACTTCATTTGGATTAACTGTTTTCGTTACATTTATTTGACAGGGATAAGGCACATCAATCAACATTTCTGTAAATGTGCCAGATTTAGCCAGATAGCTAAATCTGCTAAAACAGGTCATTTTTCATAAAAGAATACTATATGTTCTCAATGACTTGCCTGGTTAAATAAAGGCATAATAGTATAAGTATAATTGCACTTATCATGAGTGATTTAAAGTTGGTAGTTGGATATTTTCTTACTCAACATGCACTTGGTTATAATCATCCACAGATAATTGAACCAAGAAAGGAGTAAAAGCAACTGGAACAAGCTTCCAAATGAGATATTTACACAGCAAAATACATTCCAACATCCAGAGAGTGCAGAAAAGTCTAGAAACACCTATTATCCTATTTCTCCTTTGAGGGACAGCGTTAAAAGAAATAGCTGAGGTAGATCTCCCTGTGATTCTATTGTCTGTGCTGAAGGGGAATAAAGCCAGGAGTAGAGGAGGAGAGGAGGAGAAGTGAAGTACTGATATAGAGGAAAGAGAGTGAGAGGATAAGGGCAGAGAGAAAAGAGAGGGAGAGGAGAAGGGCAGATCAGAGAGAAGTACGTGATGGAGAGAACAAAAGAGAGGGAGAGAGGAGAAGAGCAGAGAGAAAGGAGAGGGAGGAGGAGATAGTGAAAATCACTTATTAAATCAAGCCAGGACAGCTTAGTTAGTTCAGACTTATCCCCCCTCCTTCCCTTTCATCCCCTGTTCATCTCACGTCCCACTTCCCCCCCTCCCTTCCTCTCATTCTCTCCCTTTCAGTTCTCTCCCCTGAATCTCTCCCGTTTCCAACCCTTTCATCCACGCTTATTTCCTCCTCTTTCCCTTCTATCCCCCTTCTCCCCTCCCCTCCCAGATTCAGCCCCCCCCCTTTCCATCACAGTGTTTACGTGAAGTGATCTCTTGGCAGCGAGACTCAGCTCACTGATTTACACCAGCAGATGGAGGGAGCAGATCTCTCTCTCTCCTTCTGTTGCTCGCTCTGTCTTGCTCTCCTTACACCGAGTGTGTTCCTTCATGCCCCATTTGGACTGGACACACAAACCTGGTCTGCATCTCTGCTGTGAGTGTGTGAGTTTGAGTGGGAGCGTGAGAAGTAGCTGTGCAGACTACAGGACTTATCTGAGTGGACTCACTCACTGCATAAAGGTCTTTATTCGTCTGCAGCTGACTCCCTACGTACAGGTATAGATTGTTTTTTAAATTTTTATTATTCAACCTTTATTTAACTAGGCAAGTCAGTCGGTGTGTGCTTAATGTGCATTTGTGGTCTCTCTAAGTCATCAATAGGTGTGAATTTGTTGCTACTGTCTCTAGAACGGTTTGTTAGTCACAAAGTGCTACAATTGTTGAGACTCTCGTGCTCTTTGTTGTGTCGAAAACGTCTGTCCGGTAGCGAGTGTGTTTGTGTTCAATAGGTATTTGTCGTCAAAAGGTATTGCGTGTTTGCTACTGTCTCCATATCTTGGTGTGTCACAGAGAATGTGTGCTATGTCTCAAGGCTTGCTCTGTCAAGTATTGAATAAAGCTGGATAATGTGTGTGTTTCAATGAATGCGTTGTACAGTAGGTTCTCTCAGTCTCCTTAAGTGCTCTGCTCTGGTTGCTGTCATTTATCTATGAAGTATTTAATCAATCCGCTTGAACAATCTGAATGTGTGCCTTCTGTGAATGTGTGCCTTCTGTGAATGTGTGCCTTCTGTGAATGTGTGCCTTCTGTGAATTTGTGCCTTCTGTGAATTTGTGCCTTCTGTGAATTGGTATTGTCAAGGGTTGCATTTATAGTCTGAATTCAATCTGACTTCTTCAACAATAGATTAAACGAATAAAGTAAAATGCACATATGGAAAATGATTATCCTTTGTGCAAAGCAAATACTTCTGCATGTGACTATTTTCACATGTAGTCCTCTTCAAAATAACCGATCTCAGTCCTCTTTAAAGTGAACTCTTGGGTAAAAGAAAAGCAAAATAACTCAGTTCTCTTTGTATTCACACTGCCCTTGCATTTGAATGAGGACTCTTTTGCCGTTTCACTTCACCTATTTTGTGGTCGGAGTCCTCTTTGCATTCACATTGCTATGTTTAGAAAGGAACCAAGATCTTCTTCCAAAATTTACTCAATGAACTCTGGGTTTTCACAAAGTGCAGGACAAGCCGTTCCATCAGATTGTGTTATCAACAGAAAGATGTACCTACTAACATTTTGGAAGTTGCTATATTGCATTTTGTTAAAAGATGAGACATAATAATTATAATCAGTAGATAATATTAACATCTAAATATTATTGGTAACAGAATAAATAGCAGAAGATAATAGATGACACCCTAAATGTAACACCCTAAATGTAAATGCTGTAATAGATGACACCCTAAATGTAGGCTACTGGCCCTTTTAGTGTTAGCATTGCTTTTGTGGTTAGCGCTATCCGGAATCTTTGGGTTGTCCCTACCCTAAATCCTAACCTCAACCCCTAGCCTAACCCTAACCTAAACCATAGCCCTTACCTAACCTTAACCCTAACTTTAACCCTTACCTTAACCATTTTAAATTGTCAACTTCTATGGGGTACAAAACTCATATTTTGGCATTTCTGTGCATCCTTGGCAATCGCTAATCAATATCCAAAAACAGCACACGTTTTTTTCCACCAACCTGGACATCATCATCTTCTCTCTTTTGTGGCACCAATGTCAGGGGTTATGGCTGGGAAGACGGTGTTGCAATAGTCTAGTGTGTACTACGGGAAAAGGGTCAAGCAAAACCCGCTGAGCTTCGTCTTCACATTGCCCTAAACAAAGGGAACCGACAGCGGAATTCAAGCGAACCAAAGTCTCGAGATGATCTCAGTTTGGTTCGCTTCTGGGTCTCTTTTGAGAGCTGTGAGTCCCTTTGGCGTGTTCAAGCAATTAAGCGAACGGCACTGAGTTCACAAGAATTGACTGAAAGGTACCAAGTGTGAAAACACCCTAAAATACAGACTAAATTAGTAGAACATTACTAAAATAGGGATCTTCTTAAGTTAGTAACTTCCATTCATTTTAGTGATCAGATGGTCACTATAGTATGTTTCTATTTTTTTATAAAATAATTTTAGGGGGTAGATCAGCTTTAATAGTGCAGATTTATATTTATATATTTACCCCTCCCCTAATTGGAGTAAACTAATGGACAACAACACGTATGCTTCTACTTCCAGCTTATACACACTATATTCATTTTACGGACACAATGTATTTTACAATAGTTATATTTTGTTTGTTTTTAATCTCACCCTTCAGCTACCATCAACCCCTCCCATCTGTCTCTTAACACCATCCATTTTTGGCATTGACTAGGAGGTAGCCTAGTGGTTAGAGCGTTGGGCCAGTAATCGAAAGGTTGGTGGATCGAATCCCTGAGCTGTCGTTCTGCCCCTGAACAAGGCAGTTAACCCACTGTTCCCCGGTAGGCCGTCATTGTAAATAAGAATTTGTTCTTAACTGACTTGCCTAGTTAAATAAAGGTTAAATTAAAAAATATATATTTTTCATCTGTACTGTTATGTTTCACAAAAGTTCTGAACCTTTCTATGCTCATAGTTTCTATAGATTGTAAATTAAATATTTTAGCTAAAAGTGTTATATTATTGATCGATTGACTATGACTTTTCAAATCACCCAACAGTGCTAATTGCAGAGTTAGCTCCAGGTAAATGTTGCAATTCTTCAACCATTCCTGGACTGCAATATTTTTGCAATATATATAGAACAGCTGTCAATTTTTTGGTCCTTAAATGAAACTGGTATACTTTTTTATTTAGCACAATTTTCTTTAACCAATTTTGATCTTTAATGCAGGGCCAACAGACAAGTGTATTACTTTTTCCCCCTTCCACTTGCCTCTTCCATTTTTGTGGTAATGCTGCAATTAGTTGGTTGTAATTTTGGGTAGAGCAGCTTTTCCACATATTTTTGTTAGCCACATGTGTGACATAACTCCACCAGTCCTATTCATGATATAATGTAAAAAGATAACTTTTGAAAAAGTTTTTTTATTTTTTATTTTTATTATCAATTAGTATGTTTGTTAGTTTGTTTTTCTTCCACCAAGCGTAGTGCATAAACCTATAAAACATTGCCTGCGCTCTGTTAGTTTAGAACATTTACATCATTTTTTATCATTGGAACACACGCACACTGGTAGCCTGGTTCCAGATCTGTGTGAACCTTATCTAATTCCTAACATGACTATTGCCAATGACACTTTTCATTTTTTGTTTCAGGCACAGATGAAACAACAGATATAGCTAGGGCAATAATCAGGAGTATGGCATAACAACTATAGTCTGAGTAGTTGGCTAAAGAACAAACTGGATTCTGAGGTGTTTTTCTATTTAAAATGTTCTCATTCATTTCCTTCTCTTTGTATTGCATTGATCTTACCCCTCTGATCTAACTCCTGACTATTGTTGTCTTATATGGCCTAACAATGATAGTCAGACAAGATTGCTGAAGTACAAACAAACCTGGGACAATGCAGGTTGGATTATTTTAGTTATTCTATTCAAAATGGCTACTTTCCTTTGGCTTCTTTCCCCTTCTGGTGGTGTTTGGAGTGATCAGGACAGCTTTTCATGTGTCTGTTATTTAATCAAGCCTGATGATGAACAAGTATACCCTAGGGATCAAGAATGATGCCAACACAACTCATTATTACACTGAAACTCAATAGGGCTGTTGTGGTAGTGTAACTGCTGCTGATTATATGGACACACAAACACACACACAAACACACACAAACACACACAAACACACACACACACACACTGACTTCTTGTCCATGGTTCCTATATGATCTGTGGAGTGCACCAATTTTATCTTTCACTTCAAGCTAGTAATACATCTACTTTGTGCATGACACAAGTCATTTTTCCAACAATTGTTTACAGGCAGATTATTTCACTTATAATTCACTGTATCACAATTCCAGTGGGTCAGAAGTTTACATACACTAAGTTGACTGTGCCTTTAAACACCTTGGACAATTCCAGAAAATGATGTCATGGCTTTAGAAGCTTCTGATAGGCTAATTCACATCATTTGAGTCAATTGGAGGTGTCCCTGTGGATGTATTTCAAGGTCTACCTTAAACTCAGTGCCTCTTTGCTTGACAACATGGGAAAATCAAAAGAAATCAGCCAAGACCTCAGAAAATAAATTGTAGACCTTCACAAGTCTGGTTCATCCTTGGGAGCAATTTCCAAATGCCTGACGGTGCCACGTTCATCTGTACAAACAATAGTATGCAAGTATAAACACCATGGGACCACACAGCCGTCATACCGCTCAGGAAGGAGACGCGTTCTGTCTCCTCGAGTACTTTAGTGTGAAAAGTCCAAATCAATCCCAGAACAACAGCAAAGGACCTTGTGAAGATGCTGGAGGAAACAGGTACAAAAGTCTATATAACCACAGTAAAATGAGTCCTATATCAACATAACCTGAAAGGCCGCTCAGCTAGGAAGAATCCACTGCTTCAAAACCGCCATAAAAAAAGCCAGACTACGGTTTGCAACTGCACATGGGGACAAAGATTGTACTTTTTGGAGAAATGTCCTCTGGTCTGATGAAACTAAAATAGAACTGTTTGGCCATAATGGCCATCGTTATGTTTAGAGGAAAAAGGGGGAGGCTTGCAAGCCGAAGAACACCATCCCAACCGTGAAGCATGGGGGTGGCAGCATCATGTTGTGGGGGTGCTTTGCTGCAGGAGGGACTGGTGCACTTCACCAAATAGATGGTATCATGAGGGAGGAAAATTATGTGGATATATTGAAGCAACATCTCAAGACATCAGTCAGGAAGTTAAAGCTTGGTCGCAAAGGGGTCTTCCAAATGGACAATGACCCCAAGCATACTCCCAAAGTTGTGGCAAAATGGCATAAGGACAACAAGGTCAAGGTATTGAAGTGGCCGTCACAAAGCCCTGACCTCAATCCTATAGAAAATTTGTGGCAGAACTGAAAAAGCGTGTGTGAGCAAGGAGGCCTACAAACCTAACTCAGTTACACCAGCTCTGTCAGGAGGAATGGGCCAAAATTGGTGTCACAGGAAGGCCAAAAAGATCATCAAGGACAACAACCACCCAAGCCACTGCCTGTTCACCCCGCTATCATCCAGAAGGCGAGGTCAGTACAGGTGCATCAAAGCGGGGACCGAGAGACTGAAAAACAACTTCTATCTCAAGGCCATCAGACTGTTAAACAGCCATCACTAAGATTGAGTGGCTGCTGCCAACATACTGACTCATCTCTAGCCACTTTAATAATGAAAAAAATTATGTAATAAATGTATCACTAGCCACTTTAAACAATGCCACTTAAACAATGCCACTATATAATGTTTACATACCCTACATTACTCATCTCATATGTATATACTGTACTCTACACCATCTACTGCATCTTGCCTATGCTGTTCTGTACCATCACTCATTCATATATTTTTATGTACATATTCTTATTCATTCCTTGACACTATAAGGTAGTTGTTGTGGAATTGTTAGGTTGGATTACTTGTTAGATATTACTGCATGGTCGGAACTAGCACAAGCATTTCGATACACTCGCATTAACATCTGCTAACCATGTGTATGTGACAAATAAAATTTGATTTGATTTGAAACTCACCCAACTTATTGTGGGAAGCTTGTGGAAGGCTACCCAAAATGTTTGACCCAAGTTAAACAATTTAAAGGCAATGCTACCAAATACTAATTGAGTGTTTGTAAACTTCTGACCCACTGGGAATGTGATGAAAGAAATAAAAGCTGAAATAAATATTTCAATGACATTTCACATTCTTATAATAAAGTGGTGATCCTAACTGACCTAAGACAGGGAATTTTTACTAGGATTAAATGGCAGAAAGTGTGAAAAACAGAGTTTAAATGTATTTGACTAAGGTGTATGTAAACTTCCGACTTCAACTGTATATGTCCGAACTCAGAATCAAATAGTCTTCGCAAAAATAACATGTTCACTGTGATAGAACATAAAGTGAAATCAGAAAGTATTCAGACCCCTTGACTTTTTCCACATTTTGTTACATTACAGCCTTATTCTAAAATGGATTTTTTAAAAAAATGTCTCATCAATTTACACACAATGCACCATGACAACAAAGTGAAAACAGATTTTTAGAAATTTTAGCAAGTGTATTAAACATAAAAAACATAAATACCTTATTTACATAGGTATTCAGACCCTTTGCTATGAGACTAGAAAATTGAGCCCAGGTGCATCCCATTTCCATTGATTATCCTTGAGATGTTTCTACAACTTGATTGGAGTCTACCTGTGGTAAATTCAATTGATTGGACATGATTCGGAAAGGCACACACCTGTCTATATAAGGTCCCACAGTTAACAGTGTATGTCAGAGCAAAAACCAAGCCATGAGTTCAAAGGAATTGTCTGTAGAGCTCTGAGACAGGATTGTGTCGAGGCACAGATCTGGGGAAGGGTACCAGACATTTCTGAAGCATTGAAGGTCCCAAGAACACAGAGGCCTCCATCATTCTTAAATAGAAGAACTTTGGAACCACCAAGACTCTTCCTAGAGCTGGCCTCCCGGCCAAACTGAGCAATCGGGGGAGAAGGGCCTTGGTCAGTGTGGTGACCAAGATCCCAGTGGTCACACTGCAAAGTTCCAGATTTCCTCTGTGGAGATTGGAGAACCTTTCAGAAGGACAACAATCTCTGCAGCACTCCACCAATAGTTAGGCCTTTATGGTAGAGTGGCCAGAGTGGCCCGGAAGCGACTCCTCAGTAAAATGCACATGACAGCACACTTGGAGTTTGCCAAATGACTCTCAGACCATGAGAAACAAGATTCTCTGGTCTGATGAAACCTAGACTGAACTCTTTGGACTGAATGCCAAGCGTCACGTCTGGAGGAAACTTGGCTCCATCCCTATGGTGAAGCATGGTGGTGGCAAAATCATGCTGTGGGGATGTGTTTCAGCGGCAGGGACTGGGAGACTAGTCAGGTAAGATGAACGATGAACGGAGCAAAGTACCAAGAGATCCTTGATGAAAACCTGCTCCAGGGCGAAGGTTTACCTTCCAACAGGACACAACCCTAAGCACATAGCCAAGACAATGCATTCAAGACCATAATTGGTTAATGAAAATTGCGATAAATAAAAAAGTATACCAGTTTAATTTAAGGACCGAAAAAATTGACAGCCATGCCATATAGATTGCAAAATAGTTGGGAAGAGATTTTTGAAATACCAATTCCATGGCACATGTTTTATGAACTGATTCGCAAAATGATGTCGGATTCAAAACTTCACATTTTTCTGTTTAACTTATTATTCAGAATTCTTGCAACCTACAGAATGTTATTTATATGGGGGATACAAACTTCCCAGCTCTGCAGATTTTGCTGCGAAGAGGCAAAATCATTAGATCATTTGTTTTGGCAATGTCCATATGTAGCTTGTTTTTGGACACAGGTCCAGGAATGGCTGAAGAATTGTAATATTTACCTGGAGATAACCCTGCAGATAGCACAACTGGGGGGTCTGAAAAATCATAGTCAATCGATCAATAATATAATAATGCCTTTAGCAAATATTTTTATTTTCAATTTACAATCTGTAGAAACAATGAGAATAGAAAGGTTCAGAACTTTTGTGAAACATCACAGCACAGTTGAAAAATGTATGGCAAATAGAAATCCAATATGGATGGTGTTAAGAGATAGATGGGAGGGGTTGAATGGAGCTGAAGGTTGGGACTAATAACAACTAATAACCACAAGATAACTAATGTAAGACATACTGTGCCCGTAAAACGTATATAGGTTAGGAACTTTTTTGAAAGAGCACAGTTGAAGGACATAGAAATCAAACCGGATGGACATCATAAATATATGGGAGAGGGTGAGGGTAGAAGAAAAACAAGAGTTAAAAACAAACAAAATAAAACTATTGTAAAATAGAATGTGTTCATAAAATGTATATAGTATGTACAGTATGAGCTGGAAATACGCGTTGTTGTTCACTAGTTTGCTCCAATTAGGGGAGGGGTGGTAGGGTTGGAGGGTAATAAAGGAGAAAAAAATATCAAATAATATGAAATTAAAATACATTTTAAAAAAGACAATGAAGGAGTGGCTTCGGGACAAGTCTTTGAATGTCCTTGAGTGGCACTGCCAGAGTCCGGACTTGAACCCGATTGAACATCTCTGAGAGATCTGAAAATAGCTGTGCAGTGACACTCCCCATACAACCTGACACAGCTTGAGAGGATCTGCAGAGAAGAATGGAAGAAACTCCCCAAATACAGCTGTGCTAAGCTCGAAGCGTCATACCCACAAAGACTCAAGGCTGTAATTGCTGCCAAAGGTCCTTCAACAAAGTACTGAGTAAAGGGTCTGAATACTTATGTAAATGTGGAAAATACACTGTACATTTTGATTGGTGATTTTCTGCATTTATCAAAATCAGATGTGTCCATGTAAACAGGATTATTAGGGAAATCATTATTCTTGCAAAGCATGTAAACATTATAAACAAACTATTATATTCATCTGACTATCCACAATTGTATTATTGTGTGCATATAACCGTGGTCAATGTGATTTTCTAGATTGTCAAGGAAATTGTCTGACGACAAGTCTGTGATCGAATCCCATTGTCTCTGATTGACGCCTCTGATTGAATCCCAGCCAGTGTGTGTGTGTGTGTGTGTGTGTGTGTGTTTGTGTGTGTATGTACGCTGTATAGCAAAAGAGCAGTGTGACGTAACATTTGACAGGAGATCCCCTTCCCTGCCCTTTCATAAATCATTTTCCGGTACGTTTTTCACACATACTGGAAACAGCCATCCAATAAAACAAGTGTGACGGTGATGCAGTTTGATGCGGTCTGTATCATCATGTTCTCTTGTTCATGTCCTGATATAGTTTGAACAGGACATGACCTGTAACCTCTGACCTCTAACCTTTGATTCCCGACCTGGTCAGGCAGGTACAGTATGGAGTAATGATGACTCCAGTGGAAAGCTGTCCCAGTTGCGGACATGACAAACGGGGAATATAAATAAAATGGAAAGAATAAACGGAACAGGCGTCATAGGGATGGAGATTAGAGGATTCATATCCGATCAGTCATGTTTACAATGATTCATCAGGTCACAAGGACAGGAAAAACTCCTGGCCCTGATCATGGTGTATTCTTGCAACAGAACCAAATCATATGAGAATGTATTCAACCTTCTTAAAGTCATAGTAAATGTTCCAGAATCCTCACTGCTCTTTGTTTTTCTTTCTACACTTTTTATTTCACCTTTATTTAACTAGGCAAGTCAGTTAAGAACAAATTCTTATTTACAATGACAGCCTAGGAACAGTGGGTTAACTGCCTTGTTCAGGGGTTAGAACGACAGATTTTTACCTTGTCAGCTCAGGGATTCAATTTAACAACCTTTCGGTTACTGGCCCAACGCTCTAACCACTAGTGTACCTGCCGCCCCAAACTTACCCTAACAGGGAAACCAGATCGGCCAACATCTGCATTGCCGAACCCTAAAATAGAACTTGGTTCCATTTGAGATGCTAAAAATTCTACAAATGTCCAGCAAAAAAAAGACCATATACATTTAACACTAGAAAAGCAGAGAGCGTCACGTGGACGCAAAACAAATTTAAATGTGTAATTACTCATTTTTAAACTCATGTCCCCCCGTCCTTGACTTTTCCTTAAATAAGTCTACATAACACACTGTCGTTGTTAGAATCTTAATATCACAAAAATAATTTGTGTTATAAGCTGTTTTAAGAGGACATGTCATCAGCTAATGGCCCATCGAAACTACACCTAAACTACACTGAACAAAAGTATAAACGCAACCTGTAATGTGTTGGTCCCATGTTTTATGAGCTGAAATAAAATATTCTAGAAATGTTCCATACTCACAAAAAGCTTATTTCTCTCAATTTTTTTGGGACAAATTTGTTTACGTCCCGTTTGAAGACGCTGAATGGTCAATTCGACATCTGCATTGGCCTTGCAGCATTTATGGTGATATGGCCTCTGCAGAAGACAGGGCATTCATACTTCTTGCGCTTCGCCGCGCAGTGCAGAGCTGTTGTGAAGGAAATTGTCAACAAAGTGAGTTTGTGTTTATACAGGACCTCCCACCCTCACCTACAATCAATTGACTGATTTCCTTACAAGAAGTGTAACACACTAACATTATTAAATTGTTGCATGTTGCCATTTGTGACCGACCAGCTCGATTTGGTCTTATGTAGCAAAATTTGACATTTTGGAGGAAACTTGCTTCACCATAGGGATGGAGCCAAGTTTCCTCCAGACGTGACGCTTGGCATTCAGTCCAAAGGCTTCAGTCTTGGTTTCATCAGACCAGAGAATCTTGTTTCTCATGGTCTGAGAGTCATTTAGGTGCCTTTTGGTATTGCTATCTGCAGGGTTAGCTCTAGGTACTGTAAATGTTGCAATTCTTCAGCCATTCCTGGACCTTTGACCAAAAACAAGCTACATATGGACAAAATAAATGATCTAATGACTCTGCCTCATTGCAGCAAAATTTGCAGAGCTGGGAAGGTTGTATCCCCCATATCTATAACATTCTATTGGTTGCAAGAATTTTGTATAATCATTTAAATTTAAAAATTATACGTTTTGAATCCGGCATCGTTTTGCAAGGCAATTCATAAACCATGTGACATGGAATCGGTCCATTGAAAATCTCTTCCCAACTATTTTGCAATCTATATGGCACAGCTGTCCTTAAATTAAACTGGTATATATTTTTATTTATCACAATTTTCTTTAACCAAATTTGGTCTTTAATGCAGGGCTGACAGACAAGTTCCTTACTTTTTCCCCCTTCCACTTGCTTCTTCCATTTTTGCAATAATGCTGCAATTAGTTGGTTGTAATTTTGGGTAGAGCAGACATTTCCATATATTTGTGTTAGCTGCATGTGTGACATAACTCCACCAGTCCTAATTATGATATAATTTACAAAGATTATACATTTTTTAAATTGTATTTTTATATTTTTTAACCACAATATTTGTTGTATTATTTGTTCTGTCTTTTCTGGTGGATTAAACTGAAATTGCAACCAAGTTTCTATGGCTTGTTTAAAAAATAACTATATTTTTATCACGTTTCAGGAGAAGATCCAGATGTAGACAGTGTCGAAGTAACAAACATTTATTACTAGAACAGGGGGCAGGCAAAACAACAGGTCAAGGACAGGCAGAGGTCAGTAATCCAGATCAGAGTCCATAAGGTACAGAACGGCAGGCAGGCTCAGGGTCAGGGCAGGCAGAATGGTCAAAACCATGAAAAATAGAAAACAGGAACTAGAAAAAGACAGGAGTAACGGGAAAAACGCTGGTAATTTTGACGAACAAAACGAACTGGCAACAAACAGAGAACACAGGTATAAATACACTGGGGATAATGGGGAAGATGGGTGACACCTGGAGGGGGTGGAGACAAGCACAAAGACAGGCGAAACAGATCAGCGTGTGACAATTTTGGAGATGATTTCGTTTTCAAATAACCGAAATCTGAATAATGTGATATATTTAAAAAAAGCTGCGTTAGACAGGATTACCTACACATACTGACCAGCTCAAATAGACAGAAACGTGTCACATGGCATACCAATCTGAATTTATATCCCGGCATGGCTAGTGGGAAAGTTGCTCGCTTTTTCTGTGGCTAAATGCCATCTTGTATTTACAGATGGCATAAAAGTTTGTTATTAAGGCACATGAAAGTTCACATTTTCTAGAAGGCATTTCTGCCAAAAAACGCATTTTGATAAAAAAAAAAAGTTGCTGTTCAAATGGCTCCTGTGAAGTATTGATGCGCGACATATGTTTAGTTTCCTGAAATGAGTCAGATATTGTGACATTACAGCCTTATTCTAAAATGGATGAAATCGTTTTTTTTCTTCTCATCAATCTACACACAATACCCCATAATGACAGAGAAAGAAAAGGTTTTTAGAAATTTTACAAAAATATATATATAACTGAAATATCACATTTACATAAGTAATCAGACCCTTTACTCAGTACTTTGTTGAAGCACCTTTGGCGGCGATTAAAGCTTCAAGTCTTCTTTGGTATGACGCTACAAGCTTGACACACCTGTATTTGGGGAGTTTCTCCCATTATTCTCTGCAGATCCTCTCAAGCTCTGTCAGATTGGATGGAGAGCGTCGCTGTACAGCTATTTTCAGGTCTATCCAGAAATAATAGATTGGGTTCAAGTCTGGGCTCTGGCTGGGCCACTCAAACTTCTTCCATTTAAGAATGATGGAGGCCACTGTGTTCTTGGGGACCTTCAATGTTGCAGAACTTTTTTGGTACCCTTCCCCAGATCTTTGCCTCAACACAACCCTGTCTTTGAGCTCTACGGACAATTCCTTCAACCTCATGGCTTGGTTTTTGCTCTGACATGCACTGTCAACTGTGGGACCTTATATAGACAGGTGTGTGCCTTTCCAAATCATGTCCAATCAATTGAATTTACCACAGGTGGACTCCAATCAAGTTGTAGAAACATCTCAAGGATGTCAATGGAAGTCTCATAGCAAAGAGTCTGAATACTTAAATAAGTATGGTATTTCTGTTTTTTTATTTTAAAACCTGTTTTTGCTTTGTCATTATGGTATATTGTGTGTAGATTGATGAGGAAAATGTTTTATTTAATCAATTTTAGAATAAGGCAGTAACATGACAAAATGTGGACAAACGGAAGGGGTCTGAATACTTTCCAAATGCATTGTATATTGAAACTAATTTCACACATACAGTACCAGTAAAAGGTTTTGACACACCTACTCATTCAAGGGTTTTTCTTTATTTTGACTATTTTCTACATTGTAGAATAATAGCGTAGACATCAAAGCTATGAAATAACACATATGGAATCATGTAGTAAGCAAAAAAGTGTGAAACAAATATATTTTATATTTTAGACTCTTCAAAGTAGCCACCCCTTGCCTTGATGACAGCTGTGCACACTCTTGGCATTCTGTCAACCAGCTTCACTTGGAATACTTTTCCAACAGTCTTGAAGGAGTTCCCACATATGCTGAGCACTTGTTGGCTGCTTTTCCTTCACTCTGCGGTTCAACTCATCCCAAACCATCTCATTTGGGTTGAGGTCGGGTGATTGTGGAGGCCAGTTCATCTGATGCAGCACTCCATCATTCTCCTTCTTGGTCAAATAGCCCGTACACAGCCTGGAGGTGTGTTGGGTCATTGTCCTGTTAAAAATAAATTAGAGTCCCACTAAGCGCAAACCAGATGGTATGGCATATTGTTGTAGAATGATGTGGTAGCCATGCTGATTAAGTGTGCCTTGAATTCTAAATAAATCACTGACAGTGTCACCAGCAAAGCACCCCCACACCATCACACCTCCTGCTACATGCTTCACGGTGGGAACCACACATGCGGAGATCATCCGTTCACCTACTTTTTGTCTCACAAAGACACGGCGGTTGGAACCACAAATCTCCAATTTGGAGTCATCAGACCAAAGGACAGATTTCCGCAGGTCTAATGTCCATTGCTCGTGTTTCTTGGCATAAGCAAATCTCTTCTTCTTATTGGTGTCCTTTAGTAGTGGTTTCTTTGCAGCAATTCAACCATGAAGGCTTTGGGCTGCAAATTCTGAGGCTGGTAACTCTAATAAACTTATCCTCAGCAGCAGAGGTAACTCTGGGTCTTCCTTTCCTGTGGCGTTCCTCATGAGAGCCAGTTTCATCATAGTGCTTGATGGTTTTTGCGACTGCACTTGAAGAAATTTTTAAAGTTCTTGAAATTTTCCGTATTGACTGACCTTCATGTCTTAAAGTAATGATGGATTGTCGTTTCCCTTTGCTTATTTGAGCTGTTCTTGCCATAATATGGACTTGGTCTTTCACCAAATAGGGCAATCTTCTGTATACCACCCCTACCTTGTCACAACACAACTGATTGGCTCAAACCCATTAAGAAGGAAAGAAATTCCAAAGATTCACTTTTAACAAGGCACACCTGTTATTTTAAATGCATTTCAGATGACTACCTCATGAAGCTGGTTGAGAGAATGCCAAGACTCTGTTAAGCTGTCATCAAGGCAAAGGGTGGCTACTTTGAAGAATCTCAAATATAAAATATATGTTGGTTTGTTTTTTGACCACAACATGATTCCATATGTGTTATTTCAGAGTTTTGATGTCTTCGCTATTATTCTACAATGTAGAAAATAGTAAAAAATAAAGAAAAACCCTTGAATGAATATGTGTGTCCAAACCTTTGACTGGTACTGTATAATAATATAGTTAGCCTATAGACAAGGTTAAATTGACAATAGTCTGATGGGTGACAATATTATCAATTGTCAAATTGTACATGAAGAGCTGGGCGCAGCTTGGAATTGACGAAGAGGCAAAACAATTTTTAAGGCATCATGAACTTTACCCAGTACAAGGATATTTTAGCTAAAAACCTGGTTGCCTCTGCCAGGAGGTTGAAATTCGGCCGCAAGTGGATCTTACAGCAAGACATTAACCACAAGCACACATCAAAATCCACAAAGAAATGGTTAATTGACCACAAAATCTAAAATTTGCAATGGCATCTCAGTCTCCGGACTTAAACCCATTGAAAACCTGTGGTTTGAATTGAAGTGGGCAGTCCATAAGGTCAGACAAAGAATATCAAGGATCTGGAAAGATTCTGTATGGATATCATAAATATAACTAATGGAGTTATGTCACACATGCAGCTAACAGAACTATATAGTAATGTCAGCTCTACCCAAAATTGCAACCAACTAATTGCAGCATTAAAACAGAAATGGAGAAGGCAAGTGGAAGGGGGAAAAAGTAAGGAACTTGTCTGTCGGCCCTGCTTTAAAGACCAAATTGGTTAAAGAAAATTGTGATAAATAAAAAAGTATACCAGTTTCATTTAATTTAAGGACCCCAAAAATTTACAGCTGTGCCATCACAGCACATCACGAACTAGATGGTGTTCAGAGATAGACGGGAAGGGTTGAGTGGAGCTGAAGGGTGGGACTAAAAACAACAAGATAACTAATGTACAATATACTGTGTCTATAAAATGTATATAGGTTAAGAACTTTTGTGAAACAACACAGTTAAAAATATATGTCAAATAGAAATCAAAACTGGACGGTCTTCAGATATAGATGGGAGGGGTTGAGAGAACCTGAAGGATGGGATTAAAAACAAACAAAATATAACTATTTTAAAATACACTGTCTGTAAAATGTATATAGTGTTTATAAGCTGGAAGTAGAACCCTGAGTGTTGTTGTCCATTAGTTTACTCCAATTAGGGGAGGGTGGTAGGGTTAGGAGAAAATAATAAAGAAAAATATATTTTAAAAATAATAATACAAAATTATAATATATATTTACAATAGCTTTTTTATTATTCTTTTTAAAATATATTTTTCTTTATTTTCTCCTAACCCTACCACCCCTCCCCTAATTGGAGTAAACTAGTGGACAACAACACATAGGCTTCTACTTCCAGCTTATACACACTATATACATTTTACAGACAGTGTATTTTAAAATAGTTATATTTTGTTTAAAAAATATATTTTTGGGGGATTTTAAATTATGCAGACAATAACTTTCATGAAAGCCACAATCTATCTGCAATATCCCTCTCAATGTGTTCTTCAATCTCATAAAACATTAGAAAAGGCAAAGTGCCATTATCCTCACAAGGTGAGGGATGAAAAGGTACTGAAAACAGGGGTACCAATCATTTTGACACCTATCCTTATTAGATTTTTTAAAAACTTTCTTTGAGCCATTGTTTATTTTTTATTTTTTTCAAAAAATGTCAGCATACAATATACTGTGGCTCAGTATCTGTGTTATTTATTTCATATAGTCTTCATCAGGAGTGCCAATCATTTTTGACCTGACTACATATATACACACACACATTATAAACACACACATTCCTCAGCTCCAGTCTGGGTAAGGATTCATCAAAATGGACCACCAGAGTAGAGTAGAGTGGGGGATTTCGAGGAGTTTTTGTCCCAACCCACTAGTCCTGTATGGGTCAGTTGTTTGGAGCCGCACCCACCCCACGCCGGCCACATCAATTCCGAGCCCCACCCGATGCCTGATATAAGGACGTCTTTTTCTCTGCAACCCGACCCACCCGCACAGAATTGATCCGCGACCCGCCAAAAAACATCTATTTATTTCATTGTTTTTCAGACTCCAGAGTAGTAGCATAGGCACTTTTTGCAGGCTGGGTATCCATCTACCAGGTTGTTGTCCTTGTCCACAATGACTCCAAAATCCTTCCAAACCAAACCGGGGGATTTAACTCGCGCAGCACCTGTTTCTATGATGGTGTATTTCATAACAATTATTTGTATTTATCCGGTTAGGCCTAGGCCTACGTTAGCCATTTTTGAGTGAACTAGACTAGCCAGGGAAAGTACACTTGGGAACGTATTCTCACGTGGGAGGACAAAACGTAAAAGTTTCAGGATCCCACAAATAACAAACAGTTCCCTGATCCACTGGGTGCATGGCTGGTTGTCTGTCTGCCTCACCGTTCACAAAGTGGAATTCGCAACAAAATACAACACAACAAGCTCCTGAGTTTGTAAGACATTTTCGAGAACCAAGAGCCGAACCGCAGGTTGAAAAAATGATTCAAAAAATGTGCGGGTCATCCATGGAGAACCGCGGATATCCAACCAGACGCAGGACTCTAGAACACGTACACACATGCATATTGCTAGTAGGGTGAGGGGTCGTCAAAGTGGACCACCACGGATGGGGTTCATCCCAGCACCATGTTTGTTTTTTACTTACCATGTTGTCACCTTAATCCACCATCAAAGAAAACACCTCTTACTCCCTCCATTTTCTTTCTTTCTCTCTCATCTTACTCCCTCCATTTTCTTTCTTTCTCTCTCATCTTACTCCCTCCATTTTCTTTCTTTCTCTCTCATCTTACTCCCTCCATTTTCTTTCTTTCTCTCTCATCTTACTCCCTCCATTTTCTTTCTTTCTCTCTCATCTTACTCCCTCCATTTTCTTTCTTTCTCTCTCATCTTACTCCCTCTTTTTCTTTCTTTCCTCTCTCTCTCCTCTTACTCCCTCTTTATTTTCTTGTTTCTGGTTTTCATTTGTTATTCTATACCTCTTTAATTCCCTTCATCCTGTGCCCATTCCAATGATATGAGGTTGTTTATAAGGTTCTAGCTTCCTGGTAATCCCCCAGGAATGGAATTGTAACCAGGTAGGAATGGATTCCATCTGAACACTTAAATCTGTCCTTCTCTCTTCCCCCTTACCATGTTCCTACCATTCCATCCATTCCACGCTAAGTACAACTAACAGTATATTACATAATATTCTACAAAATTACTTCATATGAATATACTGTACCTTAGACTGTTTTTCTAGTGTATAAAGGATTCTAGAACAGCATGTGTTACTCTAATGTTCTAGAGCAGCAGCTGATACTGATTCCAGAACATCAATATATACTGCAGGAGTATAGGATAAGGTTCTATACCAGCTGATTCTGATTTTAGGACAGCATCTTCCTAGTCTGGGTCTGTTTCTTCCAGTTTCTTTCTTGTTCCTTGCCAACTCCTAATGGACTTGTCATGTTTGTTGTGACATTGACAGAAATGGGATTTGGCAAGAGCATGAAGCGTTTGGCAACAGCATAAACAGGCAGCATGCCTTGCATCTTCCCACAGCAATGGTACATTCAAAGTCCATGTCGGTTTTCGGAGACCTACAGTTCTTCTACATTTGACCAGAGCCTATAGGGAATAGGGTGTCATTTGAGACGCACATTATGATTGTTTCCCAAGCTTTGTGGGTCCAGTGTTAACCCAGAGGGAAAGGGTCTCAAACAGTGTCCTTCGGTTGCAAACTCTCTTCTTCTATCGTCCAGACGTAGAATGGCCTGACTTTGGCCCCCCCAGACACAGCCTTGAGCAGTCGAAAGAAAGTTTGTCTTCTGACTAAACCAAAACAAAACAAAATAGAAAGAAAGAAAACAGATGGATGGTTCTTTTTCCGTAAGAAATGTGTGTATGTGAGTGTGCACATACATGTCTGTGTGTATTTGTCTGACCCAGTCAACTCTCAGAGAAAACTCAAATGACCACCTGCAGAGGACAAGGCAATTTCCCTATCATCATTCCTATCAATCTACAGCATAATTATAATCAAGTTGTTGGGAAAGGGAGATACAGTAAAGATGTTTTTAAGCTCTCGGTAGGCCTAACCTCTGGCTATCTATGCGTCCCAAATGGCACTCTATTCCTATAGTGCACTTTTGACAACAGCCCTATGGGCTTTGGTCAAAAGTAGGAAACTATGTAGGGAATAGGGTGCCATTTGGGACGCACTCTATAGAGTAGATCCTAGTCAAAGATTATTTGATGGTTGGTTGATAGTTGAGATAGTCTTTCCGGGATCCTTGGGACGTCCCTACCCCATGGAAGAATACATCTAAAAAGGTTAGGGTTAGGTAAGGGTTAAGGTTAGGGTAGGGTAGGGGTTAAGGTTAGGATTAGGGTTAAGGGTAGGGACGTCCCAAGGACAGCAGTAACCTCGTGGAGATGGGTTGAAGCCAGCGATAATGATTTCTATGAAAATAGCCACCTTCATGGTTTACTGTTCATTTCATACTTAGCTACAGTAAATTGTATGGTTTACTGTTCATTTGATACTTAGCTACAGTAAATTGTATGGTTTACTGTTCATTTGATACTTAGCAACAGTAAATTGTATGGTTTACTGTTCATTTGATACTTAGCTACAGTAAATTGTATGGTTTGAGGAAACATATTAAAGAAAACATTATAATAATTCAAATGTTAAGTCGTTTGGATACGAGGGTCTTGATTGTGGAAATGTTTTATCTTACTCAGCAATGTTTTCTATGATTGCCTTTTCATGTTTAGATCATCTCTTTTCCTAGCTTTCTCTCCTTTCATCTCCCTTCTTTCCAGGTCTCTCCCTCTCATCTCCCACATGCCCTTTTCTCTCTCTGGCCCCTCCCCTTTCTATGAGTACATTGTAAATGATATCAAGTAATTCAGTTCTTAGCTGTGATTGGTTCTATGTGTAATGCCTCCAAGTAATAGCACATTAATCATTCTCTTCTCCCTCTCTGCCTCCCTCCCTCCCTCCCTGCCTCCAGGGGGACCATACGTGGGCGACCATGCTGGGCCAGAGTGTGCGTCTGCAGCCGGTGCCTATCCAGAGCCTATCTGAACTGGAGAGAGCCAGGCTGCAAGAGGTGGCCTGCTACCATCTCGGGGAGAGGGACCTTGACTTCAACATCAGCATCCCCAGAGGTACACAAAGGCTTAGTTGCTATATGGCCAGGCCAGAAAGGACGACAGAGATATGTATACAGTGCTGGGCTCTGTCTAGATTGTAAAGCTCTTCAAATCTCAATTGGGGTTTGAATCTGGAGGAGAGGGACCTCGAATTCAACATCAGCATCCCCAGAGGTAAAGAGGAAGTAGTAGTAGTAGTTACTATATTGCCATGGTAGAAAGGACATAGATATGTAGTGCTATACGACATTGAAGTCCCCAAAGGTATGCAAGCGAGGAGCATTTACTATGGCCACGTTAGAAAGGACGGACTGAAATATATAGTCGGCGTCCTGAAAAAGTATTGTATCTCTCTTCTTGGTGATTTTAATTTCTTAAACATAACACTTTTTTTTTATCAAATTCCTGAAAAGATTACATTTTGCTCATCCTGGTCTAGATTGTAGAGCTCTTCACAATGCAGTACATGGCATTGAACAAGGTGAAGAATGATAGTGATAGGGACATTATACAGTTGAAATCTGAAGTTTGCATACTCTTAGGTTGGAGTCATTAAAACTCGTTTTCAACCAGTCCACAAATTTCTTGATAACAAACTATAGTTTTGGCAAGTCGGTTAGGACATCTACTTTGTGCATGACACAGGTAATTTTTCCAACAATTGTTTACAGACAGATTATTTTACTTATATTTCACTGTATCACAATTCCAGTGGGTCAGAAGTTTACATACACTAAGTTGACTGGGCCTTTAAACAGCTCGGAAAATTCCAGAAAATTATGTCATGGCTTTAGAAGCTTCGGATAGGCTAATTGACATAATTTGAGTCAATTGGAGGTGTACCTGTGGATGTATTTCAAGGCCTACCTTCAAACTCAGTGCCTCTTTGCTTGACATCATGGGAAAATCAAAAGAAATCAGCCAAGACCTCAGAAAAGAAATTGTAGACCTCCACAAGTCTGGTTCATCCTTTGGAGCAATTTCCAAATGCCTGAAGGTACCGCGTTCATCTGTACAAACAATAGTACGCAAGTATAAACACCATGGGACCACGCAGCCATCATACCGCTCAGGAAGGAGACGCGTTCTGTCTCCTAGAGATGAACGTACTTGTGAAGATGCTGGAGGAACAAAAGTAGGTACAAAAGTATCTATATCCACAGTAAAACGAGTCCTATATCAACATAACCTGAAAGGCCACTCAGCAAGGAAGAAGCCACTGCTCCAAAACCGTCATGAATAAGCCAGACTACGGTTTGCAACTGCACATGGGGACAAAGATTGTACTTTTTGGAGAAATGTCCTCTGGTCTGATGAAACAAAAATAGAACTGTTTGGCCATAATGGCCATTGTTATGTTTGGAGGAAAAAGGGGGAGTCTTGCAAGCCGAAGAACACCATCCCAACCGTGAAGCACAGGGGTGCAGCATCATGTTGTGGGGGTGCTTTACTGCAGGAGGGACTTCACAAAATAGATGGCATCATGAGGATGGAAAATCATCTGGATATATTGAAGCAACATCTCAAGACATCAGTCAGGAAGTTAAAGCTTGGTCGCAAAGGAGTCTTCCAAGTGGACAATGACCCCAGGCATACTTCCAAAGTTGTGACAAAATGGCTTAAGAACAACAAAGTCAAGGTATTGGAGTAGCCATCACAAAGCCCTGACCTCAATCCTATAGAACATTTGTGGGCAGAACTGTAAAAGCGTGTGTGAGCAAGGAGGCCTACAAACCTGACTCAGTTACACCAGCTCTGTCAGGAGGAATGGGCCAAAATTCACCCAACTTATTGTGGGGAGCTTGTGGAAGGCTACCCGTAACATTTGACCCATGTTAAACAATTTAAAGACAATGCTACCAAATACTAATTGAGTGTATGTAAACTTCTGACCCACTGTGAATGTGATGAAAGAAATAAAAGCTGAAATAAATCATTCTCTCTACTATTATTCTGACATTTCACATTCTTAAAATAAAGTGGTGATCTTAACTGACCTAAGACAGGGAATTTTCCTAGGATTAAATGTCAGGAATTGTGAAAAACTGAGTTTAAATGTATTTGGCTAAGTTGTATGTAGACTTCCGACTTCAACTGTATATGATATAAAAGCCCACTACATGTTTTCTGCTCATTCCACCACCACTCCCAGACTGTATTATCTCAATAAGTCTGAGTGAATTTTACAGTACAGCTCAGATATAATCTTACAATTTAAGATGAAAGAGTAGGAGTAAGACGAGTAGGAGTCAGAAGATTAGATACAAAATTAAGATAAAAGTTTAAGTTAAAAAGCAACAATAGTAGGAGTAAGACGGGTAAGAAGAGTAGGAGTAAGACAAGTATGGGTAAGAAGAGCACTATAGGAGTAAAAATCGTAGGAGTAAGAAGAGTAAGAAGAGCTTTTTATTTTACTAGGCAAGTCAGTTAAGAACAGATTCTTATTTTCAATGACGGCCAAGGAACAGTGCCTTGTTCAGGGGCAGAACGACAGATTTTAATCTTGTCAGCTCAGAGATTCGATCTTGCAACCTTTCGGTTACTAGTCCAACGCTCTAACCACTTGGCTACCTGCCACCCCAGGGTAAGAAGAGTACTGTAGGAGTTAGAAGCTTCTGATTCTGAGGGGTCTAGCGTGCTACATTCCTCTCTCGTGTCACCCTGGGTTACATAAGAGGCATTAGTCTGATCTCAGTGCTTCTCCATGTAGTCCACGCAGAGACAGAAGAGGAAGCGAAACACCCCACTCGTTGTTTTTTTCTGGTTCAATAAAAGTAAATTAACTAAGTAGACCAGACCCAGCTGATATTGCATTGGTGTCTATGGGAGACCCACCCCAATAACCTGTTGGGGCTAGGGGGCAGTATTTGCACGGCCGGATAAAAAACGTACCCGATTTAAACTGGTTACTACTCTTGACCAGAAACGAGAATATGCAGGGTACAAACAATCAACTATTTTACACCATTTTAAAGATAAGACTCTCGTTAATCCAACCACATTGTCCGATTTCAAAAAGGATTTACAGCGAAAGCAAAACGCAGCACTAACCTTTGATGACCTTCATCAGATGACACTCCTAGGACATTATGTTATACAATACATGCATGTTTTGTTCAATCAAGTTCATATTTATATCAAAAACCAGCTTTTTACATTAGCATGTGATGTTCAGAACTAGCATACCCACCAAAAACTTCCGGTGAATTTACTAAATTACTCATGATAAACGTTGACAAAATACATAACAATTATTTTAAGAATTATATATACAGAACTCCTTATGCAATCGCTATGTCCGATTTTAAAATAGCTTTTCGGCGAAAGCACATTTTGCAATATTCTGAGTACATAGCTCGGCCATCACGGCTAGCTATTTTGACATCCGCCAACTTCGGGGTCACCTAAACTCAGAATTACTATTAGAAAAATTGTATTACCTTTGCTGTTCTTCGTCAGCATGCACTCCCAGGACTTCTACTTCAACAACAAATGTTGTTTTGGTTCCAAATAATCCATAGTTATATCCAAATACCTCCGTTTTGTTCGTGCGTTCAGGTCACTATCCGAAGGGTGACGCGCGAGCGCATTTTGTGACAAAAAAATTCTAAATATTCCATTACCGTACTTAGAAGCATGTCAAACGCTGTCTAAAATCAATTTTTATGCTATTTTTCTCGTAAAATAGTGATAATATTCCAACCGGGCAACGTTGTATTCATTCAAAGGCTGAAAGAAAAAAATGTAGAAGTCTCGTGATGCGCATCTCAGTCTCACTGTCCCCAGGCTGACCACTTACAAACTCTGCTGCTGTACTTTGCCCAGAGACAGCAGACACCCCATTCCACTTTCTGGCGGCTTTAGAGAGCCAATGGAAGCCTTAGAAAGTGTCACGTTACAGCACAGATGCTGTAATGTCGATAGAGATGCAACAGAGGACAACAAATTGTCAGACAGGGCACTTCCTGTATGGAATCTTCTCAGGTTTTGGCCTGCCATATGAGTTCTGTTATACTCACAGACACCATTCAAACAGTTTTAGAAACTTTAGAGTGGTTTCTATCCAAATCTACTAATTATATGCATATTCTAGTTTCTGGGCAGGAGTAGTAACCAGATTAAATCGGGTACGTTTTTTATCCGGCCGTGAAAATACTGCTCCCTATCCCAAAGAAGTTAAACTAATTGGAAAGTGCAAGATTTTGCTCACAAAGACCTTCATCAAGACCTACTGTATTTTATCCAGCTCATCCATTCCTTTTGCCTCCATTGTGGACTTTTTTATCCTGAAGTAAAACAGGAGAATGGACTCCCACACGCTGTATAAATGTACAAATTAAACGTGTTCAAAAGTGTTATGTTTCACTCACAGTTGTTAGGAATGGAGGTATGTTAGAATAGACTAGAATACAGATGTGGGATCTTAATTTGATCACTATTTTGTTGCCCCTCAGTAAGGCATAGTTGCTGTCACACAGTTGCTATACAACCATACTGTACATCATAGGGCATTCAAATGTGTTACAGTTACAGCATGTAACCAGTCATGGATGGAACAAAGAAAATCCGACAAACATTTCAAATCAGTTTTCACTTAATCTGTTCCAGTACATTCTAATTATATGTCAATAATTCATTCCTTACAGAATCTTGAAATCTAATATTGTCAAAGTTATTGGACAAGACTATATTATTAAGACTAAAATATATATATTTTTTACTGCATTTCATTCTCTGTTGAGCTGCAGATTACGTAAATAGAAAACAGTTAAATCTGTCAGTCAGTGTCAGATAACTCTATTGCAGCATGACTCTATATGCAATATACTGTATAAATAAATGAAACACATACAAATATAAAATGGAGGGGGCCAGTGTTTATTACTGTCATAGGGAGTGGGATCAGTCAGAGTCTGTAATGTTTGGGATTATTCCTGTCCCTCTCCCTGGGGTGGAGACCTCATACAGAGTCTCTGTTAGCTAGCCAGCCACCTCCCATGTGTGTTACTGCTGTGTCTTTGTCCCAAATGACACCCTATTTATTTTATAGTGCACTACTTTTTTACCAAAGTCCATAGGGCTCTTATCAAAAGTAGTGCACTATAAAGGAAGTAGGCTGGTGTATCAGGCCCACTACTGTTTCAGTGATGGCTCATGTATAAAATATGGGAGCGAGCTGATGTCTGAGAAAGCACAGTACATGCACGTGCATGCATGCACACGCTCATGCACACACACACATGCACACACACACACACACCCACATACACACGCAGTCTTGTACAGCTAATCTTGTGGAGACACAATTCAGTCCCATTCAAAATCCTATGTTCCCTAACCCTAAACCTTACCTTAACCCGTACTCTTACCCTTACCCTAACCCTAACCTTAACCCTAACCCTAACCTAACCAGGCCTCACCCAGAACAGATTGCCTGGTCCCCTTAACCCCAACCCTAACCCCAACCCTATCCTTAACCCTAACCTTAACCCTAACCTCCATCTGCGGGAGTGAGTCCTCGTCCTCTCCATTGACTACTTCCTCAATCCCATCTCACAAAGGCACCCTAGCTACCTTAAGGACGCATACCTATTCACTATAGATATACTGTAGATTCTCTCTACACCAACATAGATATTTTGTCAGGTTTAGCAGCGGTGAAATCTGCACTCCGGAGATATCCAGATTCAGATAGACCAGACTCACAGCTCCTACAGCTTCTAGAACTTGGATTAAGAAACAATGATTTCACATTTAATAATAAACACTACTTACAGATTCATGGGACGGCGATGGGTAAAAGGTTTGCCCCAGCCTATGCTTAATATCTATATGGCAGACTGGGAATTGACAGCCTTGGATAAATGCCCATTGCATCCCATGTTTTATAGACGATATCTGGATGATATCTTCGGAGTGTGGGAACATGATCTGGTACATTTCACAACATTCATTGAAATACTCAATAACAATCATCCTACCATAACAGTTAAATATGTAATCCACCCACATACAATCAACTTCTTGGAAACAACTATATTTTTTCAAGAGACTGACACACACATGGTCTCTTTACAAACAAAAGTATATTTCAAGGACACAGACACGCACGCCCTACTTCAAGTCCCGTTATCACCCAAAACATACATTCACTGGCATTGTCAAATCACAACTCATTCGATTCCGTAGACTATGTACACAACAGAAAGACTTTCATTCAGCCACACAGACCCTATTTAGTGCAATGGGGAAGAGGGGATACTCGAAGCGGTCATTGAGGTACATAAAGGCAAACACACTGGCAGGCCTTACCCAGAACAGAATGCTTGATCCCCCCCAACCCTAACACACTGGCAGGCCTCACCCAGAACAGATTGCCTGATCCCCTTAACCCCAACCCTAACCCTAACCCCAACCCCAACCCCAACCCTAGCCTTAACCTTAACCCTAACCTTAACCCTAACCTTAACCCTAAACTCCGTAACTCTCCCTGCAGAACTCTGGACTAGGCACTGACTCCTGACCTGGGCGAACAGTCCACACCTATTCTTATCCCTTTCCTGATTCTGGGTCCGTATCCCTATCCCCCCATCCTATCCCTGTCCTCCACCCTCAGACCTTTCCCAGACCCCCTGTTCCTATCCCCCCAACATATACAGAACCCCAGATTATACCCATCACCATCACCTTCTCAGACATAAACAGACTCCTTCATTCTAGACTTTCACCCAAACACAATGTACATTTCCCCCACTCCAGGAATTCAGACCTTTATCAGCCTTTCGCAGAAACCCCTTAATTTTTGTCAAATGTTCCAATAAACCCACTCCAAAACCACCTACGGAACAACAGTACCATAGACAACTTCAACACATTCAAAATCCACATGCACAAAGCTCCAGTCCTATCCCACAACTCATGACCATTCAGAGCACCAACACTGTCTATGCCATAATATGCACATTATGCCACAACATCTATATAGGAGAAACCAGTCACTCAGTCTTGACACGCCTCAAACACCACCTCTACACAATTGAAAAAAACAAACATATTACAAACACACCTGGTAAAACACTTTCAAATCCACCCTACAACCTCCCTCCGCATTACCGGTCTGGAGATGAAAGCCTCCTGGACCATAGGCCAGAGAAGAGCAGCTGAATCAAGGTGGATATCCAAACTTAAGACCTTGGCTCCACTTGGTATGAATATTAAGGAGTAGTATAAAGTACTGACAGTGGGAGTTAGAGAGGGCCTAATTAAGAGAGCTGGAGGGGCCATCGACACAAGGAGGAAGTTCAATAAAGAATAATGTATTTAATTGCTTAGTCTGGTTTTGTCTTTTTTATATTTTGTATTGAATTGTATTATATTATGCACTTTAATATAGCACATAATCCCTTCATCCTTTTTGGGGGGGATTTCCAATTATGTACTTACTTAATTATTTATTTAATTATTCCAGTATGCATGTTTTATTGTGATTTTATATGAAATTTGGTTTAAAATTAAACCTTTTTACTCTCAGGATTGTATTGATAATTATGTTCCTCCTGTATTTGAACTGTTGTGGGTGACGAGCTCTCGGCCTCTCATGTTCTCCCACCCTCTCCAGACCGGTCAGATGTACAACACAGAAACAGGGCAGAAAGTTGCAATAGGCCCGTGGAAGGTTTGATACCAACATAAACATAAACCCTCTTAAACCTAACCCTAACCTTAACCCAAAAACCTAACCTTAAGCCTAACCCTAAACCTAACCCTAGCTCCTTACCCTAAAACTAACCCTAGCTCCTAACCCTAACCCTTAACGTAATTATAACAATAATTCTAACCTTAACCCTAAACCCCCTAGAAATAGCATTAGTTCTCTTGGGGACTAACAAAATGTCCCCAGTTAGTCACATTTTTTGTTTGTTTACTATTGGTAATTAAACACGTCCACACACACTGAAAACTCATATTATGGGAGCTAGCTGCTTGAGGGATGGAGTGAGGTCGCCATAGGTTTCTGTTCTGATCCCACTGTTTGAGCCAATACCAGAACCTCTGGTTTATTTTTACAGTGTGTGTGTGTGTGCATGTGTGTGTGTTTGTTTGTTGTTGGTTTCCTGGCAACGCCTTGGCTATGCTTGATGGATGGATTCTTTCTGAAATCTCTGTTCTTAGCAGTCAGAGTGGTGCTTATTTGGCAAGTCTGGAGACTGTTTTTTATGTCTCATTTTCTCATGGATATAGGGAGCAATCCCACAGGGTCTGTCATTATTTTCTTACTTTCTTTCTTTCTCTTGCATGATATTTCTGTCCTTCTGTTTCTTTCTCTCTCAGCCCCAATTGGGCCTTTCTTTCAGATTGTTTTGCTTTGCCTAAATCTATCTCTCTCCACTCTGTGTGTGTGTGTCAGTCCTCTAATCTTAAAGTGTGCACGCCATTGGCAAACACACACACACACACACACTGAGTACATTGCATGTAGGAATACACACACACACACGGAGCGTTGAGTTTGCTCAAGATTAACCCTTGCTCTGGCATGTGCCGAGTGGGAGGAGACGATTGCCGTGGAAATAAACTTTAATTTCCTGTAGTCATGGGAATTTGACCCCCTTTAAACCCTTGACACACACACACGCACACACATACACACACAAACAAACCTCTTCACATGGGGATTTGACTGCTCGGATCATTTACATTTCAAGGCCTTCAAAACTCCTATCCGGTCAGCCCTTAAGGATGAAGTTGCATCTAGACACTGGTGTAGAGTCAGTTCTGTTGTTTTCCCATTAGTGGTGAGGATTGGGATTCTGTGAGTTTAAGCTGATCCTAGATCTGTGCCCAGGCCCAATCACGTTGAGAGAAACAAAGAAAAATACATTCTAGTCTTGGAAGTTCAAGGATTCTGCAACAAACCAGTCCTAAACAGCAAAAGCGTGCTACCTTACAAACACACACACACAGACTGTACACATGACTGTGATCTTTAAAGCCCCAAAACCCAAACAGTGATGTCTTCCAGACAAAGCTCGTCAGAGGATGTTTAGGTTGTAAAATCACATCCTTGATCTGCATATAGTTTCTCTGGTGTCACCCTCTGGCTAAAGGCTACAGAGGCAGTTCAGGAGGCTGTGGCCTATACAAACACACACGCAAAGACTTGATGTTGTAAAAGGTCTATTCTTAGTAACGCCTGAATTGAGGAATAGATGTAATTCTCAGGAAAGCAACTTGCCGCAGTGGGTTGGTGGGGCGTGCGTGCGGACATGTGTTTCCTTCTTCTCTTGTTTGGTCTTCACATGGGTGGAGATTTTGTGCTAATATTCGGTCCCGGTTTGTTTGTTTAGCATCGTTTATGGTTCCTTTTTTACAAGGAGACGA
This sequence comes from Salmo trutta, assembly GCF_901001165.1. Taxonomy (NCBI): domain Eukaryota; kingdom Metazoa; phylum Chordata; class Actinopteri; order Salmoniformes; family Salmonidae; genus Salmo; species Salmo trutta. Next base: position 25,469,072 of record NC_042964.1, on the reverse strand, counting down.
TATGGTGGGAGCAGTAAGAGAAAACCCAACATTACCAAGGATGTGTCCCAAATGGCGCCCTATCCCCTATATCAGGGCTCTCTAACCCTGTTACTGGAGAGCTACCGTCCTGTTGGTTTTCACTCCAAACCTAATCTAGTGCACCTGATTCTAATAATTAGCTGTTTGATAATCTGAATCAGGGGTTGGAGCAAAAACCTACAGGAGCGTAGCTCTTCAGGAACAGGGTTGGGGAGTTTTGACCAGGGCCGATAGGGCGTAGTGCACTATACTGTATATAGGGAATAGGGTGTCATTTGGGATGTAAATTCAAATAAACTGCAAGTAAGACGCAGATTATAAAGAAGCCAGTTAAAACGTCACCAGGCAAACGGTACATTACTCTTCACTATCATGAACAAAAAACCTATTTTGTTTCTTTTTGTCTTTTTTTAACAACCCATTTTTTTGTCCACCTTTTCCAGAAATTCGTAAGAGGAGAAAATCACTCAGGAGGAAGTTTGACTCCTTCTCCAAAGAAAAGAAAGAGAAAGAGCGAGGTAAGGTACACCCCCCCACCACCCTTCCAACCCCCCCCCCCCCCCATAAACTAGAGGATGAAGTGTCGAAATCTGCACTGTGTCGGGGAATAGGGTGCTGTTAAGGACGCACGCCTATGACTCAGTACTCTTTGTTAAAACTGAAGACTACATACCATACCTCAGAAGGTCAGACAGACCAGAGTCATGTACTTAGATACACAGCTCTGAGACAGACTAACCACTATTGACGTAGGTCTACAGGAGCTTCTACTCCTTCTTGACTAATTGACTATTGCCTGTGAAATGATCAACCACTGTTGACGTCCAGTACAGTTTCTCCAATGCTTCTTCTCTATTCTGTAATGACAATTAAGTGACTAATGCTTGTCAAATCAAGCACTGTTGACCTACAGGCCAGTTGCTTTCTACCTCTTCATTGTTTAACAGGGACTAAATGCTTAATGCCTGTGAAATCATTGTGTTGACGACAGTGTGCTCGATTTCAACCCCAAGAGGCAAGGGCCTCTTTATACTGTAGATGACTCATTTTTGCAACTTCTGTCTGTTGTAGAAGGTTTAAACACTGCCTCCTAAGTGTATACACTGATACACTCTTATAAACATTCACACACACACGAACGGACAAAAAAGAAAGGCATGGGCACGCAAGTATATGCGTACAGTCTGTCTCTCGCTCTCTTTCTGACACGCATGCACACACACGCTCTGACGGACACAAAAGGCATGTGCACACAAGTATGTGCGTACACAGTCGCTTTCTTTCTCCTTCTCACACACAAAAAACTAAAAGGCACATGCACACACGTGTACACAGTCTCTCACTCACCTCACCCCCCCCCCCCCCCCTCACACACACACACACACTCTGTTATCCTCTCCTTGGCCCAGTGCTGGCCATGTGGAGGTGTGATCAGAGAGAATAAAGAGATGTTCTCTTTCTCCTCCAGCTGGTCACCTCCAGGGCAGGGCCAGCTAGCCAGCCTGTTGTCTTACCAGGGTTAGGGTTGATTAGACTACCCGTGACACAGGACAGGGTCTGCTAGCCAGTTTGTTATATTAGGCCTACCCAGGACAGCAAGCTAGCCTGTTACCCAGGCCATTGGCCAATGTGTTAGCATTATGGCCAGCTAGCAAACGTTTTACCCAGGCCAGTGGCCAACCTGTTAGCATTATGGCCAGCTAGCCAGCCTGTTACCTAGGCCAGTGACCAGCAGGCCTGCTGTTTTATCTAGGGTTGGGGTTAGGCAACCTGCCTGTTGATTAAGCTAGCTACCCAGGCCAAGCCAGGACAATACCTAGGGAAGCCTGTCTGTCATGAGGGCCAGCTAGAGAGCCTGTTGTGTTACGCAGGGCAGTGGCCAGCCTGCCTGCCTGTCTGTCTTTTGGTGCTCTCAGGTGTGTGTCTGGGTAAATCTCCTAAGATGATAGTACTTAATGCTCAGTCAGAACATTAGGGGCTTGGCAGGGATGGATGGATGAATGGATGAAGGGATGGAGTGGTCGAAAACAAACGAGGGTAAACGAACGCTCAAGTGATCAGAGGCGAGTAGCGTCACTAACGCTAATGCCAACAAATGCTAATTAACCCATAAGACTCTAAGCCCTGTCTAAGCCAGGGGAGGGGGGGTGGGGTACTACTAAACTATATGGAATTGTTTTAAGATGTTCATACCAATGATAAAAAAATAATAATAATTGAATTTTAAAACCCCTTGAAGCCTATAAAAATAAATATATACAGTACCAGACAAAACACCTACTCATTCAAGGGTTTTTCTTTATTCTACTATTTTCTACATTGTATAATAATAGTGAAGACATCAAAACTATGAAATAACAGTGTGCAAAGCTGTCATCAACACAAAGGGTGGCTACTTTGAAGAACCTCAAATATAAAATATATTTTGATTTGTTTAACACTTTTTTGCTTACTACATGATTCCATATGTGTTATTTCATAGTTTTGATTTCTTCACTATTATTCCACAATGTAGAAAATAGTACAAATAAAGAATAACCCTTGAATGAGTAGATGTGTCCAAACTTTTGACTGGTACTGTATATTCACTGCCTTCAGAAATATTCAGACCCCTTGACTTTTTCCACAATTTGTTACGTTACAGCCTTATTCTAAAATGGAATCAATAAAAATCCTCATCAATCTACACACAATACCCCATAATGACAAGTGAAAATAGGTTTGAGCTCAAGTGCATCCTGTTTCCATTGATCATCCTTGAGATGTGTCTACAACTTGATTGGATTCCACCTATGGTACAATCAATTGATTGGACATGATTTGGAAAGACACACACCTGTCTAGATAAGGTCCCACAGTTGATAATGCATGTCAGAGCAAAAACCAAGCCATGATGTAGAAGGAATTGTCCGTAGAGCGCCAAGACAGGATTGTATCGAGGCACAGATCTGGGGAAGGGTAAGAAAACACTTCTATAGCATTGAAGGTCCCCAAGAACACAGTGGCCTCCATCATTCTTAAATGGAATAAGTTTGGAACCACCAAGACTCTTCCTAGTGTTGGCCAGCTGGCCAAACTGAGCAATCGGTGGAGAAGGGATTGGTCAGGGAGGTGATCAAGGACCCGATGGTTACCCTGAAAGAGCACCAGAGTTCCTCTGTGGGGATGGGAGAACCTTTCAGAAGAACAACCATCTCTGCAGCACTCCACCAATCAGGCCTTAATGGTAGAGTGGCCAGCTGGAAGCCACTCCTCAGTAAAAGGCACATGACAGCCCTCTTGGAGTTCGCCAAAAGGCACCTAAAGGACTCTCAGACCATGAGAAACAAGATTCTCTGGTCAGATGAATGACAAGCTTCTTATCTGGAGGAAACTTGGCACCATCCCTACGGGGAAGCATGGTGGTGGCAGCATCATACTGGGGGGATGTTTTTTAGCGTCAGGGACTGGGAGACTAGTCAGGATCGAGGGAAAGATGAACGGAGAAAAGTACAGGGAGATCCTTGATGAAAACCTGCTCCAGAGTGCTCAGGACCTCAGACAGGGTTCACTTTCCAATAAGACAACGACCCTAAGCACACAGCCAAGAGAACACAGGAGTAGCTTCGGGACAAGTCTCTGAATGTCCTTGAGTGGCCCAGCCAGAGATTGGAGTTGACCCTGATCAAACATCTCTGGAGAGACTTGAAAATAGCTGTGCAGTGACGCTCCCCATCCAACCTGACAGAGCTTGAGATGATCTGCAGAGAAGAGTGGGAGAAATTTCCCAAATACAAGTATGCCAAGCTTGAAGCGACATACCCAAGAAAATGCGAGGCTGTAATCGCTGCCAAAGGTCCTTCAACAAAGTACTGAGAAAAGGGTCTAAATATTTATGTAAATGTAATATATATACAGTTGAAGTCGGAAGTTTACATACACCTTAGCCAAATACATTTAACCTGTTGTGGATAGGGGGCAGTATTTTCACGGCCGGATGAAAAAAACGTACCCGATTTAATCTGGTTACTACTCTTGTCCAGAAACTAGAATATGCATATAATTAGTAGATTTGGGTAGAAAACACTCTACCGTTTCTAAAACTGTTTGAATGGTATCTGTGAGTATAACAGAACTCATATGGCAGGCAAAAACCTGAGAAGATTCCAAGCAGGAAGTGGCCTGTCTGCGAATTTGTAGTCCTTCTTTTGCATCTCTATCGAAACTACAGTATCTGAGCTGTTACGTGACACATTCTAAGGCTTCCATTGGCTCTCTAAAGCCTTCAGAAACCGGATTGAGGCATCTCCTGTCTCTGGGCAGATAATAGCAGCTCAGTTTGTCAGTGGACTACCTGGTGACAAAGAGATTGGAGATGCGCTTTCACGAGATCACGCCATTTTTTCTTTTCCTCTTTGAATGAATACAGCATTGTCCAGTTGGAATATTATCGCGTTTGACATGCTTCTAAGTACGGTAATGGAACATTTAGAATTTTTTGGTCTGGAAATGCGCTCGCGCATTACCCTTTGGATAGTGACCTGAAACGCACGAACAAAACGGGGGTATTTGGACATAACTATGGATTATTTGGAACAAAAACAACATTTGTTGTGGAAGTAGCAGTCCTGGGAGTGCATTCTGACGAAGAAAAGCAAAGGTAATACAATTTTTCTAATACTAATTCTGAGTTTAGTGAGCCCCGAACTTGGCAGGTGTCAAAATAGCTAGCCCTGATGGCTGAGCTATGTACTCAGAATATTGCAAAATGTGCTTTCGCCGAAAAGCTATTTTAAAATCTGACATAGCGATTGCATAAAGGAGTTCTGTATCTATAATTCTTAAAATAATTGTTATGAATTTTGTCAACATTTATCATGAGTAATTTAGTAAATTCACCGGAAGTTTTCGGTGGGAATGCTAGTTCTGAACATCACATGCTAATGTAAAGCTGTTTTTTTATATAAATATAAACTTCATTGAACAAAACATGCATGTATTGTATAACATAATGTCCTAGGAGTGTCATCTGACACAATGTGGTTGGATTAACGAGAGTCTTATCTTTCAAATGGTGTAAAATAGTCATATGTTTGAGAAATTGAAGTTATAGCATTTTTTAGGTTTTTTGTATTTTGCACCATGCTCTACCGCTAGCGGAACGTCTGTCCTCAATTAACAAACTATAGTTTTGGCAAGTCGGTTAGGACATCTACTTTGAGTATGACACAGGTAATTTTTCCAACAATTGTTTACAGACAGATTATTTCACGTACAATTCACTGTATCACAATTCCAGTGGGTCAGAAGTTTACATACACTAAGTTGACTGTGCCTTTAAACAGCTTGGACAATTCCAGAAAATGATGTCATGGCTTTAGAAGCTTCTGATAGGCTAATTGATATAATTTGAGTCAATTGGAAGTGTACCTGTGGATGTATTTCAAGGCCTACCTTCAAACTCAGTGCCTCTTTGCTTGACATCATGGGAAAATCAACAGAAATCAGCCAAGACCCCAGAATAGAAATTGTAGACCTCCACAAGTCTGGTTCATCCTTGGGAGCAATTTCCAAACACCTGAAGGTACCACGTTTATCTGTACAAACAATAGTACGCAGGTATAAACACCATAGGACCATGCAGCCATCATACCGCTCAGGAAGGAGATGCGTTCTGTCTCCTAGAGATGAACGTACTTTGGTGCGAAAACTGCAAATTAATCCCAGAACAACAGCAAAGGACCTTGTGAAGATGCTAGAGGAAACAGGTACAAAGTATCTATATCCACAGTAAAACGAGTCCTATATCGACATAACCTGAAAGGCCGCACAGCAAGGAAGAGGCCAATGCTCCAAAACCGCCATAAAAAAGCCAGACTACGGTTTGCAACTGCACATGGGGACAAAGATCGTACTTTTTGGAGAAATGTCCTCTGGTCTGATGAAACTGTTTGGCCATGATGGCCATCGGTATGTTTGGAGGAAAAAGGGGGAGGCTTGCAAGCCGAAGAACACCATCCCAACCGTGAAGCACGGGGGTGGCAGCATCATGTTGTGGGGGTGCTTTGCTGCAGGAGGGACTGGTGCACTTCACAAAATAGATGGCATCATGAGAGAGGAAAATGATGTGGATATATTGAAGCCACATCTCAAGACATCAGTCAGGAAGTTAAAGCTTGGTTGAAAATAGGTCTTCCAAATGGACAATGACAATGAAAGTTGTGGCAAAATGGCTTAAGGACAACAAAGTCAAGGTATTGGAGTGGCCATCACAAAGCCCTGACCTCAATCCTATAGAAAATTTGTGGGCAGAACTGAAAAGCATGTGTGAGCAAGGAGGCCTACAAACCTGACTCAGTTACACCAGCTCTGTCAGGAGAAATGGGCCAAAATTCACCCAACTTATTGTGGGAAGGTTGTGGAAGGCTACCCGAAATGTTTGACCCAAGTTAAACAATTTAAAGGCAATGTTACCAAATACTAATTGAGTGTATGTAGACTTCTGACTCACTTGGAAAGTGATGAAAGAAATAAAAGCTGAAATAAATCATTCTCTCTACTATTACTATGACATTTCACATTCTTAAAATAAAGTGGTGATCCTAACTGACCTAAGACAGGGAATTTCTACTAGGATTAAGTGTCAGGAATTGTGAAAAACTGAGTTTAACAAGAAATTTGTGGAGTGGTTGAAAAACAAGTTTTAATGACTTCAACCTAAGAGTATGTAAACTTCTGACTTCAACTGTATATTTATTTTTTTATTTTAAAAAGTTTAAATAAATTTGCAAACATTTCTAAAAAACAGTTTTGAATTTGTCATTAAGGGTTATCGTGCATAGATTGATGAGGGGGAAAAAACTAACTAAAATCTATTTTAGAATAAGGCTGTAACAACAAAATGTGGAAAAAGTCAAGGGGTTCTGAATACTTTTCGAATGCACTGTATTTGATGAAAAATTACTGATATTAGCCCATATAATTGCATTGAATAACAGATTCACTACATGGAACAACAGATAGTCCCCCATTAAAAATCTAAAGGAAGTTTGTTCTGAAGTATCTATCCAATATATATATATATATTTGTACATGTATTTAAACCCTTATTTTGTCACTAAACAGTCTCCATATATACTTCCATAAATGTTTTTGACTGGTACCGGGGGACATTCAGAGGTGAGGCCTGTGGGAGTCTCACCTTTACACAGAGTGGTCATTTAAGTGTCTAGCCTAAACTGTTCGGACGCTACAGACAGAAGTTGGAAGATCGGCTATACCGACTTCAGACAAGTCCCAAGAACAGCATCATGTTCATGAGAGTCTCCTCCTTCCATAATAGTTTGTAGGCCAAACCATTTGGGTGTGTAAAAGCACTTTTCACAAAATTAAAGTTTGTGTATACTGTGTTTACGTGTCTGTTTACCCTCCACTACAACCCTGGATGGTGGATGGATGTTGTGCTTGTTCCTTTAAGGCTTCAGCCTCTTATCTGTGAAGGTAGCACAGTGGGTAAAGTGGTATGGGTAGCCTAATCTGGAGCAAATGCATTTAGATGGTTGTTAATCGCAATAACACTAACACTCAGGTGTTTCTGCTAATTGTCTTGTGTGTACTTTCTATTGTTTATTCATGCTAACTGTATTTGGCGCCTGACGCTAGTCAAAAAGTGTGCAGGATCCTTAAAGAAATGTGTCATGGTATTTTCCTGCCATGGTACCTGCCATGGTAGTACAATGAAAACAGTACTATGGTACTATCATGTTTTTTTGGTTACTACCATAGAAGGAAAATACCATGGTACTGTTGCATATGCCGTGGTATTTTCAACCCACGCTAGTGACCAAAACTACTACCATGGCAAGAAAATACCATGGCATTTGCAGAATTACTATAGTATTTTCCTGCCATTTTAGTTACCAAAATACCATGATAATACCATCGTTTTGTACTAGCAGCATGTAGTGATACTAGTGAAACATGAAAGCATGGTAGTTGTTTATAATGTATTCTCATGATGGTCCATGACCCACAGTTTCTTGGGTTAAGTGACCAAAAACATAGTAATTTATACTCACATTATGCAATATTGACTTCTCGATCTGCAATGACAAAGTGTAGGCCTACTTTACCCTACTAAACCCCTTGAGCTCATAATGAAAAACCACAACACACATGGTCTAGTAGTGTAGTGTGCCTCTTAAACCTTAGTCCGCTGGTCACTATATAGCTTATTAGCATGCTAGTCAGCTAGCTACATGCTTGCTAATTAGCCAGTAAGCCTATTAACTAGTTAGCCTGTTAGCTGCTGTAGCTAGCCACTGGCCTGCAACCAAGCAGTGGCATCTGCGGGAGGATTTAGTCAGTTGATGTACCTACATACACGTGTCCATGGCTTTCGTGTACCTTGAACCCGCTTCAAGGAAAGGATAAGAAGAGGAGCGGGGGGTGAAGGGAAGAGAGAGAGGGTGGGGGAGAAAGAGAGAAGGAAGGTTTGCGAGAAATGGTGGTGGAAAACCCTCTATGTGCAAATATTGATATAATAACCATCATACAGTGGCGGTAAAAGTACCCAAATGTCATACTTGAGTAGAAGTAAAGATACCTTAATTCGAAATTACTCAAGTAAAAGTGAAAGTCACCCAGTAAAACACATCTTGAGTAAAAGTATAAAAGTATTTGGTTTTAAATATACTTAACTATCAAAAGTAAATGTAATTGCTAAAATGTACTTAAGTATGAAAAGTAAAAGTACAAGTATAGATAATTTCAAATTCCTTATGTTGTAGTTTTTTATTTATTTATTTTCAGAGGCAGCAGGGATGACCACGGATGTTCTCTTGATAAGTGTGTGAATTAGACCATTTTCCGGTCTTGCTAAGCATTCAAAATGTAACGAGTACTTTTGGCTGTCAGGGAAAACGTATGGAGTAAAAAGTACATAATTCTCTTTAGGAATGTAGTGAGGTAAAAGTAAAAGTTGTCAAAAATATGAATAGTCAAGTAAATTACTGATACCCCAAAAAATGACTTAATTAAGTAGTACTTTAAAGTATTTTTACTTAAGTACTTTACACCACTGCCATCATATCGAAGTAAACTTGGAGTCACACGATGACATGGTGTGTGATCCTCTCATAACGACTTGGGAAACCATGCAGTTTATTAGGCTACAGATTAAATAAATTATGACAAACTTCATAGGGTGATGAAAGTGTACAGTGATGCGCTTGATGCTCCTTTCCAATAAATGTCGAGGGTCTTATTCTGGTGACATGATGATCAATGCTTGACTGCCGTTTGACAAATAAAAATATTATCGCTCTTATCCATAATAATCTCATCATGTAGACTTACCTACCCGCAGAGCCTACCCACATTGTATCTACGAGATGTCAGCTAGAGTGCACGTGCCAAACACAATGAACATTGTGCACTACGCCATCACACACTGATTTTCATCCACAACAAGTCAGTTTGGTGGAAACGTCACTGGTGGGAAAATGTACATCTTTTATTTATGCAGATTTTTGAATATTTCCATGAAAACCTGACGCCAATTGGGTGGAAACCTAGCAAGCGAGAGAGAATAGTGGTAGATAGAGAGAATGATAGAGAGAGGAGGGTTTGAGAGATCGAGAGTTAAAAGAGAGACGAAAAGGAAAGAGGGAGAGAAAGAGAGAGCATAAAGACGAGAGAGAGAGAGAGAGAGAGAGAGAGAGAGAGATATTTCAGGTTTAATCCACCTATCCTTAGAGCTTTACCTCTTGGCACTCTGCCAGTCTCCCATGTCTGACCAGCTTTAGGTCTTATGGCCTCTTCACAGCAGGAGTGTGTGCTTGTGTGTTTCATATGAATTAATTCATTAACAAAAATTGTTTTGTCAAATTGCCAGTTGGCAACCCATTCCTTACGGGATTAATTGACACATAAACAAACATTACATTGATTCACAGTGATAATTATTCTGGTGTTCTGCATAGTGCGCACCGCATAAAGAATGAAAAATAAATGAACACATTTAAGTTTACCCAAGCAATAATAATTAAAAAAATACTATTAAAATATATATAAATAAATACAGAAAAATGAAATGGAAGGCATTTAACCCTGGTCTGTCACAAAGAGAAAGATTCAAGTGAGAGAGATATATTGTAGGCCCACAAACATTTTATATACACTGAGTATACAAACATTAAGAACACCTGCTCTTTCCATGACGTAGACTGACAAGGTTAATCCAGGTGAAAGCTATGATCCCTTATTGATATGACTTGTTAAATCTTCTTCAATTATTGTAGATGAATATTGAGGCTGTTCTGATGCCAAAAGGGTGTGCAACTCAATATTAGGAAGGTGTTCCTAATGTTTGGTACACTCAGTGTACATATGCCTATGTCTGGAGGTAAATATTTTTATAATTTATGGTGAACAAAAATATGAACGCAACATGTCAAGTGTTGGTCCCATGTTTCATGAGCTGAAATAAAAGATCCCAGAAATTTTCCAGACGCACAGAAAGCTTATTTCTCTCAAATTTTGTGCACAAATTTGTTTACATCCCTGTTAATAGAAATGTCTCCTTTGCCAAGATAATCCATGCACCTGACAGGTGTGGCATATCAAGAAGCTGTTTAAATGGCATGATCATTACAAAGGTACACCTTGTGCTGCGGACAATAAGAGATCACTTTAAAATGTGCAGTTTTGTCACACAACGCAATGCCACAAATGTCTCAAGTTTTGATGTAGTGTCTAATTGGCATGCTGACAGCAGGAATGTCCACCAGAGATATTGCCAGAGAATTTAATATTCATTTTTCTACCATAAGTCGCCAAACATCGTTTTACAGAATTTGACAGTACGTCCAACCGGCCTCACAACCGTAGACCACGTGAAACCATGCCAGCCCAGGACCTCCACATCCGGCTTCCTCAACTCATTGGGATTGGCTGGGCCTTGCTGTGCTAATGCTCAGTCATGTGAAATCCATAGATTAAGGCCTAATTTATTTCAATTGACTGATTTCTTTTTATGAACTGTAACTCAGTAAAATCTTTGAGTTTGTTGCATGTTGCGTTTATATTTTTGTTCACTATAGTTATAGGTCGCCCTTTTTCTTTTATTCCTGGCTTTATCAAAAAATTCAGCAAACGGAAATACACAATGGACAAAAAAAAACATTTCTGTCCCTTCATCGCTCAGCCACATAATACCAGGGTATATCTGGTGGGCTTTCTGGAATAAGGACAAGCGAATATTGTGGTAAAAATGGCAATAGAGGATAAAATGAACATCATTCTCTATCTCTTCGAGGTCACAATAGTTATATAGTCATTCCTCTTCCATTTCACCACAATACCGATCTGTTTCAATAGCAGGGGCAATATGCAATATCGCTGTTCTTACCTGTTTCAATAGCAGGGGCAATATCGCTGATCTTACCTGTGCCCATAGCAATCTTTCTTTTGCTTTTAGGTAGGTTGTACATAATATATCTCACACACACAAATGCACTCTTAATCAAACAAAAGGTTCTCAATTTAGGATTGGGATTAATCTCCTTCACCCATTTATTTTCATATTGCCATTTCAGTTGTTTTTAATAGCGTCTATGTCTTCCTTAATTTGGTTTTCGTACAAATGTTCATAGTTAGACTGTTGGAAAAGCTCAGGACCCTGGGACTGAACACCTTCCTCTGCAACTGGATTCTGGACTTCCTGACCGGCCTACCCCAGGTGGTGAGAGTAGGCAACAACACCTCCGCCACGCTGACCCTCAACCTCCACCCCCCAGGGGTGTGTGCTCAGCCCCCTCCTGTACTCCCTGTTTACCTACAACTGTGTGGCCACGCACAACTCCAACTCCATCATCAAGTTTGCTGACGACACGACGGTGGTAGGCCGCAATGGGGAGGGTCAAGAGCTTCAAGTTCCTTGGTGTCCACATCACTGAGGACTTAACATGGTCCCCTCACATCAACACAGTTGCAAAGAAGGGCACACCTGTTCTTCATGCTCCAGTCCAGCAGACAATACCGGCACATCAAAGCTCAGACAAACAGACTCCTAAACAGCTTCTATCCCTTGGCCATCAGACTGTTGAATGGCTACTGCTCTCCCTCTCCCACAGACTATACACACTGACTCTATGCTCATCCACAGCTCTCTACCCACTCAAACACACACACACCCTCACTGTCACTCTTACTCAAACGCACATACACACACTCAGAAACATCCTCACTCCCACACTCTACTGACGCCACAAACTTACACCCACACGCACACGACCCCTCACACCTACTCTGCTGCTGCTGATTGATTCGATTTATTACTACCCCTACACTGCTGTTCATTGATTATTGATTTCCATTACCATTAATATCTATCTATTTATCCTGCTACTGGTCACCATTACCCCTGTTTACATGTACAGTGCTTTCATAAAGTATTCATATGCCTTTATTTTTACCACATTTTGTTGTGTGACAGCCTGAATTTAAAATGGATTAAATTGAGATTTTCTGTCACCAATCTACACACAATATCCCATAATGTCAAAGGGGAATTTTGTTTGTTGAAATTAAAAAATGTAAAAACCAAAAATAATGAAAAGCTGAAATATATTGAGTCAATAATTATTCAACCCCTTTGTTATACCAAGCCTAAATAAGTTCAGGAGTAAAAATATGCTTAACAAATTACATAATAAGTTGCATGGACTAATTCTGTGTTCAATAATTGATTTTTGAATGACTACCCCATCTCTATACCCCACCCCGATTATCTGTAAGGTCTCTTAATCGAGTAGTGAATTTCAAGCACAGATTAAACCACAAAGAACAGGAAGGTTTTTCCAATGCCTTGCAAAGAAGGGAACCGATTGGTAGATGTGTAACAAATATCCCTCTGAATATCCCTTTGAGCATGGTAAAGTTATTAATTAGGCTTTGGATGGTGTATTAATACACCCAGTCCCTACAAAAATACAGGCATCCTTCCTAACTCAGTTGCCAGAGAAGAAGAAAAATGCTCACCGATTTCACCATGAGGCCAATGGTGATTTTAAAACAGTTACAGAGTTTAATGGTTGTGATATTAGAACAGAGGATGGATCAACAACATTCTAGTTACTCTACAATACTAACCTAAATGACAGAGTGAAAAGAAGGAAGCCTGTACAGAATAACAAATATTTCAAAACATGCAACAAGGAACTTTAATAGTACTGCAAAAAAAATAAATAAATGTTTTGTCCTGAATACAAAGTGTAATGTTTGGGGCAAATCCAACACAGCACATCACTGAGTACAACTCGTCATATTTGCAAGCATGGTGGCTGCATCATGTTATGGGTATGCTTGTCATTGGCAAGGACTAGGGAGTTTTTCAGGATAAAAAGCAATGGAATATAGCTAAGCACAGGTAAAATCCTAGAAGAAAACCTGCTTCAATCTTTTTTACAACACACTGGGAGATAAATTCACCTTTCAGCAGGACAATAACCTAAAACACAAGGCCAAATCTACACTGGAGTTGCTTGCCAAGATGACATGCAATGTTCCTGAGTGGCCTAGCTGCAGTTTTGAGTTAAATTGACTTAAATCTATGTCTAGTTTTGAAAATAGCCTTCTAGCAATGATCAACAATCAACTTGACAGAGCTTGAAGAACTTTAAAAAGAGTAATGGGCATATATTGTACAATCCAGGTGTGCAAAGATCTTAGAGACTTAGCCAAAAAGACTCTGTGAGCTGTAATCACTGCCAAAGGCGATTCTAACATGTATAAGAGCAGAAACTATACCATGAAGTCCAAGGAACTGGACATAGATCTCTGGGATATAATTGTGTTGAGGCATATATCTAGGGAAGGGTATAAAACAATGTCTAGAGTGTCGAAAGTTTCCAAGAGCACAGTGATCTCCATCGTTGGGAAATTGAAAAAATATAGAACTACCCAGACTCTGCCTAGACCTGGCCATCCGACCAAACTGAGCAACTGGGCAAGAAAGACCTCGGTCAGGGAGGTGAACAAAAACCCAATGACCACTCTGGCAGAACTACAGAGTTCCTTGGCTGAAATGGGAGAATCTGCCAAATAACAGTCTCTACGGCACTTCACCAATCTGGGCTTTAGGAGAGAGTGGCCAGACAGAAGCCACTCCTGAGAAAAAGGCACATGACTGCACACCTGGAGTTTGCAAAAAGGCACATAAAAGACTCAGAGCATAATTCAAAACATTCTGTGGTCTGATGAGACAAAAATGTAACTCTCTGGCCTGAATGCAAAGCAAAATGTATGGAGAAAACCAGGCACAGCTCATCACCTGTCTAACACCATCCCTACCATGAAGCATGGTGGTGGCAGCATCATGCTATGGGGATGATTTTCAGTGGCAGAGACTTGGAGACTTGTAAGGATAGAGGGAACAATGAATGGAGCCAAATACAGGCAAATCCTTGTTGAGAACCTGCTTCAGAGTGCAAATGACCTTAGACTGGGGCGAAGATTTGCATTCCAACATGACAATGACCAAAGGTATACCGCCAAAGCAACGCTGGAATAGCTTCAGAACAAGAATGTGATAGTCCTTGAGTGGCCCAGCCAAAGCTTGAATCCCATTGAAAATCTGTGGAAAGAGTTGAAGATTGCTGTTCACTGCCGCTCCCAATCTAAGTTAACCGAGCTTGAGAAAATCTGAAAGGAAGAATGGGAGAAAATCCAGATTGTGCAAAGCAAAGACTCAAAGCTGTAATCGCCGCTAAAGGTGCTTCTACAAAGTACTGACTCATGGGTGTGAATGCTTATGTAAATTAGATATTTACATTTCCAATAAGTTTGCAAACATTTCTAAAAACATGTTTCACTTTGTCATGATGGAGTATTGTGTGTCGATGGGTCATAAAATGTCTATTTTGAAGTTTGGCGTTAGGATAAGGGTTAAGGTTAGGGTTAGAGCTGGGGTGAGGGTTAGTAGATAGTTGAAATGCAATATCTGTCCCTGCCTCTTTCCTTCCCCATCTATCCCAATCTCTTTTCCTCCATCCATACCTTTTTTTTACCTTTTCCATCACCCCACAGAGACAGCCGCCAAGGCGTTTGGCATCCCTCTTTCGCAGGCGATAGCCAACGACCGGGCATACAAGCAGCGTCAGGATGCTCTGAAGGTTTTTGTTGTTAATCTACTTTATTAGATTGTTTTACTGTGAAGTGTAAAAAAAAATAAAAATACAGAAAACAACATGTATCCAAATACAAGTGTAAAAACCGCACACTACAAAATACACTTTTACTTTAGGTCTATTTACTGTAAAGTGTGTTGTGATTGATTATAAAAGCACTTTAAATAAAGTTGGATTTGATTTGCTCTGAAGGAGAGCCGGAGAGACTGCCTTGATCTAGAGGCCAGCGTCCTGAGGTTCCGGGCTGAGAAACAACAGCAGAGCAACGGGAATAAACCCCTCTGTAGCACGGCTTCATCGCCCTTCAGTGGTGCTACATCCTCATCATCATCGGCAGCACTGGCATTGCACAGCAAGCCACTCTCACCCAGGTTCCTGGATAAGAAAGCTAGAGTGCAGAGACGGGTGAGTTGGAGAGCGCAGACACACACACACACACACAGACACAGAGACACACACACACAGATTCAAGTAGATGTAGATGCTTGTTTCTATGTCTGGGCTTTACTTTGGTCTGAAATATGCGGACCTCTCTTTGGCTAACAAAAGAGCAGTCGAACATTCAACAAACATTTGTCAACCATGACTTATCAACTTCAAACTACGGTTTCAAAACATGACCACGCTGACATATCTCCTCCAAGACAATCAAACATTTCTATTGTAGGCATTTGGCACTTAAACGTACTAGCCAGCACATACACCGTAGTCCTAAGAACTGTGAAATACTGTGACGTAGGTGAAACTAATCCAAACATATCCGTTCAAAAATACATCTGAGTTGGTTTATTTTAACAATATAACAATATACCCAACTTCAACAAAAATCTGGGGTGTAGAAGTTCAACGATGACTATCAGTATTACTCTCTCAGAACCTCGACCCTGGCAATCAGTGTTGACATTGGAAAATGAAAAAAGGTCTGCAACCCAAATGGCACCGTATAGTGCAAAAGTAGTGGAATAGGGTGCCATTGGAGACACACACAAGGGAACATTCAGTTAAATCTGTCTGCCTCTGGCTGTCTCTCCATCACAATCATTTGCACTATCAATTCATTTTCCTGGTATGGAGTCAGACCGTTGTTTTGCTACAGCAACACAGTCAAATTATTAGCAGAGCAAAAACTGCGTGCACATGCTTGCATGTCATTGTCGTGGGTGTAGGTGGCAGGAGAAACCAACTTGATGTAATTGGAGTAGTTTAATAAGATAAAAAAACAAACTCCAAAAACCAACGTACATAAAAATAACATGGGTAACAGAATCCGTCGCACACCTATACAAAATACACGAAACACAATAACAGCAAACAATCTCCGACAAGAACATGAGGGGAAACAGAGGGTTAAATACACAGCATGTAATGAATGGGATTGGAAACAGGTCTGTAGGAAGACCAGACAAAACCAATGGAAAATGAAAAATAGATCAATGATAGCTAGAGGACCGGTGACGTCGACCGCCGAGCACCGCCCGAACAAGGAGGGGCATCGACTTCGGCAGAAGTCGTGACGGTGCATGCATTTGGGCGTAGTCTCTGTGTGTGTATTTAAGTTGAGCTCCTGCTGTGTTAATGTCTGTATCGTGCTGTGCTCTAACCTGCTGTCCTGCTGGGTGAGAGCTCAGACACACTGTCATTACTAGCCAGGGTTAGGGGACCTGATACTGTATTTGTTTTCACTTAGTGTTTGTCTGTAGTCATTCCACGTCAGAACAGAATGAAGGGATAGAGACTAGAGGAAGGGATGTTTGAGACTACTGAGATGCACCCTTTAATTAGGGCCTAAACCAAACATGACCAATTTACTGAATGTGCTGCCAAATGTGACAAAGGCAATAAGAAACAGCACAAACAAATCTGGGACCAAGTTACTCATGCATAACTTGAATTATGTTTTAATAAATGAAGTATTGATGTTGATGGGAGGTTTGTGTGTGATTGTCATGTCTACATCTAAGAGATAGATACAAGAAAGTTGAGTTGAATAATAATTTGGTGTAGCAACCCCTTTTTACATTTCTGATTCAGATTTACTTGGAAAACTGAAAAAACTTGACACACACAGGTTATATATATATAAGACTCCCACTACTGGGAAAGATGGAGACACAGAAGAACAGGAAACAAAGGGAACGCAAATAAATGGCAGACAAGTAAATAACTCTTATAATTAGTCATGAGAACACTGTCCTGAAAAAACCCAGAACATTTTGCCCAAAAATGAAAATTGGAAAACTCCATTTATATAATTTCTCTTAATATAAAATCTACCTCATTATGTTACCCAGGAAAAATGTCATACTAATCCCAAGATTAACTGGATAGTTTTGCAAGAACGTTTTCATGGCAGCTGGCAGAATTTTGTTACATGATCAACTAATGGAAATCTTTTTTGAAAGCCAGGAAAAATATTGTTGAAATAATTTTGCTTTCCCTTTACTTTTACCCCCTTCTCCATCACCCTTCTATTTATCCCTATCACTCCCTCGTTCTTCTGTTCCTTCACTCCCTCTCCTTCCTTCTCATCCATACTTTCCTAATGTTCCACTCTGCTTCCCTCTGTCACTCTCTTCTGTCCCTCACTCTCTTCTGTCTCCCTCTCTTCGTTCCTACTATCTTCTCTCTCCTACTCTTTTCTCATCCTTTTTCCCCTGACCTCTGTTTTCTCACTCTCCCTTTTAATCAACTCCTAAAGGTTTTGTGAAACTTGAACTTGAAATGCTTAATCTCTCCCTCCCTCTCCTCCTGCCTTCCCCCTTCTCCCTCCGACAGGGTGGCCTGTCAGTGGACTCCATCTCAGATCTTGTAGAGAGCCAGTCCCGCCTGCTAGAGGCGCTGCAGCTGTCCCACCCTGCAGAGCTGGAGCTGAAGAAGACTGCAGCAGGTGCCGGGGGGCGGACCCAGACCAAGTTGAGCCTCAACCCCATCTATAGACAGGTTCCCCGTGTGTTGGAGAGGTGCTGCTGCCACATAGAGAGACACGGTGAGACACAGAGGTCTGCTGATGTGACTATGTTAGCCCGTCTAGCTAAAGCTTAGGCATTAGCTCAGGGGAAACCAACGTAAGTCTTCCCGTCTCAAGCAAGGTTACTCATCATGCGAGCGTGGTTCATTGAACCATCCCTCTGACAATTATAAAGTGTAAAATATATGGGATAGAATATCGAGAGATCTTGCTCTTTCACAATAATCCGAAGTGGCTTTCTCTCCTTCTCCACAGGTCTACAAACTGTGGGGATCTTTCGTGTTGGGAGCTCCAAAAAGAGAGTTCGGCAGGTGAGTCTTTTTGCTCTCCACGCATAAATGTTAAATGTCTTCAACATTACAATTAGCTCTCCCCTGGTTTAGACCTATTTACTAGCCAGTGTGTCGATGTGCATTTGCTCTCCATATTACACAAACGTTAGCCCAACTACAGCAGAATTGTGCATTACCTTCACTTCATACAGTAGTTATTTATCCCTACTCGGTAGTACTAGCCAGTGTGTTGATGTTGTGGCAGGTGTACTTCTCTTCAGCTGTGTACTTCGTACTCAGGGCCGTTGATCCCTGTCATTTCCTGTTTAAAAAGAAATGCGTCACATGGGAAACTGACCTTATACTGTGTGTGTGGCCGGTGCATGTTAACTTATTTGTGTATGTGTCTGGTTTTGTGTGTGTGTGTGTGTGTGTGTGTGTGTGTGTGTGTTGACTCTCACATGGGTGCTGCCTCGAACAGTGCGTTCTTGTGTATCTGTTGGCCACTGCCTTTTAAGTGTGTGTGTCTGCTCGTTCTAGTGTGTGTGCGTATGTGTGTGTGAGTGCGTGGGTGTTCTGATATGGTGCTGATGTGTGTTTGCCCCACCTAGCTGCGTGAGGACTTTGACATAGGGACAGACGTGTGTTTGGATGAGGAGCACAGTGTCCACGATGTAGCGGCATTACTGAAGGAGTTCCTCAGAGACATGCCTGACCCTCTACTGCCAAGAGAGCTCTACGCTGCCTTCCTACACGCCAACCGTAAGGCGCCTGCGCACAGTAACCCATACGACACACACTAGCCATACGAATGCAACCGTTATCATTTTCTACCTGTAAATTCACAACGTGAATTTATGCTCAACAAGGTCTCTTCTCTCTCTCTTTCTCTCTCTCTCTTTCAGTTCTGCGAGGGACAGACCAGCTCCTGTACCTCCAGCAGCTGCTCTACCTGTTACCCCCCTGTAACTGCGATACCCTGCTCCGCCTCCTCACCCTGTTACACACCGTACAGAGCCACGCACAGGACACCACAGGACCACAGCACCAGGAGGTTAGTCCCAATGTGGGGAAGGGGGGGGGGGGGTCCGTGTTTGTGTGTCATGGGACTGTCTATCATTCTGTTCATCTGTCCATATTTCTTTCCCTGTCAGTTTGTCTGTTTTATCTGTCCGTCGTCAACACGTTACCTTCTCTCTCTCTCTCTCTCTCTCTCTCTCTCTCTCTCAAGAGGAGAGCACATAATAGATTTTGGGTTGTCTTAACCCTCTCTCTCTCCTGTTTCGGTTTCTCTGTTTCACCGGACCCTTTCTATTTTATATACGGTCTCCTAACACCTCTCTTCCTGTAGCTCTACACTAACTAGCCTAGCCTACACAGTAGGTAGACCTAATATGCGGTCTTTCCCCTAACCTCTCTATCTCTCTCTTTCCCTAACTCCTCCCTCTCTTTACCTGCAGTTCCCCGGCAACAAGATGACAGCAACCAACCTGGCAGTGATCTTTGGTCCCAACCTGCTGCAGGGGGAGAGGGGCGGAGGGGACAGGGAGATGAGTCCCCATGCCATGGGCATTGAGGACAGCGCTGCCATCATCAACGTCACCCTTCACCTTATACAGAACTACAGGCGACTGTTCACGGTAGTTGGAGTGTGTGGGTTGGGAGGGGGGGATTTCAGGTTTAAAAAATGTACAGATAGCCAGGAGCACACTCCAACACTCAGACATAATTTACAAACGAAGCATTTGTGTTTAGGGAGTCTGCCAGATCAGAGGAAGTAGGGACGACCAGGGATGTTCTCTTGATAAGTGCGTGAATTGGACCATTTTCCTGTCCTGCTAAGCATTCGAAATGTAACGAGTACTTTTGAGTGTCAGGGAAAATGTATGGAGTAAAAAAAGTACATTATTTTCTTTAGGAATGTAGTGGAGTAAAGGTTGTCCAAAATATAAATAGCAAAGTACAGATACCCCCCCAAAAAATCTACTTAAGTAGCACTTTAAAGTACTTTACACCGCTGTGCGGGTTAGCATGCGCGAGCGTGTGTGTGTCACCCTCCTGTCCTCCTCTCCCCAGGTGTCAGCAGAGCTCCAGCAGGAGGTGCTGATGAGTCTCATCCAGACAGATCCTGACATCATCGACTATCTCCTCCGCAGGAAACTCAGGTCGGTGTCCACTTCAGGGCCCATATTTACAAACAGTCTCGGAGTAGGTCCCCCCCCCTCCCCCCGTCCATATATTCTTATTTACTATGATCTAAAAGGCTAAACTGATTCTGGATCAGCACTTCAGTCGTCTCTGAGTCTTAGTGTTGTGTTTATTGAGTGTTTCGATATCTCCATTTGTGGCGCTGCAAGACTTTTTGCAACGCGGATAATAAAGTACTCTAATCTCTACTCCCTCTGCTTGCTCTCCTCCCCCTTTTCTCTCTCTCCGTTCCTCTCCTTCCTTTCCCCTTCTCTCCTCCTCCCACAGTGGCAGTCACCTGACGGTGGAGACGGTAGACACAGCGGGGGGTCGGCGGGACACGGGGGCATCTCTGGACTCTGTAGGGGCATCTAGTGGTAGCCTGTCACCCCTGGAGCCCCCCTCGCCCCTCTTCAACCCCGACGAGTCCGGGGACAGCAGGCTGACCACAGAGGTGTTCCTCAACCTCGACGTCCTCCAACGCCACCATAACAACAAGAAACGTAAGTCATCGAGTTTAGGTTTAAGATCAGGTTTAGGTTAAGGTTCAGGTTTGGATTTAGGTTTAAACAGCGTCCTGGATGTCTTCTGACACCACCACAACAGGAAAAGGAAGTTACTTATTCTTACAGGGTCCCACTTCTTTTATTACACCCATAGCAGGTAGACACAACCACAACAGGAAAGTTAAGTCACACATACAGTATATAAAGGGGTTGGATTTCAGTTACAATACCATCAGCAGGTATACTACACTGAACAAAAATATAAACGTAACATGTAAAGTGTTGGTCCCATGTTTCATGAGCTGAAATGAAAGATCCCAGAAATGTTCCATACGCACGAAAAGCTTATTTCTATGAAGTTTTGTGCACACAATTGTTTACCTACCTGTTAGTGAGCATTTCTCCTTTGCCAAGATAATCCATCCAGATAATCCATCAGGTGTGGCATATCAAGAAGCTGATTAAACATCATGATCATTACACAGGTGCACCTTGTACTGGGGGCAATAAAATGCAACTCTAAAATGTGCAGTCTTGTCACACAACACAATGCCACAGATGTCTCAAGTTTTGAGGAAGTGTGCAATTGCCATGCTGACTGCAGGAATGTCCACCAGAGCTGTTGCCAGAGAATTTAATGTTAACTTCCATAAGCTGCCTCCGACGTCATTTTAGAGAATTTGGCAGTGCGAATTTGGTCTCACAACTGCAGACCTTGTGTAACCACGCCAGCCCAGGTCCGCCACATCCGGCTTCTTCACCTGCAGGATCGTCTGAGACCAGCCACCCGGACAGCTGATGAAACTGTGGGTTTGCACAACCAAAGAATTTCTGCACAAACTTTCAGAAACCGTCTCAGGGTAGCTCATTTGCGTGCTTGTCGTTCTCACCAGGGTTTTGACCTGACAGCAGTTTGGCGTTGTAACCAACTTCAGTGGGCCACTGGCACGCTGGAGAAGTGTGCTCTTCACGCTGGAGAAGAATCCCGGTTTCAACTGTACCGGGCAAATGGCAGACGGCATGTATGGCAGGCATAAGCTACGAATAACGAACACAATTGCATTTTATCGATGGCAATTTGAACGCACAATGATACGTCTCGAGATCCTGAGGCCCATTGTCATGCCATTCATCCGCCTCCATCACCTCATGTTTCAGCATAATAATGCACGGCTCCATGTCGTAAGTATCTACACAATTCCTCGAAGCTGAAAATGTTCCAGTTCTTCCATGGCCTGCATACTCACCAGACATGTCACCCATTGAGCATGTTTTGGATGCTCTGGATCTACATGTACGAGAGCGTGTTCTGTTTCCCTCCATTATCCAGCAACTTCGCACAGCTGTTAAAGAGGAGTGGGACAACATTCCACAGGCCACAATCAACAGCCTGATTAAGTCTATGCGAAAGGAGATGTGTCGCGCTGCATGAGACATGGTGGTCACACCAGATACCGACTGGTTTTCTGATCCACGGCCCTACCTTTTTTGTTGTTGTTGGTATCTGTGACCAACAGATGCATGTCTGTATTCCCAGTCGTGAAGTCCATCAGCATCTAATGAATTTACTTTAATTGACTGATTTCATATGAACTGTAACTCAGTAAAATCGTTGAAATTGTTGCATTTATATTTTTGTTCAGTGTACTTAGCGGGACAGGAGTCATCGATATTTATGGGGTCACTACACCTTTATGAGCTCTGTTGGTATGCAACATCCAGCTAGGGTTAAAGTTAGGGTTATGGTTGAGCCGAGGATGTGGATGTGCTAGGGTTTGGATAAGGGTTGAGCCGGAGTGTAGACCTAAAGCTAGAGTTGACCCGGGGCGTGGACATGAAGCTAGGGTAACGGTTAGGATTAGTCAGGGTGACGGTTAGGATTAGGGTTGAGCTGGGGTGTAGACATGAAGCTAGGGTTAGAGATAAGGCCAGGCCATGCACCACAGGCTGAAATTAAATGTTTGCATCTACCTATCAATTTTGAGATGTGTTGGTATTTTGGTACATTAGTATTTTCCCCAAAATTATAAACAATATAATGGATGCAAATGTATATTTTTGTTAGTTTATCATACTACTGTAATTAAAAATGTTATGAATTTTAACCACTTTAAAATGGACACATCAATCATTTCAAAGCTCACTATATTGAATTACACAACGTAAAAGCCCATTTCATAGAGAATGTTACAAACTGGACTATATTTAGTAACTTACTTTAAAGAGATGGTGAATGGGTCTAAATAGGGGTTTGTCATTTAGTAGTCTAATTTCAGTGTACTTGTCGTTAACTGCCATTTCCTGAAAGTCAGACTCTTTCCGCATTTTTTGGTCTTCAGAAGCATCTGCATTCACCATATTTTGTGTGGCTATGCTTAGATATATTCTCCAGACTGGAGACAAAGCCTCCTTCACTCACGCCGCCAAACTTGACTAACTGTCTATCCTACCAATTCTCGACTTCGGCGACGTTATCTACAAAATAGCTTCCAATACTCTACTCAGGAAATTGGATGTAGTCTATCACAGTGCCATCCGTTTTGTTACCAAAGCGCCTTATACCACCCACCACTGTGACCTGTATGCTCTAGTCGGCTGGCCCTCGCTACATATTCGTCGCCAGACCCACTGGCTCCAGGTCATCTATAAGTCTATGCTAGGTAAAGCTCCGCCTTATCACAGCTCACTGGTCACGATAACAACACCCACCCCGTAGCATGCGCTCCAGCAGGTATATCTCACTGATCATCCCCAAAGCCAACACCTGCTTTGGCTGCCTTTCCTTCCAGTTCTCTGCTGCCAGTGACTGGAAGGAATTGCAAAAATCGCTGAAGCTGGAGACTTACATTTCCCTCAC
This sequence comes from Salmo trutta, assembly GCF_901001165.1. Taxonomy (NCBI): domain Eukaryota; kingdom Metazoa; phylum Chordata; class Actinopteri; order Salmoniformes; family Salmonidae; genus Salmo; species Salmo trutta. Next base: position 25,445,094 of record NC_042964.1, on the reverse strand, counting down.
TAACTTTAAACATCAGCTATCTGAGCAGCTAACCGATCGCTGCAGCTGTACATAGTCCATCTGTAAATAGCCCACCCAATCTACCTACCTCATCCTGTCACGAGAATTTTCAATCCCAATGATAATAACAATTATTAAAGCTTTGAATAATTCCCGAGGTTTGTAAGACGCTGGGTTTAATAATAATTAGGCAGGTTCGTACAGTTTATTCACGAGAACGTTCTGAAGTCCACAATACAAAGACATGCCATTTTATAACTCACTCCCTACTTACGCACATACCTCCACACAAACAGTAGATAGCCTACGCACATACACACACACGAACAGTAGGTAGGATGTATCCTTCTCACCACTGTTTATCACTACCAAACTGGCAGTTCCATTCCCCCGAGATTAGAGGAACATTGAAAGGACTCCCTGTCGTAAGTTTCTCAGAGTTCTAGCCAGGTCAGGTCATACACAGTTTAATTGTTCTCGGTATCTTCTTAGTCACACAAACACACATTTCTCTCCCTCACATGTCTCTACCTAACCTTATTGGACTTAGATTTAGTACTTTAATTATTCATTATACATGCTACATAAACTAATAGTTACGTTTCAGGGTGGAATTCTTTAATCATTACCTTTAAGCATATAAATTCCCTTATCACATCCCCATATTGTTTTTATTTACTTTGCTGTTCTTTTGCACACCCGTATCACTACTTACACACCATCATCTGCTCATCTATCACTCCAGTGTTAATCTGCTAAATTGTAATTACTTTGCTACTGTGGCCTATTTATTGCCTTACCACCTCATGCCATTTGCATTCACTGTATATAGACTTTCTGTTTTTTCTATTGCGTTATTGACTGTACGCTTGCTTATTCCATGTAACTCTGTGTTGTTGTTTCTGTCGCACTGCTTTGCTTTATCTTGGCCAGGTCGCAGTTGTAAATGAGAACTTGTTCTCAACTAGCTTACCTGGTTAAATAAAGGTTAAATAAAAAAAAACTGGCTCAGAGGGAATTGTTGATATGTTGTAAATGTTTTATTCTAGATAACATTTTCTTTGGTGAAAAATGTGCCAAAAATGCATTTTACGTCCGTTTTTGTATTTTACAGATAGCAAGATTAAAAAGGTATTCATCCGCAAGCCACTCTGGACAAGTCCTGTCCTGGAGTGTGTCTTAACAAAATTAAACCAAAATATTTAAGCTGACTTCATCCAGTGCCCAGAAAAATAGATTTGCGTGATATGCAAATATGGACATATTTACTGAACATCGCCTAATTTGCATATTGTAATAAAATATTTCCCAAAAAATAAAATATATTTTTTTAATATATTTCTGTTAAAAGTTGATTGTGATATGATTAAGATTAAAACGTTTGTTTTTTGTGGGGGGGGTGGGCCTTAACAGAATAATAAGATCAGTATAGTAAGAGCTTGATAACATTGTAATAAAAGTAACATTCTAATAACATTGTAATAACACAATGTCACTGGTTTTAGAGGATTTAAGTACTGTTAAGGACAACAAACCCAATCAACAAACCAAAGCCAAGTTGGCCAAACGGTAGCAACGATGGCATCAAACCATCCCCAAGCAAGAGGGCGCGAGTGGGGAGAGGTTTACGGATATGGATGTTGACTTGTTGAAATCCATCAATGAAAGGCTTGCCAAACTTCATATCTTGGATATACTACGAGAGGACACCAATGCATTATGTGCCAGTCTAGAATTCAGCCAATGTCAGATTGATGATCTAAGGAAAGAAAACACGGCGCTGAAAGGTACTGTAGACTCTATTCATGCAAGGTGGAGCAAAGGGGGAACAAACAACTTAAAGAAACCTTGCTTGATGTACACTGTCGACAAACTAATATTTTCATGGATATCGGAGAATGACAACAGAGGCTGTGAGGACACTGTCCGAGACTTTATGTCAACTCAACTGAAACTGCCTACAGATGTCGTGCGTGATGTCACTTTCTCCAGAGTCCTTAGTGTCCCCTTTCTCCAGAGTCCATAGTGTCCCCTTTCTCCAGAGTCCTTAGCCTTTTCCCAGAGGCCTCTGGGAAAAGGCCACAGGGCTATTATGGCAGGTTTTGAAAATGTTAAGCAAAAGGAAATGGCAAAGAGCAGGGGCAGAGAACTCAGAAACACTGATTTTGGAATGAATGATCACTTCCCCCACGGAGATCAATGAAAAAAGAAAAAAAGTGTTACCTGAACTAACAAGTTTCCTTGGTGATGGATAAACTTTACATCAATGGGAAACTGTATCGGGTACTCTAGAGTAAATCCTGGTTATTTTAATCCAATGTTCAAGTTTGAGTTTGTGTTGTAGTGTATCATGCCAACTTCAACTATAGCGAATACATGCTCTATTGATCTTTACTTGACAAGGAAAGGGCTGCATATAGCTCAGGTTAATGTATGTAGCCTTCCTAACAAAATACATTCGATTTTTTTTTTACTTTGTCAACATAAATAATATTCGTATTTTGGCTTTGACCGAAATGCATTTGGATGCATCTGCAAATGATGGGCAAATGAACATTAATGGATATAGTCTACTTAGAAGGGACAGGAATAGGAATGATCGGGGTGTAGCACTGTACATTCAGAATCATATACATTAAGGTCATCCCTCCTCTTAAAAGGTATGTCAAATAGAGGCAATATGGGCTCAAGTACATCTGCCTCACCAGGCATCCATATTGGTAGGATGTGTGTATAGGACACCTTAGAGCTAGGAGGTCTATCTGGATGACTTATGCACTGGGTTTGACCAGGCCACAGATAGTAACAGAGATGTATTTATCTTGGGTGATATTAATATCAATTGGAAGGATCATAATAATTCAAATAGTACTAAATTAATGAGATATCCTGAGAACTGTGGTTTGAAACAAATGGTTAATGATACTATTAGATCATGAACTAAGTTGGGTCACCGTTCAGACACATGCATTGATCTAATCTTCTGTAGTATACCATTGCAATGCTTAACCAAGAATATGCATATCCTTGCTTCAGGGCCTGAGTTACAGGCATTTAGATTTGGGTATGTCATTTTAGGCGAAAATTGAAAAAAAGGGTCCAATCCTTAAGAGCCAGATCAATGCCAGTGGGCTGGACAGACCATAATATTGTGGCCATAACCATGAACACCAAGGTTCCAAAGAAACCCCCAAGGATTTTGGTCAAGAGAAATGTTAAAACATTTCATCATAATCTATTTCAAAATGATTTGGCTGCTGTACCCTGGGAGCTGATTTATCTAGAGAATGATTTAAATCACGCTTCAGAATGTTTTATTGATTTGCTCACTGAGGTAACGGACCATCATGCCCCAGTAAGAAAGAGTACAGTTGGGGCTTGTCCATTTCCATGGATTGGGTGAGGCATTTTCTAAACTAGAAATTGATTAACAGAATTATAGAACACCACATAATCATGCAGTTAAATTAAATCGTAAGAAAAAAAACTATATTTTACAACAATGCTTTTATTGATTGTAAAAATGATTCTAAAAAGGTATGGAATACAGTTAAGGGCTTACTTGGTACATCTATCTCATCATGCCCATCTAGTGTGGAGGGTGACGGCAGAACAATAACAAAACCAGCTGATATTGCCAATCATCCTATTGAAGTCATTACCCAATGGTAAATTTGGTTATGATCTTATGGATAACGTTTACTTCGCTATGCTGCTACCCAGAATGCAGCTCCGCAGAAATACATATTTAATTGGATCACTGGAAAAGAGGACATTTCCAAATATACTGTGTCCAATCCTGAAAGACAGCAAAGAACCGATTACTCCTGCCAATAGTTGACCAATTAGTCTACTCCCTTCACTCAGTAAGATATTGGAGGGTATTGTGAGTGGACACACATGGGAGTACATGGAAAAGAATGATCTGATCACAGCCAATCAGCATGCTTATTGCAAAAACTATTCCACTACCACTGAATTAGTTGACATGACTGATCAGAGGCTCAATGCTATAGACAATAGCAGGTTTGTGCGTGTACTACTTTTAGATTTTAGTGCATTTCATTTTGTGGATCATGAAATAATTTTGACAAAATGATTTCATTATGGGTTTAAGGAGGCAGCATTGAATTGGGTACAGTCATATCTAACTGACGGGAAACAGTCCACCTATATCAATGGGTCGTTTTCTTCCCCTCATGCTTTAAACTGTGGAATACCGCAGGGCAGCTGCCTTGGGCCACTTCTTTACTTAATATATACCAACAACCTTCCTTATGTCTTATCTGAAACTCAAGCTACTATATCTGCAGATGAAACTACAATTTATACAGCAAGATAATCGGTTCAACAGGTACACCAAGCTCTACCAGTAGATCTGGGAAATATCAGGGAGTCGGTTTGCTGGAACAAACTAGTTTTGACCACCAAGAAAACCAAGGTTATGTTGGTCTGTTCCACCAGGAAAAGGCCAACACAGAATGGGATACAATTAACTATGGAGTGAGTACAAATTGAGTGTCAGAAACCAAGTACTAGGGGTCCAGCTAGACAACTGCTTATCGTGGTCGTCTCAAATAACCCAATGTAAAAAAATAAATAATAATAATTACAACTACATGCACGATCAGAAGGATAGCTAAATATTTACCGGGAAATATTCTTAAGCAAACAACCCAGTCATTAATTGGGAGTCAGGTGAACTACTGTTCTGTGGTCTGGAGACATACATTAGCAAGTGAAATTAGGAGGATGCGGACTGAACAGAACAAAGCAGCAAGGATTGTTTTTAGGTAGAGATATGATTTATTCTGTTGTAGTCATGCACAATGCTCTTGGGTGGTAATTCATCAACAAAATAATTGGAGAGAAAAAAATGCTTATTTTATTACACAATGTACACCATTTAAAACAGCCAAACTCCATTCACAAGAGTATTCAGTTGGTAAGAGACAGTCATTCAGTAAATACTAGGAATAGATTGTCCACCATCTGTGTTAGACATGAAAGAAAAATAGGCAAAACAACATTTCGATTCAGAGCAATAATGAAATTGAATAATTTATCTGAGCAAACCAGAAACTTCAAAAAATACTTTAGAACCATTTAAATATAATAAATTGGAAGGTTGTGCAGGACTATGGTAGATGAAGGAATCAACCTATATTTTCAGACTGTTTAGAGTATTTATCTGGTCAATATGTCAGTGTCTTATGTCTGTAACAGTGTGTTATGTGAAAATGTGATCGTATTATAAATTGTATTTTAATGTTTAAGGACTCTTGGAAGATTAGTCCAATTCAGGACTAAAAGAGATCCTAATAAAATAAAATCCCTCCCTTGCCAGGTTCCAACGAGACCCCGTCCAAGTCCATTGGTCAGATGAGACAGTTCCACTCCCACCACAACCTACTGAGCCTGGCCCAGCCCTCCAGTAGCTCCAGAGTCCACCCAGAGGACAGCCAACACCATGCCCAGGAACGGAGGGCTCCGCTGGGCGAAGGTCTGAGCTTCAACCTGGGGGCTGCCTCATGCTCCAGCCTGGGAGGACAGGGGGAAAACAGCATCTGGGTGAGGCAGACGCCCCAGGAGGAGAAAGAGAAACCCTCTCCTAGTCATACAAGTCATTTTTGGGACTTCTTCACAGGCAAGGGCTCAGGGTCTGAGACCATGGTATGACAGGATAGAACACTGGGGGGGGGGGGGGGTGCAGGGTGGATTAGGACTAGAAATGGTCGGACTGGCCCACCATGCCTTTGTCTGGTCTGCCCTATTGTAATTTCTGGGTGGCTGGGAGGTGGTTGGACCATGTTGAGGGACACTGGTGTAGAGTAGTGTTTATACGTATTCATACAAGTGCAAACGTAGACGGCGCACACGCATTGTTGTAACGTGTGAACTTATATTTTTTACTATAGAGCCTGTCCCCTTCCCCTCTATCCCTCAAATTATCCATGATCTCTCGTGACACTACGCCGAGCTCCATCCAAACAGCCAGAAAAAGAAACATCAGTGGATGTATCCTTTATGATCATCTATATTCTGAACCCTCTGTTGGCTAACTGAACACTTCATGTTTGATGCGGCTGAAGACCAAGGAGACGACGGGCAACACTGTAAATACATCCGTGTTTTAAACCGTGAAGACTATGGGCTCGATTCAATTCGTAAAGTTCTGCGTTGCAGCCCGATTGACATTTAAAGACAACGTTCCCACGCTAGCGGAGACTGCATTCACGTTAACCGCTTCACGTGTCGGCGCAATCGGGAAATTAACTCAATCCCAAGTGCTTTCTCGAATCTCATATATTGGGTTTGAAACATTGGTTGCCATGACAAGGTGACATTTTTCATATGTACAGAGAAGTATATAATCGTTCAATGCGTTTGCTTCATCTTCTGGTAAAAGGTCTTCTGGGAAGGGGAGGGGGGTGTACCTCTTGTAGGGCCTATACATCGTTTCTGTATGGAACTTATCACGCTTTACAGGACTATTATAATTAACTACCAGGGACAATGTGGCCATTAGAGAGCCCATATATATATATATATATATATTCAATAACTACCTGAGAATTCAATTGGGCTGAGGATTGAGACAACTTCTTATAGTAAACCTGTCCCTACCACGTAAATGCAGTATTGTCTGTTTTTTGTATGTATATAAAAATATGTAGGCTTGTGTGCATCCAGTCTCTGTATTTGTTCTGGACCTTATTGAATTGCAGTATTGACATCCAACAAAAGACTTGTTCCATGAGGTGCTTGCTATCCTGTAAATATGAATCTCTACTTAACTCTTGTACCATTATAGATAATTTTTCTTGGAAATACTTTTCTATACTTTGCAAACAAGCAAGCAATATCCCCTCAAGGTGTAGCTAGATTTCAAACTGTCTATTTTCTTACAGGTGTTTCTTGTATCTTGGAATGCATCTATGTACGTGATCTGAATTAAATGTACAATTGTTGCTTCGTTATCCTTTATTGAATCCAGTGGGGGGGGGAACCCTTATGGGTAAACAGATTTAGAAACACAAAACAGGGTTGTTGATTCATAGCGTACTGAAGCAAGAAGAATCTTGTATATCCCTTGTGTAATGTTTGGGGAAATTCTGTGTTTTTGGAATGTCATCTACTTATGGAAAAGACATGACCGTGTAGAACAGCAGCAACCCCTGATGGAAACAAAGCATCAGCTTTACCAGTAAAGTTCTGTAAATGTTCTACTTTGAAAATGTAACAGAACCAGCGCACACATAGAGAGAGAGAGGCTTTTTCCTTCTTAAACCAGTTATTTATTGGAGAAAGTTGAGACCAAAACATTCTTTTTTCCCCTCCAAACATACAAATTTTCACTGCATCCGGGCCGCGACATCTCTCTGCACCCCAATAAAACACTCCTCCCCTTCTCAAAGTGCACTTCAACTTAGAGCAGTGCCGGGTTCAATTCCTATTACATTCTTGGCGAGTTAAAAGAAGTGAAATGGACATCTTGTGGACAAATCCCCCATGGCAAGTTTAGTTGACTGGGATTGAAATGAAATTACCACCCCAGGTAATGTTTCTAAGACCAGGGATTTTTTCCTGATGAGGAAAAACTTCCTGGTCGTAAATGAATATGATCAATCGTATAGACCTCTTATTTCAAGCAAGCAATTAATTAAACTCCAATAACATCTTTATATTTACACATTTTCAATGTCTCCATCCCAAATGACACCCTATTACCTATGTAGTGCACTACTTTTGAACAGCACCCTATTCCCTATATAGTGCACTACTTTTGACAGCCCTATGGGCCCTGGTCAAAAGTAGTGCACTACATAGGGAATAGGGTGACATTTGGGACACAAACATTCTCTCAAATATAACCCCAAATAAATCACAACCCCATTCATCTCAGCTGCCTACACAAGAATGGTAGGTCTAAATTAGTAAAATATATATAAAAAAGTGAACATCTAGGAAAAAGTTAATAATAATTGTACTTAAAATAAAAAAATTACTTCAGACCCTAGTTTTAATTTGTGTTGGTTCCCACCCGTGTCTTCTAAACCATCACTACCCCTCATCAAGTTTATGGAAGTATGGTGGTGTATGCGTCCCAAATGGTGCCCTTTTCCCTATGTAGTACAACACATAGGGAATGGGGTACCATTTGGGACACAATCGGTATGTGTCAGTACTTAAACAGAATTTCTTTAGAAGAAAAAGAACAGCCTCCTCTCCATCACCTATCCTCGTGTCCTTTCCTTCACCTAAACCGGTCATAGTCATTGGTTACGTGAGCAACCTTATTAGCGGCTGGGACATACAGAGCAGCAAAAATTGTTTCTAGCGCATCTTGAAATCGTTGTTCCTACAAATTTGGCTGTCGATTTTGAACGGTTGGAGTGATTACCGCCTACAAAGCTGTGCAGGGCTTGTTAGAAGGGAGAGTGATGAATCTGCACAGAATAACTGAGGGAAATGAATCGATTCTCCACAAATTATCTTATAGCATTGTTTGATGATCATCCCTGATGTTTTCCTGAACTTTCCAATACCTTCCTGATGCATTTGTTTCTGATACCTCCAAGTGTCCAAAAATCGAGAATCAAATAGATTGATGGTCTGTTAATAGTGTCTTAAATATCATGTATAGATCAATTTAATATAATGTACAATTTGACTTTGTGACCACCCCCTACCCCCATTCTCTGATGGATATGTGGCTCGCCCAGTGATTTTGTTTTACTAAAGTGTCTCCCTCTGAAATATTAGTAACTACCAATGATCTACACTGAGGTGAAAAGAACTGGACTGGTTAAACTAAATACCTAGAAATGGATAGAAAATGTTGCTGTCCCCTACCCAGGTTTTACACGTCACTGCAGATGAAGGAAAGGAGACAAGGCGAGGAAACCACGTTAAGACTATTGATAACGCACCCAGGAAGCAAAACGGGACGCATTGCAGACCAGTGTAGTTTGTTAGTTACATACAAAGCTGCTAGATCTAAACAACATTTCCTGTTTCTCTGTACTGTGTCCAGCCATGCGTGTCCTGTGGGGTGTGCTCGCGATCACTCACTTCAAACACAAATCAACCAAAGCGTGAGAATTGGCTGTGTGTGTGTGTGTGTGTGTGTGTGTGTGTGTGTGTGTGTGTGTGTGTGCGCGCAAGCTGCACTGTCAGCAGCAACCCCAAACAAACTGAATAAAAAAGGGGTCAAACCACTGTTTATATATACACACACACACCTCTGGTATGCCACGCCTCACTTCACTCACCTACTACACACACACCAAAGGTTAGGGAGTACAGAGACGCAGACAGACAGGGTAGACAGAGTGTGCGTCCCAAATGGCACCCTATTCCCTATGGGCTCTGGTGAAAAGTAGTGCACTACAAAAGATACAGGGTTCCATTTGGGAGTCAGCCAGTGAGAGTGAACCCTAGAAGAGTGTACTAGATAAATACTCTAGATCGTAATAGCCTAAGTTCAATCATTAATGAGTTTAGCTCTCCCACAATCCAAACACGTTCTAATTAGAGTAGCAAGTCACACAATCTAACATTAAAAGGGCAATTCCTCCACTTTTCAACCTCATATCTCCAACATCATAACAGTGTCAACATATGCGAAAACAGCACATTTCCATGATCTCTGGTTAAAAAGACAAGGGGGGGGGGGGGGGGGAACGCTTCTCTGTGATATCACAGGGTAGGATTAAAGTACAATTATTTTTTCTCAAAACCTGCAAAGACTTTCTGGCCTCGGTACTGGTACCAAGTTAGTTACTCATTGTGCATTTATTCCTCATGTTATTATTTTTCTATCAGGTTCTCCTTTTTCTCCTCTCTGCATTGTTGGAAAACAAGCATGTTACAAATATTTTGATTTGCCAGAGGGAGGGTATTTTCTTGCTCCCCACTTCACTGCAAATCTCAAGAGTTAGGAAATCACCGTTTTAACTTTTAATGATGTCATTGTGTAGAACTTAACTTTATATTTTTTTCCTACAAAACGTAGAAATGCGCATTTTTCACATAGGTAAACAATGGTATTGTGCTGAAGATAATGAAAACGTGGTTGAATTGCCCTTCAATATCTGTTTAGTTAGGGTTTGCAAAACTCCGGTAATTTTCCACAAATTCCTAGGATCTCCAGATTTCCAGCTTATTTCTTCTTGATTTCTGCGAATCCTCCAGATGGGATTTTCCGGAAGACCTTGGAATTTTGGGGAAGTTATCGGAGTTTTGCAACTCTATACACAACGTAAAAAGGTTTCGTTTTAGTCCTTCACCAATGTCAACCTCATATTCATAATTAGTTAACCCTAAAAACAAGCAGCATGTCTTAGTTCGATTTCAGTTCACATAAAGGAATGGTTTATGCGTTAAAATATGAATTAATATATGGTTGCCGAGTATAGCCTAAAAACACAAGATGGCACTCTATACCCACTAGGGCCCTGGACAAAGGTAGTGCACTATGTAGTGAATAGGGTGCCTAGGTCTCCAACTGGTGGGGTGTGTTTGAGATTTAAGAAAAAAACTCTGGACCCTAGTCATAGACTACAGCTGAATCCCTAGGAGACCTGGTCAAAAATAGCACAGTGTGTTAGAGAATCGGGTGCCATTATTAATATATCTAGTACTGGTCAGGATTGGTAAAAACTCCAGGCCCTAAGTATGGGCCAACCAATAAGCAGCCAGTTTCGTACTGTATATTTCAAAACGGCAGACAGTCTTACATTCAACTTAATACAGGTCCCACTCTGGGCCGAGCTAACATAAACACCTCCCATGTCAGAGCTATGGATCAGGGCCTTTATTCATAAAGCTTCTCGGAGTAGGAGTGCTGATCTAGGATCAGATTTAAAAGGCTAAACTGATCCTAGGTCAGCACTCCTGCTCAGACGTTTTATAAATAGTGGGCCTTAATCAATTTATCTTTCTGTTGAGAGTACAGGCACTGTTCCAATACCTACACCAGCGTATTACTTAGAATGTATTGGGACTGCATACTTGGTATTGTGCTAGAATAGATATTGGGACAAAGCCTTTAAAAAAGAGTGACGTTAAGTTTATTACCCCAACTGGCAGTGTAGCACATACTTAATATTATAAACCAAACAACCGCTATGTTTGGTTTACTTGTACGGTCCAAAAAATGAACAGGAAACGCTTGTATACCTCAGGCTCTGATTGGAAGGTTCATATCAGGTGACAGGAAGAGGAGCTTAATGTTGCAGCAGCCAATCAGGTTTATAAAGCGTTAAAGACGACAAAGAGGATGGCTGGGCTATGTCCCAAATGACAGCCTACTCCATATATAGTGCTCTACTTATAGAGTGCAGTACATAGGGAATATGCTGTCATTTGAAGCACAGCCATTGATACCAATGAGATGCTTGCTTGCTTAGCAGACGGATATAAGATAAACATCTGGTTGGCAGGTTATTTGTAGTTTGCTGTTGTAGCCAGAGGGGGAAGTTAGAGAGCATATATGTGTGTCCCTTTAAACAGATGGTAATATAGATGTGCAGCTTTCAGCATCTGAACCATGATATAATAAAGCACTGCCAGATATGGCCCGGTGAGCTGCAAAGGGACCAAACTCAACTCTCCACCCCACTCTCCAAACTAACAACAACTGGCAACAAAGTATTGAGAACATTCAGGAAATGGCAGCTCCACTTTTCATCAATCCCAAATCCTGTTCAGCCCCTCTGAGTGGCACTAAATATGACAAGGACACCAATAATTGATGACACACCAGTAATGGTGCCACATCAGTAACGGCACACCGTGTAAGCAGAGAGCTAGCCAAGCTAACACAGCATATATTGCTAATCTGCTGTCAAACCCCAAAAAAAGACAATGATGATGAAAAGGAGGAGAGAGAGGGGGGGGATGACGAAACATAATCCCCGGTACCTGCTCTTCGTTCTACGATGTCATATCAACTGATCAGTTGCTCGGGCATCGTTGGCTCGTGTCTGCTGAAGATCCTCCTCCAAGCATCCTCTCGGCGCTCCACAGCTCCCGCTGTAAAGCCTGAATATTTAAAAAACAGGTGGTGGGCTAGGCAGGGCCTGTGGCTGCCCAAGCCCCTCCCCTCTATGCTGAGTCCCAATCCCAATGGCCCGTTTCAGCCTTGGGCCGCTGCCATTTGCTGGTTCAGTCCCGGGACTGGTAGAATAGGATGTAACCTGACTCAGAGTTCTTAGAAATGTCAGACGTTAGACCGTAGAACTCCTCGATCGCCTGGGCGTCGATTTTCTATAAAAGGAGGAGAAGAGTTTAAGGTTAGGCCGAATCGCAAAATGACAGCCTACTATTCCCCATATAAATCGCAGAACCAAATCGCAAATGTTTGTGTCTGTCACGACACAAACATATAGCGACAGAGTTCACCATATAGTGCGCTACTTTTGGCCAGAGCCCTATCTTTTTACTGTGTTCTGTGTCATACACGTTTTGGAAATCTGTAAGAATATATCTTTGTGGTAGAACAAAGGTGGATCCCCTCAGAGGAAAGAGAATAAATCAGTAGTGCATCTACCAGTTGTGAGGGTAGAGTAGTGAGGCAGCAATGTTTACTTGCAGTTCATTCCAATGTCAGTTTCCAGGAGGAAAAAGGTACCTCTCCCTTTCTCCTGGAAACTGAAATTGGAGTGGACTGCGTGCGAGAGGAGGAAGAGAGAGGAAGAGAAGAAATTCAAAACAAACCCACAGCAGCCATGTCTACTCTTCTATCCCCTCCCATTCCAAGTTCCCCCTTCGCTACAGATCTAGGATCAGCTTACCTTCTCCAAACCCCAACCTTTACACTAGAACCGCTAAAGCAGTAATTTGACTGCTCATGAATTTAAAACAATTCTCACTGACATTTTTGAAAAGGTATGGCCCCCTCCTTCCTTGACTTTTCGTAAATAAGTCTATGTAACATATTGTCGTTGTTAGAATCTTAATAACACTAACAGAACTGGAGTTATAAAATCAGTTTTAGGAGGAATGTCATTTTTTTGAATGTTTTCCCGTCACCCCTCCTTCTACCGGCAGTTGAAGGTGCTGTGCCCAGTTGATAACTGCCTTGAAACTTAACATAAACATTTTTACACATACAGTATAACAGATTAAATAAATGAAGTTAAAGTATGATGGGGAGAATGTGTGAGTTGATGAGTGAGGGGAGAAAACAATGCCAAATTATGTAAACACCAATTAGGAATGAATAAGAGGGAGGCCCATTCTTTGTATTGATCTGTTCTAATTATAATCGCAAAATCGCATGTATGCTATATCTAGGTCCCTATTAAAATCAGTTGTATTTTTTGCCTAATTCCATTATTTTTTTCCTAAGTGCTGTTTTCTCCAGGTTTCCGTTAACCTAAAAAAAACGGGGATTACTCCCTCAAAAAAAAAAAAAAAAATGTTTTAATGGAAAAAACAACCAACTTGGATGTTTTAAATCCTCAACAATGCTTAAACCACACAAGGAGAACACTTTTGAGGTCTGGAAAAAAAAGAAATCTAAAAACTTTTCATTTACGAGTGTAGACATCCTTTAATTTAACTGCACACCAGCAAGAGACTCTTTGATTAGTGGTGTTTCTGTAGCATACACGTGATTGCAGAGTTTGCTAAACAAATCGCCACTGCATTGACGCAAACCATCATGATATCAAGTAGGCACTAGCTACTTTGTAGTTAACATTTAAAATGAGAAGGTTTTTAGGAAAGCCTTTCCATTTACCAGAAGACGCTACACAAAAAGTGCTAGACAAACGCACACACAGAGGCCCGGGCATTCCTGCATTGCCTCTAAAGAAAGTTAAAGGAAAATATGAGATCACTGATGCATTTTGTTAATGTCTTATCAAATTTAGGCATATTAATACATTTTCTAACAACTTCAATAAATGTCTTTATATTGTTGAACCCTGCTTTAAAATGTCTGGATTCTGTCCACAACGCAGATTTTAATAGGGCCCAACATAACAGTCCACTGAATCGTATTGGTCTACACTGGCCTACTTGTGAGTACACAGCGAGAACTTGCCATTGTAAATGACGCACGAAGACTAAGACAGATGCACATGCTGCCGCGTTCAAGTTGCTACAAAACCTGAATGAAAATGACTCCGATGGCGGGGAAGAAATGAATCATGACATCTGATGATTATTCTTCTGATTCTGAGCCTCAGCCTGACCGACACCGCCGAGGCCCAAGTGCAGAAAGGCGCGCACGGAACAGGTGTCGACGCCACCACCAAATGAAACTGCGAGGCAGGGACAGAAGAAGGCATGGCACCATTTCTATAGAACAAGCTGGTGACAATGCTACAGGTTGATTACCACAGAGAGCAGGCCCGACAAATCAAGCAAATTAAACCTACATCAGCAACGCACTCACATTTTTGGTTTGTTTGTTTATGTGACACGGATATGCTCCAACTGATGCCATTGCATGAAGACGCTACAGGTGCAAAATTCCTGGAACTTACAATAGGATTCCGGATTTCCTGCTTATTCCGCAAATCTTCCAACCAGAATTTCGGGAAAACCAGAATTTCTTGAAAGTTCCCGAGGATTTGTAACCCTAGTAGACGCACACCATGAAAGCACGAGCTGACAACAATTGAATAGTTTTGACTGCTGTCAATTCGACATTTCTATTCATTATAATGCAATTATTGCTTTTGTGCTGATTTTCACTATTTATCAAGCACACTTGGCGCTTATAATGTGTAGGCTACTGATAATATTTGACCGTGCGTCTTGGTGGTTGGTGTATATCACATTTGGTTGCTGTTACCACATTCCAAGACATATGCCCTTGAATGCATTTTTTACATAGCCTACAGTACCAAACTAATGGAAACGCTATTGTGTTCATATTTTCAAGCATGGTGGTGGATGCATTACGTTATGGGTATGCTTGTCATCGGCAAGGACTAGGGAGTTTGAGATTTAAAAAAAAAGAATTTGAGCTAAGCACAGTCAAAATCCTAGAGGAAAACCTGGTCTGCTTTCCAACAGACACATTCATCTTTCTGCAGGACAATAACCTAAAAACGGAAGGCCAAATCTATACTGGAGTTGCTTACCAAGACGACTTTGAATGTTCCCGAGTGGCCTAGTTACAGTTGACTTACAGCATCTTGAAAATGGCTGTCTATCAATGATCAACAACCAACTTGACAGAGCTTGAAGAATTTAAAAAAAGAATAACGGACAAATATTGTACAATCCAGGTAGGGCTGGGGGAAATGGCATAAAAATCGATGTTTTTTGGGCGATTCACAATATACACACAAAACTGTGTATAACCCTTCAAATGAGTGGATTCGACTAATTCAGCCACACCCGTTGCTGACAGGTGTATGAAATAGAGCACAATCTCCATAGACAAGCATTGGCGGAAGAACAGCCTTACTGAAGAGCTCAGTGACTTTCAACATGGCACAGTCATAGGATGCCACCGTCCCAACAAGTCAGTCTGTCAAATTTGCTGCTCATAAGCGTGGAACTGAGAAAAATGTATTTTATTTACCTTGGTTTCACAGTAACTTAATGCAGTTACTGCTAACATGACCTTCATTGTCTCCAAAACACAATAGAGGCCTGATATTTGTCCACATGATTAGCATGTATTTAATGTAGAAAAAATGACATAGCGCACTTTTGACCAAATTATTAGTTACTGCCTTTTTGCTTGATAGGGTAGTATACCGTATAACGATATAGTGGGGTGGTAGATGGCTACCTAGTCTCCTCTAGGACCCACATCAGGTTCCTACATGGTACATACACCATAGGCATACATAATTCAACAAGCTCAGACATATCCACAAAATAGTAAGCTCAGACAGATCCAGCTCAGAGGCCCAGCTCATGGGATACATCAGATTTTTTTATTTTTTTTAAATATAAGATGCAACATGTAAAGTGTTGGTCCCATGATTCGTGAGCTGAAATAAAATATCCCAGAAATGTTCCATACGCACAAAAAGCTTATTTCGCTTAGATTCTGTGCACACAATTGTTAACATCCCTGTTAGTAAGCATTTCTCCTTTGCCAAGATAATCCATCCACCGGTGTGGCATATGAAGAAGCTTATTGAAACAGCATGATCATTACACAGGTGCACCTTCTGCTAGGGACAATAAAAGGCCACCCTAAAATGTGCTGATGTCTCAAGTTGAGGGAGCATACAATTGTCATGCTGACCGCAGGAATGTTGAGAGCTGTTGCCAGAGAAGTGAATGTTCATTTCTCTACCATAAGCTACCCCCAACGTTGTTTTAGAGAATTTGGCAGTACGTCCAACCGGCCTCACGACCACAGACCACATGTAACCACGCAAGCCCAAGACCTCCACATCCAGGTTCCTCACCTGCGGGATCGTCTGAGACCAGCCACCCAAACAGCTGATTAAACTGAGAAGTGTTTCTGTCCGTCATAAAGACTTTTTTTGGGGGGAAAAAACCTCATTCTGATTGACTGGGCCTGGATCCCAAGTGGGTGCGCCTATGCCTTCCCAGGCTCACCCATGGCTGCGACCCTGCACAGTCATGTGAAATCCATTGATTAGTGGTCTAATAAATGCATTTCAATTGACTGATTACCTTCTATGAACTGTAACTCAGTAAAATTTTTGAAATTGTTGCATGTTGGGTTTATATATTTTCTCAGTAGAGAAAGGAAAATGAACGTGCTTATGCAAGAAATGTTAGTGCATCAAATCGTATCGCATCGATTCGTTCTCCAATCAAACCAAATCGTTTCAAAAGTAAAACATATCGTTCCTATATCACATCGGAGCCGAAGTATCTAGATACGTATCGAATAGTCTTGAAAGGGAAAGACGCACCTCCCCAAATTAAATGTATTAATTATACTGTTAGAATGTTGCAGTCAGAATGATTGGCTTGAAGGGGCTCCCTTGAGGCCCAGCAGTTCTAGTGTAAAAGGGATAATTTGACATTTTGGCAATTTCTCTACTTACCTAGTCAGATTAGCTCATGGATACCCTTTTAATGTCTCCACGTGCAGTTAAGGTATTTTCTGGAGCCATTGTAACTAGTATAAGCTCATGACTGGACATCTAGACTGACTATGGGTAAGTAGAGAAAAGGGCTTAACTGCCAAAATGTCTAACTACCCCTTTAATCATTAGACGGTAAACCCACAGCTGATCTGAGACCAGTGTCTTTCAAAGCCCAGTGGAAACTTCATCACTCAGCCAGGTTCTGCTCATCCACCAGATGTTACAATGGGACTCTTTCCATAGCGGAAAAACCCTAGACACTGATCAACGATCAGTTTTGCATTGTTCCACTCTAATGTTTACGCTGGGTAAACTGAGTGTATGCTGATTCTAGATCTGTGCCTATGGAAAGTGTCTACCCGAAGTGGAAAAAGCAGGCCCCTCGATTGCTATAACATACCTCTACACTGTGGGTACATTTGAAACAGAGCCATGTACTACTACTGTGCGGACTCATTCCCTGAACGTGACCTGGACTGAAAGCATTTCACCAGGCGCAGTAGGCCTACTCGACTTTCAAGTATTTCATAGTGTGTGCTATGCCATGTTTTAATGCATTCTCATTACCTGAGAAAAGCAGGTTGATTATGGTGAGTGTGAGAGAGAGGACAGAAAGCTAGACTACCATACACGGACAGAAAGAAGACGACGAACCCCCCCCCCCACCCCTTCGGCTCATCCTACTAACTTATCTAAAACTGGTATTTCCAGTCTGTCTCCCGCTCCCTATTCATAAAGATTCCACATTATGAACACAGCCACCTGGAGCTATCTGGGTCGACCGAAGCGGAGCAATGATGGAATTCCAGACAACATTGGAAGCGAGTAGGGATCAAATACTTTTAGCGTTTGCTCTAGCCTGCCTGGATTGCTAATCATATTTGAACCCAGGTCTGGTATGTAGTAGGGGGATGGACTGGAATGCAGCTTGGAATAGGTCTCTGATGGGTCTCTATGGATGCTGTGAATGAGTGAGTAGAATCAAACTACTAGTTTATACCATAAAAATAGATGGTGTCATTTGTTGACAACAGGTCGTTATTGGAGGTGCCGTTGGAGACATTTATTGGGAATTTGCGAGTACCTACAGTTAATTTAGCCTCTGTTTTGCCAGTCTCCAGCTTTCATACCATATTTACAACTAAAAACACAGCTTGTGTGTTTGAGGGTCCCATGTACCACATCTGATCAGCATCTCACGCTTCTCTTTGAACATACGGAATATAGACTCATTGAAGGAAAACATCCCTTAAAATAAAAAGAGATAAGAGTTATCACTCGTATAGACGAGCTCTCCTTACCTCTACTATGTCGTCATCAAACAAGAGCCAGAATCCATGACTCTTCACTATGGTGATGTAATGACCACGGTTTGGACCACTGGAGAGAGAGGAACATAGATATACACGTTATAGACAGGAGGTACAACTAAAAGACTATGCTGAGCAGGAGAGAAGAGAGATGGACAGAAACAGAGAAATATTGAAAAGGTGACAGACAAGGGGAGAGCGAGAGAGAAACAGTCTAAAAACAGACACACACAGATCTCTGGCACAATCTGAGCGAGCGACCACACACGCACAGTCTCTCCCTTTACCTTCCACAGTGGACGACCACGGCGACCAGGTCGTACATGCGGTCGGGGTTGGTGGCGTCTCCTGAGGTGTTGAAGAGGCGGAGCTCCAGGGGGAAGACGACGCGATAGGACAACTTGGTGTAGCGATGCAACTGGTCCATGTATTTAAACCTCTTCAGGTGTAACGCCAGGATCATAGGGAGCTTCTTAACACGCATCCTAATAATAACAAAGAACATAATAATATATGATATAGAGAGGGAAGGAGTAGGGTTAAAAGATCCAACGCAGCTGTTTTTTAAATCTCAATAAATCATTTCTGGGTAAAAGAAAATGAGCTTTTATAGGCAGAGAGGTTTGGAACACTTAAGCAATAAGGCAGAGCTGTATCATGAATACAGTCACAGGTAAATGGCGATGTTCGGCCCGAAGCGACAGCGTCATTTACTTGGATATGTCCATGATGATGATGTTGATGCGTGATTTTGCCTGGCTCAAACAATGTTGTCTCATCTTGTCTGGGGACCATTCACTCTCCATGTACAGTGAGGGAAAAAAGTATTTGATCCCCTGCTGATTTTGTACGTTTGCCCACTGACAAAGAAATGATCAGTCTATAATTTTAATGGTAGGTTAATCTGAACAGTGAGAGAGAATAACAACAAAAACATCCAGAAAAACACATGTCAAAAATGTTATAAAATGATTTGCATTTTAATGAGGGAAATAAGTATTTGACCCCTCTGCAAAACATGACTTAGTACTTTGTGGCAAACCCCTTGTTGGCAATCAGAGGTCAGACGTTTCTTGTAGTTGGCCACCAGGTTTGCACACATCTCAGGAGGGATTTTGTCCCACTCCTCTTTGCAGATCTTCTCCAAGTCATTAAGGTTTCGAGGCTGACGTTTGGCAACTCGAACATTCAGCTCCCTCCACAGATTTTCTATGGGATTAAGGTCTGGAGACTGGCTAGGCCACTCCAGGACCTTAATGTGCTTCTTCTTGAGCCACTCCTTTATTGCCTTGGCCGTGTGTTTTGGGTCATTGTCATGCTGGAATACCCATCCACGACCCATTTTCAATGCCCTGGCTGAGGGAAGGAGGTTCTCACCCAAGATTTGACGGTACATGGCCTCGTCCATCGTCCCTTTGATGCAGTGAAGTTGTCCTGTCCCGTTAGCAGAAAAACACTCCCAAAGCATAATGTTTCCACCTCCATGTTTGACGGTGGGGATGGTATTCTTGGGGTCATAGGCAGCATTCCTCATCCTCCAAAAACGGCGAGTTGAGTTGATGCCTAAGAGCTCCATTTTGGTCTCATCTGACCACAACACGTTCACCCAGTTGTCCTCTGAATCATTCAGATGTTCATTGGCAAACTTCAGACGGGCATGTATTGGTGCTTTCTTGAGCAGGGGGACCTTGCGGGCACTGCAGGATTTCAGACCTTCACGGCGTAGTGTGTTACCAATTGTTTTCTTGGTGACTATGGTCCCAGCTGCCTTGAGATCATTGACAAGATCCTCCCGTGTAGTTCTGGGCTGAATCCTCACCGTTCTCATGATCATTGCAACTCCACGAGGTGAGATCTTGCATGGAGCCCCAGGCCGAGGGAGATTCACAGTTCTTTTGCGTTTCTTCCATTTGCGAATAATAGCACCAACTGTTGTCACCTTCTCACCAAGCTGCTTGGCGATGGTCTTGTAGCCCATTCCAGCCTTGTGTAGGTCTACAATCTTGTCCCTGACATCCTTGGAGAGCTCTTTGGTCTTGGCCATGGTGGAGAGTTTGGAATCTGATTGATTGATTGCTTCTGGACAGGTGTCTTTTATACAGGTAACAAGCTGAGATTAGGAGCACTCCCTTTAAGTGTGT
This sequence comes from Salmo trutta, assembly GCF_901001165.1. Lineage (NCBI taxonomy): Eukaryota > Metazoa > Chordata > Actinopteri > Salmoniformes > Salmonidae > Salmo > Salmo trutta. The sequence continues at coordinate 25,424,595 of NC_042964.1, read as the reverse complement.
GCTCCTCTCACTGTTCAAATAAACCTACCATTAAAATTATAGACTGATCATTTCTTTGTCAGTGGGCAAACATACAAAATCAGCAGGGGATCAAATACTTTTTTCCCCTCACTGTATGGTACAGAGATTGACACTCAAAAGTGAAGGATTGTTTCCAAGTCTAGACAGGGAGACTTATATTAATCTCGCTGTACCAAACTAAATGCTAGGATGGAAGCAAGGGGAAATAATGTGTGATAAACACAAGAGATGATTCGGACAGCAACATGATATTCTTATGGCGGCAGAGTGATAATTTTCAGATGGAACTGTTAGCAGACATAGCGTGCCTGTGACGGCCAATAGAGCACGGCTTGGAACGCTGCTTGTCCAATCAGCATCCAAACAATGAGTTGTATAATCTTTCTTATAGGTCTATTAACTAAATTTACCACATGGTGATGTCAACATGGAATGGAAAAACTCCCTCTCACCAAAACAGGCTGAAATTTCCGGTGTTTTTTTTTTTTTTCAAACAGCTCTTAAACTAAAAGGGCATTATTATAACTTTCACAAAGTATTATTCAAACCTCAGTGGGGAAACATTAAAACACAGGAAATCAAGTTTTTTTGACTGCACTGGGCCTTTAATGTTAGTATTTAAACCTCTTTAGGTGTATGACCGGCAAGCTTCGATCCTGTCTACTAATCACCTACTTACTGCATGTTTGCGCCAACTGCCATTTAAATGCACTTTTTGGCCACGTTTTTCACAGAGACCAGCCAGCTCACCTTTTCTGTGCCTCCTGTTTACTCCGACACTGTTCACAGTAGTACTTGTATTCACTGCATAGTGTCTCGGTGTTGCTGAAACCCCTGTGGAGAGAAAAGAAGAAGACACACACACACAGATGAGTTCTGGAGCATCCACAAAGTGATGTCATTTGGCATATGTATGACTTGGGACTTTTTCATAACGCTTCCTCTTATTTCGGCCTACTGAACTCTTCAGTTTTTCCTCCATCCATTCATTTATTTATATTTTCCTCTCTATCCCCACAGTGGCTCTCTCGCCCTCTCTCTGGCAGTACACACACACCTACCTAAGACAGTGCGTGATAGAGGTGTTCTGCTCCACGTCAACAGACAGGTCCAGGAAGTCCTCATCTTTACTGCTCACCTGGACAAGCACAACATTGGTGACATCTACCTCTGTTTAAACACTGTTCAGTAATAGGAAACTGGCATAAATTACAGCTCCTGGCCCCATTCCTCTCCTTCATTTAAAAACCAATGACAGTCTCCATTTTGAATCTGCCTTTACCATTACAATAGTGTCGAGAAACTAGCACAGCCCGGCATCAATTACTGCTCTCAGGCCCATTCATCTCCCCATTAACAGCCTCCGTCTTGGATCTCCCTCCACTTACAGCTTCACAGTTGAGGCAACGCGTCTCGTTGGTCAGGGTTCCCTGGAAGATCTCATGGACCCAGGTCTGCTGTATCTTCTCCCCTTCCTCTCCTCCTCCTGTCCCGCTGCTCCCCCCACCTCCTCCGTTCTGTACCAGTTTTCCGTTCTGCTGTCGCTCCTGGCCCTTCTCCTCCTGGAGCAGGTCAGCGATAGTGTTGAGGAGGTAGTTGAGGAACTCATGGGCATCTTGCTGCATGTAGTTGTCAAACAGCTCTGGAGAGAGAAGAGGATAGAGAAAGAGGGGATGAAGGAAGAGTAATGAGCTGTCTAAGGTCGCTACATTTTCTCCATTCTCCTTTGCACCCCTCCCATCCTTCTCACCATTCTCCTTCCTCAGACGGGAGATGAACTTCTTGGGAGGGATGACGCCGACCTTCTTCTTTTGTGTAGCGATGCTGTTGAACAGGATATGTTGCCATGAGTGAAAGAAAATTGTAACAAAGTTTCAATGGTAACTTCTTTTCCCATATCTGATCTATTTTTGGTTCCAAGAACAATTTCATGTGTTTATGCAAGAGTCTACGAGTGGTGCACATTCTCTCCCCTTTACCTGTTGAAGAGGTCAGACAGACAGGTGAGCAGGGACTCTTTACGTCTGGGCTGGACCTTGTAGGCCAAGACCTTCTCCCTAAAAGGACGGCAGAAGTAGAGGGCTTGCAGCACCGAGTTACAGTAGCAGGTGTTCCCAAACTACAGAAGAGGAGAGAGGGAGGAGACAAGACGAAAGGAGAGGAGAGTGAGGAGAGAGAGGTAGAAGTGTGAGAGCATGTGATAACTCTCGTGTTACAATAGTTGGAAAAAGGTCATTCAATCTTAATTCAAAAGCAAATACTAACACTAAAATCCATGTTACTGTACCATGGTACTGTAGCTATGGTTAAATATAGTGTTTGTGCAGGTGCATGCTGGGAAACTTACAGTTGAAGTCAAAAGTTTACATAAACTTATGTTGGAGTACTTAAAACTCGTTTTTCAACCACTCCACAAATGTATTGTTAACAAACTAGTTTTGGCAAGTCGGTTAGGACATCTACTTTGTGCATGACAAGTAATTGTTCCAACAATAGTTTACAGACAGATTATTTCACTGTATTACAATTCCAGTGGGTCAGAAGATTATACACTCAGTTGACTGTGCCTTTAAACCGCATGGAAAATTCCAGAAAATTATGTCATGGCTTTAGAAGCTTCTGATAGGCTAATTTACATCAATTGAGTCAATTGGAGGTGTACCTGTGGATGTATTTCAAGGCCTACCTTCAAACTCAGTGACTCTTTGCTTGACATCATGGGAAAATCAAAAGACCTCAGAAAATAATTTGTAGACCTCGACAAGTCTGGTTCATCCTTGGGAGCAATTTCCAAACGCCTGAAGGTTTGTTCATCTATACAAACAATAGTACCCAAGTATAAACACCATGGGACCACGCAGCCGTCATACCGCTCAGGAAGGAGGCGCGCTTTGTCTCCTAGAGATTAACGTATTTTGGTGCGAGAAGTGCAAATCAATCCCAGAACAGCAGCTAAGGACCTTGTGAAGATGCTGGAGGAAGCAGGTACAAAAGTATCTATAGCTACAGTAAAACAAGTCCTATATCGACATAACCTGAAACGCCGCTCAGCAAAGAAGAAGCCTCTGCTCCAAAACCACTTTAAAAAAGCCAGACTATGGTTTGCAACTGCACATGGGGAAAAATATCCTACTTTTTGGAGAAATGTCCTCTGGTCTGAGGAAACAAAAATATAACTGCTTGGCCATAATGACCATTGTTATGTTTGGAGGAAAAAGGGGGAGGCTTGCAAGCCGAAGAACACCATCCCAACCGTGAAGCACGGGGGTGGCAGCATCATGTTGTGGGGGTGCTTTGCTGCAGGAGGGACTGGTGCACTTCACAAAATAGATGGCGTCATGAGAAGGAACATTTTGTGGATATATTGAAGCAACATCTCAAGACATCAGTCAGGAAGTTAAAGCTTGGTCGCAAATGGGTCTTCCAAATGGACAATGACCCCAAGCATACTTCCAAAGTTGTGGCAAAATGGTTTAAGGACAAGAAAGTCAAGGTATTGGAGTGGCCATCACAAAGCCCTGACCTCAATCCTATAGAAAACTTGTGGGCAGAACTGAAAAAGCCTGTGCGAGCAAGGAGGCCTACAAACCTGACTCAGTTACACCAGCTCTGTCAGGAGGAATGGGCCAAAATTCACCCAACTTATTGTTGGAAGCTTGTGGAAGGCTACCCGAAACATTTCACCCAAGTTAAACAATTTAAAGGCAATGCTACCAAATACTAATTGAGTGTATGTAAACTTCTTACCCACTGGGAATGTGATAAAAAAAATAAAAGCTGAAATAAATCACTCTCTACTATTATTCTGACATTTCACATTCTTAAAATAAAGTGGTGATCTTAACTGACCTAAGACAGGGAATTTTTATTAGGATTAAATGTCAGGAATTGTGAAAAACTGAGTTTAAATGTATTTGGCTAAGGTGTATGTAAACTTCCAACTTCAACTGTAACATGACCAACATCTATGGTTTAGATTGTTGGTGTCGGTACTTACGTTGACCAACCCAAAGTAGTGTTCATTAACTGGAAACTGTTCCGGTCCGATCTCCTTCTCCAAAGCTGAGGCATTGGCGCCCTGGAAAGTAAAGTATTGCATTTACATAGTGTCTGCTAAATGACCATCTATCGTCCAGAGTGACTTACAAATCAGTAAGAGTCAAAGGGAGTGCATACCATCAGCCATGTATTCTAGCCAAGAGTGCCATAAAGATTCCACACTAGAATACTTTTTAGTATGCTCTAATAACTTTTCATGTAGTATGAATATTGGGATATAGCCTAGTTAGATTGGCTATAGAACTGCGCTCACACTATTTCGTATGCTTGGCTACTAGCATATCATGTAGTAGGTCTACTAGTATGAATATTGGGATATAGCCTAGTTAGATTCACTGAAGGCCTGCCTTACACACTGCTTGGACTGTATCCGCACCAATCCCATTTGACCCCTGGGTCTGGTACATATCGTTACGTAATGATTTTACATGGTATCAAGTGCACCGTCTGCCCGAGACCTGTCCAGTATCATCTTGGGACAGAAGGCATGGTCCTCCTAGTCTTTATCCATGACTACACATTTATGAATTTATTATGATGCTCTGTCATATAAGAATGACCACTGCTGACTGAAATAACTAAAAAGGTGTGCTTGTCTCACATGTGTGATGTTTCCATACGATGCAACCGATCTACAAGACGCAGACTGAAGATGCCGGTGTACTGACTAGCTAACCCCTGTGAATGAAAACCAAAGGCTATGAATATGACTAGCAGTAGCAGGGCTTAAACACACTCAGCACACTCTTAATTAAAAAAGTCTGCGTGTGAGATTTCTCCCTGACATCTGGGGGGGCATTCATTACATCTTGCAAAGGTTTACCGTTTAATAACCAAATAAGAATAAATTGAAAGAAACGGGGAGGAACCAATGATGTGTGTGATAAATAAATAAATAAACAAATAAAAATATATACACACATATACATACACACACACCCATCCATCCATCACTAGCAGAGAACTAACTGAATTTGTCCAATAGAAATGAGCAAAAAGTTCTCTGTTTGGAGTAAAAGGCCTCTGTTGCAAAAGGTTGTGCAACAGACAAAATGCTTTGTTACAGAATCGCCATAATGAATACACCCCTGCCATTCATCTCAACTAGCTGTTGGTCTGATACGGCTGAGGTGCAGCGGCAGAGGGATGAAATACAGGTTCAAACTTAATCTGTCACCGGATAATGCACCTCTTTATCAGCGACTGGTAGGCGAAGTAGAGAACCTGTCACTTGTCAATATGGGGAACCGTGAGAGTAAGATTATGTCACACAGGGTGGCACGTTCCCTGGCATCTTTGATGTTTTGACAGAGGGACAGGTGAAGAAATTGGTTGAGTTGCATTTCAGGTGGAGCATCTCTCATGGAATTATTGAACGACACAGCCAGCGTTCTTTCAATCCATAGAATTCAGTTACTGCTGATAGCTACATAACAAACCAATGAAGCCCAAGCTAACGTTAGCTAGCTAACAAGCACTGACCTCTGCAACGGATTTCACATTTCATTTGCTGCCTTGAGGTATATGAAAACAATACATATAGAGCGAGATTAGCAGAACACAGCTAACTCACTATGTAGGTAGCTAACTTGCCAGATAAATGTTGCTGGCAAGCATCTATTCAGTAGCTGGCTAATATTTCAGTTACCTTAATGTAGCTAGCTAGTTGAAGTTTAAAGGTTGACCAATATGATTTCGCTAGCTAGTGTTAGTAACGTTAGCATAAAATACGTTATCAAATAAAACGCCTAAGATGACGGAGAAAGCAACATAACTACCTAAGTTAGTTAGCTAAATTTAACGTTACTTGTCTAGCCAACTGTCAACACGTTGTGGTATTGATAAAACTAGCATTAGCTTGTGGCTAGGCTATATGCTAACTAGTTAGCTGGCTCTTATTTGCTAACTAGCTAAAGTTAGCTACCCCTGTTGATCCACCCATATCAAAAGACCGTGCAGTCTAGTGATACTTTGCCTTCTTGAAACCCAACAACTAAACGCATCAATAACAGCCACCTATGTTTGCTTCTCTAGAGAGATGTGCCTAGCTAGCTAACCAACTTTCTGGAAAATCTCAGTCATGTCCTGTTCGACAGGTTAGCTAGCATTAGCCAACTAGCTAATCGCATAGAAAATAACGTTTTAAACAGAAAAAAATGCCTTACCATCGTACAAATCGAGGCGATCTTTCGGACTGTCATCAGTATTTCCATCCGTCTGTCGCCATATTGGACCGAACCCCAATTTGAAAACGTTGACAGCCGCTGCGGCTGTTGGAGTTCAGGGGAGACCTTTTGCACCGTCCAGTTTGGGGATGAGGGAGTGTTGATGCACGGCTCTGACGCTGCACTGTTTCCTCTCAGGCCAGTTTCGTGGCGAGAGCGAGGCTCGCAGATAAAGTACACGCGCACACACGTTTGTGCACTAGCACTGGGTGGATTATAATTGACTGGTCGTTGCGCAGATAATAAAGCAGGCTAAATCGTAGCCTATGCAACTCACTCTCAGGATGTTTAATAGATCAGTCATGCAAGAATGCAGATCTAAGAATGCATGGACATAGAGAGGCAAAACCGTCAAAGACGTGGAACTGTCCTGGTTGAACTAAATTAGGGACAGATCACAATTTATTCGGGGGAGAAGTGGTCCAAAACAGGGGAGGGTTGTGCGTTTTTTTTATTGGGCACAGGGGAGGGTTGTGCCTATTTTTTTCCTGGTTAACATTTGCTATTTTGCAGGTTTTACTATAGCATTTCTTCCATCCTAGCCACATTTTCTCATCTGCTTGCATGCGCCACCCCTATAACAAGGTGTTTTGGTATTTCCCAATGCACTACTCTTCTGTGTGCACATTTTTACTACAGGTCAGTATAATCTACCAGTCTAAGGTCTATCCTGCCCTCTATCCACCATTCGTAGTGACAATAGGCTGACTATCAATCATACCACACATAAAAGCATTTAAAGCTGCATCAATTTGAATCGATAAGAACCAATAGGAATAGCTGATAGACAGCAGACAGGCCAGGTGCATCATTGTGCATGAAAGAGCAGTGAAGATATGAAACACACTGCTCAAAACCTTACACAGCTCCCCTATTGATCTTGTTTACACTGTGTGCACAATTATTAGGCAAGTCAGTATGTTAACCATATCATCATTATTATGCATATTTCCCAAATCCAAGCTGTATAAACTGGAATGCTTATTGGATTTAAGCATAGCAGGTGATGTGTATTTGTGTAATGAGGGAGGGTGTGGCCTAAGGAGATCAACACCCTATATCAAGGTGTGTATAATTATTAGGCAAATTATTTTCCTCAGGCAAAATGGGCCAAAAAAGAGATTTAACTGACTCTGAAAAGTCAAAAATTGTAAAAAGTATTTCAGAGGAATGCAGCACTCTTGAAATTGCTAAGATATTGGGGTGTGATCACAGAACCATCAAACGTTTTGTTGCAAATAGTCAACAGGGTCGCAAGAACCGTGTTGAGAAAAAGAGACGCAAATTAACTGCCAAAGATTTGAGAAGAATCAAATGTGAAGCTACCAGGAACCCATTATCCTCCAGTGCTGTCATATTCCAGAACTGCAACCTACCTGGAGTGCCCAGAAGTACAAGGTGTTCAGTGCTCAGAGACATGGCCAAAGTAAGGAAGGCTGAAACCCGACCACCACTGAACAAGACACAAGTTGAAACATCAAGACTGGGCCAAGAAATATCTTAAGACAGATTTTTCAAAGGTTTTATGGACTGATGAGATGAGAGTGACTCTTGACGGACCAGATGGATGGGCCCGTGGCTGGATCAGTAACGGGAACGAAGCTCCACTTCGAGACGCCAGCAAGGTGGAGGAGGGGTACTGGTATGGGGTGGTATTATTAAAGATGAGCTAGTTGGACCTTTTCGGGTTGAAGATGGACTCAAACTCAACTCTCAAACCTACTGCCAGTTTTTAGAAGACACTTTCTTCAAGCAGTGGTACAGGAAAAAGTCTGCATCTTTCAAGAAGACATGATTTTTATGCAGGACAATGCTCCATCGCATGCATCGAAGTACTCCACTGCGTGTCTAGCCAGTAAAGGCTTTAAAGATGAAAGAATGACATGGGCCCCCTTCCTCACCTGACCTAAACCCTATTGAGAACTTGTGGTCCCTTCTTAAACGGACGATTTACAGTGAAGGGAAACAGTACACCTCTCTGACCAGTGTCTGGGAGGCTGTGGTTGCTGCTGCACAAACAGTTGATCGTCAACAGATCAAGAAACTGACAGACTCCATGGATGGAAGGCTTATGACTGTTATTGAAAAGAAGGGTGGCTATATTGGTCACAGATTCTCTTTTTTTTAAATGTCAGAAATGTTCATTTATACATTTTGAGATGTTTGTTTATTCTCACTTTAACAGATGAAAATAAACAAGTAAGATGGGGAACTTTTCATTTAGTTGCATAATAATTCTGCACACACGGATATTCTCCAAAGAAAGCCAAAACCTAACTTTTACTTTCTTAAATATTCAGGTTTGAGGTTTATTAACATTTTGTATTGACCGAGAGCGCTGTAGTTGTTCAATAATAAAATTAATCCTCAAACATACAACTTGCCTAATAATTGTGCACACAGTGTAGAAACAATACATTTATCCTACCTAGACTATAATAGTGGTATTCAACACCACAATGCAATGAATACTTGCATTATTGTTTCAAGTGAGTACAACATTCTACTCTAGGCTGCAGTGAAACTGTCATTTGAATAATGGCGCAAAAGTCCTGTGATTTGACTGTTTAATTCGATTTGGATCAGTTGTGGGACTACTCTCGACAGTTTATAAGTTCTAGAAAGGCACTATAGCAGGCCAGTAAGACAGTATTTTTTTACTTCTGATACTGAAGTAAAAGTATCAGAAGAATCGTTGTCTGTTTCAGATCATCATTATCCCAAGTCCTCCCATAATCATGTGCCACATATACTCCTGGCAGGCCCAGTTATTCAGGAAAGCTTAACATGTGCTCTGCCTCTTCTCCAATCCAAATGGCTATTCCTCGCGCACCGAGAAGCTAATGCTTCAATATAGCCTAAATATTTATAATTTAACTGTTAAAATGTATTACCTTTTATATGTGACATCAACACAACCAGTCACGGTGTTTTAATCGGATTAGGCTACTTCGAAAGTCTCCTGTAGGCATACGCACATTCATCCCGTATATAATTTCAGCATCCTCAAAATGGCTTGACATTAACCAGGTTTCCATCCAACCTTTTTATGCAGTGAAGTACCCTACATGTCGGATAGAAAGTGTCAAGACGTCATGAAAAAGCATGGAATTTATTAGGCTACAGATTAAATGAATTATGATGAACTTCAGAGGGTGGTGAAAGTGCAGGTTGATGCTCCTTTCAATAGGTCTTATTCTGGTGACTTGATGATTGATGCTCGGCTGCCATTTGACAAATAAAAATAATCTAGCACTTTTGTCCATAATAATCTCATGTAGTAGGCTATACCTGCACTGTATCTGCAAGCTGTTGGCTAGAGCACACGTGCCAATACCAGAGTGGGCACATTCACTATACCTATGCAATATGTTTTTGTTAGAAAACCAAAACTCTGATTGGAAAATGCTCCAGGGTTTCCCTTAGTAATTCTGGCTTTTGGCTGATTAAAAAAATGAAAAGCCAATAAATAAAATTGTAGTGGGCCAAATTGTCCAGGAGAGGCTGTCTATCATAGCTTACAAGGGGAATGTAATATAAGTGTTAATATTGTAGTGGAAGATGAGAAGGTTGGTCAGGCCAAATGCAGGCTACTGTGCAACTCCCTATTCAGGAAGGATGCAATTTTGAAACTTACATTTATTTATAAAAAAAAATCTCATTATTTTTACTGTATATAATTGTTATTATTGTAAGCCTATTTATTAATTGAAACCAGTTTTTTAAATATGCAAAACCTGTTTTGTTTAATTTTGTTAAGACATTTTCAATTGCTCCATATTTTAGTTTAAAATAGGTTTTAAGTAGATCTGTTGTAAAATAAATATCAGCCTATTTCTGTCGTTTGTTGGGTATGGTAGGCACTTGCCTTTTTTGGTAATTGCTGCAATATTGCCTGTTCCAAACTTTTGTGAAGGTTTAAACCAATTCGCAATTGTTTTGTTTCATTATGTTGAGCCATTTTCTTTGGCCAAATTAAGTACCAACTGTAATGTTGTTTTTGCCGCAATAGCCTGCTCCTATATTCCCTATAAACAATGGCTTGACTTACTTTTGATATTATCCTAATAAAGTTTATACATTTTTGTGAAGGTTTGGTGTGGTGTGGCTATTATTAAGCTTTAGCAACTGCAAGCCTATGATAGGAAGGCAGTGCCTCACCGATGCTCCAACTTAATCTGACAGTTGAAATGGAGTTGAGGAAGAATGTTTCAGGCCTACCAGAGTTTCTCCTATAATCTAACAATATAATGCTTATCATTATGCAAAATATGCTAATCGAAAATGAACCAATGAGCCTCCTTTTGTAAGTCTATATCTATATAGCAGACTCAGTCAGTGTAGTAGCATGCTGCTGGAATATCTCTATCTCTCTGGGGGTAGGCCTAAGCTTCTCTTCCTTTCTTTATACAAGCTATATCTTTTTTTGCGCATATTGTTTACATGCAGATTTTAGAATATTCACATAAAAATCTGTTACCAATTTGATGGAAACCTAGCTATAGACATCCTAAAGACTGTGAATATTTTACAAATGTTCCATTCCATTGGGCAAGTAAATGAAACAAGCTCCAGCAAGCTAATCTTTTTGAGTGTGGACTGTATTACTGTACTGTATTATACTGTATTACAGTACCAGTCACAAGTTTGGACACACCTACTCATTCAAGGGTTTTTCTTTATTTTTACTATTTTCTACCGTACATTGTAGAATAATAGTGAAGACATCAACACTATGAAATGACACATATGGAATCATGTAGTAAGCCAAAAAGTGTTGAACAAATGAAAATATATTTTAGATTTTAGATTCTTCAAAGTAGCCACCATTTGCCTTGATGACAGCTTTGCACACTCTTGGCATTCTCTCAACCAGCTTCACCTGGAATGCTTTTCCAACAGTCTTGAACGAGTTCCCACATATGCTGAGCACATGTTGGCTGCTTTTTCTTCATTCTGTGGTCCAACTCATCCCAAACCATCTCAATTGGGTTGAGGTCGGGTGATTGTGGAGGCCAGGTCATCTGATGCAGCACTCCATCACTCTCCTTCTTGGTCAAATAGCCCTTACACAGCCTGGAGGTGTGTTTTGGGTCATTGTCCTGTTGAAAAACAAATGCTAGTCCCACTAAGTGGAAACCAGATGGAAAGGCGCATCGCTGCAGAATGCGGTGGTAGCCATGCTGGTTAAGTGTGCCTTGAATTATAAATAAATCACAGACAGCGTCACCAGCAAAGCACCCCCACACCATCACACCTGCTCCTCCATGCTTCATGGTGGGAACCACACATGCAGAGATCATCCGTTCACCTACTCTGCGTCTCACAAAGACACGTCGGTTGGAACCAAAAATCTCAAATTTGGACTCATTGGACCAAAGGACAGATTTCCACCAGTCTAATGTCCATTACTCGTGTTTCTTGGCCGAAGCAAGTCTCTTCTTATTATTGGTGTCCTTTAGTAGTGGGTTCTTTAAAGCAATTCAACCATGAAGGCCTGATTCACACAGTCTCCTCTGAACAGTTGATGTTGAGATGTGTCTGTTACTTGAACTCTGTGAAGCATTTATTTGGACTGCAATTTCTGAGGCTGGTAACTCTAATGTACTTATCAACGTAACTCTGTGTCTTCCTTTTCTGTGGCGGTCCTCATGAGAGCCAGTTTCATCATAGCGCTTGATAGTTTTTGCGACTGCACTTGAAGAAACTTTCAAAGTTCTTGACATTTTCCGTATTGACTGACCTTCATGTCTTAGGGTAATGTTGGACTTTCGTTTCTCTTTGCTTATTTGAGCAGTTCTTGCCATAATATGGACTTGGTCTTCTGTATACCACCCCTGTGTACCACCCCTATATCATCAAGGCAACGGGTGCCTATTTTGAAGAATCTAACATATATTTTCATTTGTTTAACACTTTTTTGGTTACTACATGATTCCATATGTGTTATTTCCTAGTTTTGATGTATTCACTATTATTCTACAATGTAGAAAATAGGAAAAATAAGGAAAAATCTTTGAATGAGTATGTGTGTCCAAACCTTTGACTGGTACTGTATATAGACTGCAGTTACACACCACTTTCAAACCATGAACCTGGGAGAAAACATGTGATGCTGGTGCAGGACACGTGCCTACAAAGTTACAATTTTAGGCTAGCGATTTAGATTTTCATTTGGAAATATAATAGGGCTTATTTTACATTTGTATAATTGGTAGTCTGACACATGCACATCTTTCATAATATTTCCCCTAATGTTGTGTGACATACCTACCTCCTCTTTCTCTTTTGTTACTTCATTCCTTCCTCGCTTTCAACAGTTACCCTAAATTAAATGTTTATTTGTCCTGATCTTCAACATTGTAATGACATGCTTGAATAATTAAGCAATAAGTCGTGAGGGGGTGTGGTATATGACCAATATACCATGGCTAAGGACTGTTCTTATGCACGACGCAATGCGGTATGCCTGGATACAGCCCTTAGCCATGATATAATGGCCATATACCACAAAACCCCAAGGTGCGTTATTGCTATTATAAACTGGTTACCAAAGTAATTAGGACAGTAAAAATAAATGTTTTGTCTACAGGTGGTATACAGTCTGATTTTTTATTTATTATTTATTTATACCACATCTTTCAGCCAATCAGCATTCAGGGCTCGAACCACCCAGTTTATAATATAGAATAAGATGCCGATGGCTTTCTTTTCTCTTCACAAAGATTGAATGGTTACAGGTCTGAACAAAGAACTGCTCTAGCCTACCGCCATTCCACATTCTCTCTTCTTTCAAACTCCCCAATTCTCAATTCTTTCAAACTTCCCGGCCCGTGGCTGTGAGTTCTATTGGCTGAGGTACTTAACATTCACCAAACAAAAGCTTGCATCGCTCTTCCAAAAGTCTATTAGTATAAGAAATGCTACAAATAAATTATTATATTAAATTATTAAATTATTCCAGCAAGCTATTCTAGTCTAGCTTTTCCTGGGACTCCAAGAGCTAAGGAGCATTTTTTAAGGAGAGAGGACAGCAGAGCACCTGGTGCATATTGCGCAAGAGACAGAGGCTAGACATTAGAAGCTTATGCATAGCACATCATTCATTAGCTAAATGTAAGGCTAAAAACTGCATTGAATTTATTACCTGAAATTATTACCTGAAAGAGGTAGCCTGGGACATACACTACCGTTCAAAAGTTTGGGGTCACTTGGAAATGTACTTGTTTTGAAAGAAAAGCAATTTTTTTTATCCATTAAAATAACATACAATTGATCAGAAATACAGTGTAAACATTGTTAATGTTGTAAATGACTATTGTAGCTGGAAACGGCTGATTTTGTTAATGGAATATTTACATAGGCGTACAGAGGCCCATTACCAGCAACCATCAATCACTCCTGTGTTCCAATGGCGCGTTGTGCTAGCTAATCCAAGTTTATAATTTTAAAAGGTTAATTGATCATTGGAAAACCCTTTTGCAATTATGTTAGAATTATGAAAACTGTTGTTCTGATTAAAGAAGCAATACATGTCCTTCTTTAGACTATCTGGAGCATCAGCATTTGTGGGTTTGATTACAGGCTCAAAATGGCCAGAAGCAAATAACTTTCTTCTGAAACTCATCAGTCTATTCTTGTTCTGAGAAATGAAGACTATTCCATGCAAGAAATTGCCAAGAAACTGAAGATCTGCAATGCTGTGTACTACTCCCTTCACAGAACAGCGGAAACTGGCTCTAACCAGAAGAGAAAGAGGAGTGAGAGGCCCCGGTGCACAACTGAGCAAGAGGACAAGTACAGTACATTAGAGTGTCTAGCTTGAGAAACAGATGACTCACAAGTCCTCAACTGGCAGCTTAATTAAATAGTACCCGCAAAACACCAGTCTCAATGTCAACAGTGAAGAGGCGACTCCGGGATGCTGGCCTTTTAGGCAGAGTTGCAAAGACAAAGCCATATCTCAGACTGGCCAATAAAAAAAAAAGATTAAGATGGGCAAAAGAACACAGACACTGGACAGAGGAACTCTGCCTAGAAGGCCAGTATTCTGGACTCGCCGCTTTACAGTATTTCTGATAAATTGTATGTTATTTTAATGGATCAAAAATATGCTTTTCTTAATAAAAAAATAAAAAAATGTATGTATCCACAAACTTTTGAACCGTAGTATGTATATCTATCATTTACATTTTAGTAATTTAGCAGACACTCTTATCCAGAGCGACTTACAGTGGAGAATGCATACATTTCATATTTTTTTCCCCCCGTACTGGTCCCCCGTGGGAATTGAAACCACAACCCTGGCATTGCAAACACCATGCTCAAACCAACTGAGCCACACGGGACCCCCGTCTATCTATCTATCTATCTATCGATTTTGAACAGGTTTATCTATTTTGGATATCATTTGAATGGAATTGAGGGAGAGAGAGCGAGCGAGATAGACAATGCACATGTGCAGACTGATTTAAAGCAACAATATTGAAGTGATGTGCTGATTTAAAACTCTACAGCAAAAATTAAATTAACTTTCCAATTCAAAAATAAAGTTCCCCCCCAAAAGCCAGATAGAGATGTGTAAATTAGACAGGCATTTAGTCCTTATATTAGTGTAGCATACGCTGAAGCAAAATAGGGACCTCAATGGAAATAAATTTCCAACTTTGTTGTGCAATCCCGGTCACTTTTACATTTATTTGTGTAGATTTACAGTACCAGTCAACAGTTTGAACACACCTACTCATTCCAGAGTTTTTCTTTATTTTTACTATTATCTACATTGTAGAATAATAGTGAAGACATCAAAACTATGAAATTACACATATGGAATAATGTGGTAACCAAGAATGTGTTAAACAAATCAAAATATATTTATATTTGATATTCTTCAAAGTAGCCGCCCGTTGCCTTCATGACAGCTTTGCACACTCTTGCCATTCTCTCAACCAGCTTCATGATGTCGTCACCTGGAATGCATTTCAATGAACAGGTGTGCCTTGTTAAAAGTTAATTTGTGGAATTTCTTTCCTTCTTAATGCATTTGAGCCAATCAGTTGTTGTGACAAGGTTGGGGTGGTATACAGAAGATATCCCTATTTGGTAAAAGACCAAGTCCATATTATGGCAAGAACAGCTCAAATAAGTAAAGAGAAACGAGTCCATCATTACTTTAAGATATGGTCAGTCAATACAAAAAATGTCAAGAACTTTAAAAATGTCTTCAAGGGCAGTCTTAAAAACCATCAAGCGCTATGATGAAACTGGCTCTCATGAGGACTGCCACAGGAAAGGAAGACCCAGGATTACCTCTGCTGCAGAGGATAAATTCATTAAAGTTAACTGCACCTCAGATTGCAGTCCAAATAAATGCTTCACAGAGTTCAAGTAACAGACACATCTCAACATCAACTGTTCAGAGGAGACTGCATGAAATCAGGCCTTCATAGTAAAATTGCTGCAAAGAAACCACGACTAAAGGACACCAATAATAAGAAGAGACTTGCTTGGGCCAAGAAACACGAGTAATGGACATTAGACTGGTGGAAATCTGTCCTTTGGTCTGATGAGTCCAAATTTGAGATTTTTGGTTCCAACCGCCATGTCTTTGTGAGACGCAGAGTAGGTGAACGGATGATCTCCGCATGTGTGGTTCCCACTGTGAAACATGGAGGAGGAGGTGTGATAGTGTGGGGTTGCTTTACTGGTGACACTGTCTGTGATTTATTTATAATTCAAGGCACACTTAACCAGCATGGCCACCACCACATTCGGCAGCGATACACCATCCCATCTGGTTTCCGCTTAGTGGGACTATGATTTGTTTTTCAACAGGACAATGACCCAAAACACACCTCCAGGCTGTGTAAGGACTATTTGACCAAGAGGGAGAGCGATGGAGTGCTGCATCAGATGGCCTCCACAATCACCCGACCTCAACACAATTGAGATGCTTTGGGATGAGTTGGACCGCAGAGCATTCCAGGTGAAGCTGGTTGAGAGAATGCCAAGAGTGTGCAAAGCTGTCATCAAGGCAAAGGGTGGCTACTTTGGAGAATCTAAAATCTAAAATATATTTTCATTTGTTTAACTTTTTGGCTTACTACAATGATTCCATATCTGTTATTTCGTAGTTTTGATGTCTTTACTATTATTCAAAAAACTCTTGAATGAGTAGGTGTGTCCAAACTTTTGACTGGTACTGTACGTATTTTTTTATTTACTGACAAATAAATCAATCAATCAATCCAAACTGTGCAGTGGCAAATTGGTGAAAGAGACATCTGTTACAATACACCAAAAAGTTTCATGACATTTGGAGATTGTCAAACCCGATACTTGGTAAACCTACAAGGAAGGAAGGGATGTGCTTTCTATTTGTCGAGATTGACAGTCTATTTATTGTGGTGTTGAAAACAGAAACCATGTTGTTGAAGCGTCTGAAGTCGGTATGTTTTGTTTATCGGTTGTGTGGTGCATTGGCACAGAAACCTGTTGGGGTAAAATGTGTTGCATCTATTTTATATAATTATAAATATGGCAACAATATGATGATAATCTGACTCCCTCCTAGTTGACCATTGTCTGTAACCAGCTCTGATCGTGAAGTAATGAAACAGTCAGGGAGAATGAGCTCAACTGTGGTGGTTGGCAAACCCTCAACCTTCTGGCCAGTCACTCTGTGTGGCATCAACTGTGGTATTGTTATTTTTTCTTCATTTAACTAGACAAGTCAGTTAAGAACAAATTCTTATTTACAATGACGGCCTACCCCAGCCCAACCCAGCCGACGTTGGGCCAATTGTACGCCGCCCTATGGGACTCCCAGTCACGGCCAGATGTGATGCAGCCTGGATTTGAAACAGAGACTGCAGTGACACCTCTTGCACTGAGATGCAGTGCCTTAGACAGCTGTGCCACTCGGGAGCCTATTTGTGGGTATTAACATTATTTTGAGTTAATTATTTGAAGGGAGAGGGTGTTACATTTATTTTACAGTACAAGGGAAGGGTGGTGTGAAAATATTTTTTATGTTGGGGAGAAATGTGAATTTTTTTATGACACCTTGAGTTGGTTAAGAGGATGAGTCCTAAATGGCACCCTATTGCCTATATAGTGCACTACTTGGCACCCTATTCCCTATATAGTGCACTACTTTGGTCCAGGGGCCAATAGGATTCAGGTCTAAAGTAGTGCACTATATAGGCTACGGAATAGGGTGCCATTTATGAGACAAAAACATGTATTTCAGTTCGGAGTTGTGCCTCTTCAGCAACTAGCCTACTCATTCTTCTCTCTCATCCCTCTCCGGCTGCTCTGTCTCTCTTCTCTCACTAGACGAACCACTGCTGCGGGCTCTGGAACAGGAGGGATAGGCTTGTCTAGGCTACTCTAACCCCTTTGGCTTATGTGGACTATTTGCTGCTCTGTCTCGGTATACTTAGCCGATGTGAAATAACCGGGACAATATAAAACCTACGGTCAGATAACGGTTCTGGTCAGGGTGCGCCAAAATAACTGGATTCTGTCAACTTGTTGCGCACTCAATGCAGTGGATCTACAAGTGGTAGTTAGAATTGTTTCGCGTAGCAGCCAAAGTGGACGATTATAATTTCAGTTATCATCATGGGCGAGACACACTAAGCCTCAGCTCCCGAGGCTCAGGATTGTTTTAGCAGTGGGGGGACGAAGACGACGAGAGAGGCACGGCATTCCCAGACTGGACCGATAAGGACTCCTAAATGCGTCTTCCTATCGACCCAACGACAACAATGAATAGTGGTTCTAGCAACTTTCTGCTAGTTCCAATACAGGAGTATCCCGTTCTAGACTGCGTACCCAACAAAAACGTCAAGATCGTGGTGTTGGGAGCGAGCAACGTGGGTAAAACAGGTAGGAGATCAAGCTTTACGAGAAGTGTGCAAAAGTAGTCTGAATCGCTCTGTTTTCGTGGAAGTCCGGAGGTTTTTAATATATGACTCTTTGGATGAATCTATCGAGGCGTATTAATCGGGTCCTAATAGAAAATGTATGCTAGAATGGAAATAATTTATTTGCATCAGTTTGGCGCAAACGGATTGGCCATACAAGTAGTCTATATAGCCTATAAAAATTTCGATTTTGGAAAAATGTCTAATTAATATTTCCACCTAAATATTTTATAATGTCTTTGGGATAGGCTACACACTGGTGTGCCAGTTGAACAGTGAGAGGTAAACAATCTCGCCAGGGGGCGACGTGTACGTTCACTGACTCGACCAGGACAGACAGGCTGAGCACAAGTCCCAAATGGCACCCTATTCCTTATAAAGTGACATACTTTTGAAAAGTAGTGCAGTACGTAGGGAATAGGGTGCTATTTGGTTTAGTGTGCAGACAGCCTATGCCAACTAAGGAGCAGGCTATGTCAGCTGTGAAAAATATACAGTATGTAGCCTGCAGTATTCTCTTACAGCAACTATAACAGATATGTGGCCTTCTAGTATTCTTCTCAAGGTGTTTATATATATTTTTTCATTTAGTAGACACTCTTATCCAGAGCAATTTAAAGGAGTAGTTACGGTTAAGTTCCTTGATCAAGGGTACATCGATATTTTTCCATGTTTAGGATGTTGTTGGCCTATGCCAACTAGGAGTACAGTATTCTTCAATGGCAACTATGAAAAATATGTAGTCAACTACATTATTATTCTCAAGGTGTTTCTCATTGGAGACTATTCTTCTCGTTGTTTCGTTCACAGCGTTGATAGTCAGGTTTCTGACTAAGAGGTTCATCGGGGACTATGAGGCAAACACAGGTAAGGTTTTATCATTCTAACAGTCCCGTTCATATAAAATACACACACACTCACCACCATGCACTCACCCACCTACCACTTATGCTGCTGCCATACTGTTTACTATTATCATTATTTATCCTGCTACCAGTGTGACGTGGCGAGGTTGGACCCAGGCGCAGAGAAGAGACTAAACGAGGAATCAGTGGTTAAGGATAAACATAATACTTTATTATGAACGGTAGCCACAGGATCACAGAACACTTGACAAAACAACAAACACTAAGTCTCGAAAACTCACTCAGAAAACGACCGCACACAGTAAACAATTCAAACTTCTGCAAAGTACAACAGAAAACACACCTCTTTTTACAGGGAAATCATAATGAGTAATAGAACACACCTGAGTGTCGTAATTGTCTCTAGGATGGTCTCTATCACCTTCTGGTGACCACCACGTAGTTGGTTGAAGTCCCGGATCCGGTATGTCCCGGAGCAGGCACCCATACCCGCTCCTCGGGGCCGTAGCACTCCCAGTCCACCAGGTACTGCAGGCTACCAGACGAGCCTCTAACAGACGCTGGACAGTGTAGGCCAGATGATCATCAACAAGTCGAGGGGGCAGAGGGGCAGGGGTGGGGAGAAAGGACTGGTCCTTACCAGCTTGAGACGGGAGACATGGAAGGATGGACAGACCCTCATAGACCTGGGAAGCTGGAGACGATAGGTGACCGGGTTGATGCAACTCAGGATCTTGAATGGTCCTATGTAGCGTGGAGCGAGCTTCCGCGAGTCCACCTTTAAGGGAGGATCACGGGTGGACAGCCACACCCGTTGACCCGGTTGGAGGAGCCAAAGAGGCCTTCGGTGTCGGTTTGCCTGGTGTCAGGCAGAGGAGCGGCGCAAGGAGGATAGCACCCCTTCTTCGGCCTCCTTGTTCAGGAAACAGGGGGCGTGAACCCAAAAGGACACTCAAACGGTGACAGTCCAGTGGATGAGTTTGGCAGTGTGTTGTGGGCTTACTCCGCCCAGATGAGAAACTTGCTCCAGTTGCTGGCCTGGGTGGAGACGAAACAGTGGAGGAACTTTTCCAGCTCCTGGTTGGCCCGCTCGGTCTGCCCATTCGACTGTGGGTAGAACCGAGAGGAGAGAATCACCGATGCCCCCATCAGGGAGCAGAAGGCTTTCCAATACCATGCGACGAGCTGGGGCCCACAAACCGAAATCCGTGTAGTCGAAAGACATGGTTAATCATGAGATCAGTGGTCTCCTTCGCTGTGGGAAACCTGGGTAAGGCAATGAAATGGGCTGCCTTGGAGAACCGATCAACGACCACCAGGATAGTGGTAAGCCCTTGGGATGGAGATAACCCTGTGATAAAGTCTACGGACAGGAGGGACCAGGGCCAGCTGGGGATGGGCAGAGTTTGGAGCAACCCAGCCGGTGGCTGTCATGGACTTGCTTTGGGCACAGGTGGAACAGGCCGCAATAAAGTATCTCACATCCTCAATCATGTTGGGTCAATAGAATTTCCACCTCAGGAACTCCAGTGTCCGATTAACTCCTGGATGCCTGGTTAAGTTAGAGGAGTGTCCCCATTGTAGTACTCAGGAATGGGCTGAACGCGGAACGTAAAGTCTGTTAGTTGGTCCCCCGCCAGGGTCAGGTTCTCGGGTCTGGGCTTGTCGGACCATGGTCGCAATACTCCAGATCACAGGGGCCACAATGCGGGAGCTGGGGATGATGGGCTCGGAGTCCCTCTCCTCGTTAGAGACATTGTGTTGGTGGGAAAGGGTGTCTGCTTTATGATTCTTAGATCCCGGGCGATGTGCTTATGTGAGCCTGGCGAGCATTCAACCTCTTGGCTTCTTGAATGGAGACCAAGTTCTTGTGGTCCGTCCAAATCACAAAAGGATGAGGTGCCCCCTCCAACCAGTGTCTTCACCCCTCAAGGGCCCACTTAGCTGCCAAGAGCTCCCGGTTGCCTACATTGTAGTTGCCTTCCGCTGGCAAGAACCACTTAGAGAGAAAGGTGCAGTTTCTTGTCCCCCTCGTTCCGCTGCGAAAGGACCGCCCCTGCTCCGGTGTCTGAGGCATCCACCTCTACCACAAAGGGACGAGTAGGATCAGGATGAACGAGGCTGGGTCTGGAGGTGAAACGTCCCTTGAGCTCCATGAATGCACTGTCAGCCTTGTGAGTCCAGCAAAAATGGGTTTGGGACTTGTGGGTTAGGACTGTGAGACACGACGAGACTCTTGGTGGGGTCTTAGACATTTAGTCTGGCAGTCCTAACCCCAGTCTAGCAGGTGTCCCGTGGACCAAGAGAATAGTTATGTAGCGCTAGCCAGGGGTACCCTAGGATAAGGGGGTTCTCGGGAGCAGTGATGAAAAGAATGAAAATAGTCTCTGAGTGGTTCACCCCAACCTGCACTAGAATGGGCTTGGTCTGAAAGGCGGTGTATCACGCGTTCTCGGAGGCGGTTGTCAAGCCTGATTGCCAGCGTTATCAGGAACTCGAGGTCCTCTCCTAGTTCCCGAGAGGCCAGTTCATTCTTGATGGAGTTAGACAAACCCTGGTGGAAAGCGGTGACCAGGGCCTCCGTATTCCACCCACTCTCAGCTGCGAGAGTACAGAACTCGATGGCAAAGTCAGCCTCTGGTCTGGCCCCTTGGCGGATGCTGAACAGTTGGCTGGCTGCTTCTTGTCCACCGACTGGGTGGTCGAGGACTCGTCGCAGCTCGGCAGTAAAGGCTAATATGGAGCTGCAGGATGGTGGCTGCTGTTTCCACACCGCTGTTGCCCACGCCAGGGCCTTGTCTCGAGAGTAGAGAGATTATGTAGGCGATCATGGCCCAATCGGTCTGGAACAAGGAGGACTGTAGCTCGAACACCAGAGAACACTGAGTGAGAAACTCCTTGCATCCTCCCGCGTGGCTGTCATACCGCTCGGGGGCTGGGATCTTGGGCTCTCGGTGCAGGTTCCCTGGAGAAACTACGGCAACTCCTGTAGCACTGGGCGATGAGACATGGGCATTGGCTCCTCCTGGGTTGAGGTTGGACTGTGGTTGGAGGAAGTTGGTAAGTGCCCGGAGGGTCTCTGATATTTGGGTGAGTTGTTCTTGCTGCCGCTCCTTGGTGGGTTACAATATTCTTGATCTGGGTGATCTCTGCTGGGTCCATGTTTAGGCAGAAGCTTGCTGTGACGTAGTGAGGTTGGACCCAGGTGCAGAGAAGAGACCAGACGAGGAATCAGTGGTTAAGGATAAACATAATACCCTATTAAGAACGGTAACCACAGGATCACAGTGCACTTGACAAAACAACAAACACTAAGTCTCGAAAACTCACTCAGGAAACGACCGCACACAGTAAACAATTCAAGCTTCTGTAAAGTACAACAGAAAACACACGTCTTTTAACAGGGAAATCAGAATGAGGAATAGAACACACCTGAGTGTCGTAATTGTCTCTAGGATGGTCTCTATTTCCCTCTGGTGACAGGTGGAACTATGACAACCAGTCACTTTCTCCCAATCCCCTGCTTACATGTACATATCTACCTCAAATTACTCCAGTATCTCTGCATAATATGCATAATGCTGTACATTTGGTATTGCCACTGACCCTATATGTATGTTATGTTTGTGTTTTTCTTTGTTTTGTATATATATTTTTTTATTAGTTATACTATTATGATATTGATTACTGCACTGTTGGGTAGAGCTTGCAAGTTAAGCATTTCACTGTACTTGTGCATGTGACAATAAAACTTGAACTTGTCATTTCACATTGTTATAAACTTGTAAGAACCCCATACAAGTTTACTACACATTTAGAAACAATTTTACTTATAAAAAACCCAGTGAAAAGCATGAGCTGGCGCACACCCCAAAAAGTTAGTGCAGGTGCTGACTAACCGTGAGTTAACTGTAGGCTATAAATAGAGTCGCACACTCTATAGGCTCCCAGTAATTTATTAGAGAAACACCAACGTTTCGGCATCCCTGTGTAGTGCACTATACAGGGCACTACACTGTGAAGTAGGCCCTGTGATGCTGAAACGTTAGTGGTTTACCCAATAAATGTCTCTCTTTATTAACTTATACTGTAAACACCCACCCTAATAATACAGGCAACTTATACATTTTACATCCTCATTAATTTGTTGCATAGCAATCCATTGTGCATAGTCAGTAATGTTTTGCTTATCTCTGTCCCCAGGGGCCCTGTACTCCAGAAAGATCAATCTAGATGGAGAACAGGTTTCACTACAGGTTCAGGACACTCCCTGCGTCTCTCTACAGGTCGGTCTCTCTCTCTCTCCACACAAGGGCTGAATCCCAAATAGCACATTAAGGAATGGGAAAGGGAAATGGGGATACCTAGTCAGTTGTACAACTGAATGTGTCTTCTGCATTTAACTCAACCTCTGAATCAGAGAGGTGAGGGGGGCTGTCTTAATCGACATCCACGTCTTCGGCGCCCGAGGAAATGTGGGTTAACTGCCTTGCTCAGGGGCAGAACGACAGATTTTTACCTTGTCAGCTCGGGGATTCGATCCAGCAATATTTCCTATTTTCAATTTTTTTAAATTTTCACAAATTTTCAAATCAAATTAGATTTTATTAGTCACATCACATACACAGTTTACAGCAGGTATAAAAGGTGCAGTGAAATGCTTATGTGCAAGCTCCCTCAGCAATGCAGTACATCAGTCAATAACATTAATAACAATAAAAAGAGTCAAGTCAAAAATAACAAGTAATAGAAGTAATAAGAGAGGTAGCATAGTAATAATGGACTGTGTTACACTGTATTTACAAATATAATGTGGGTAGTGACTTGTTCACACAGTGGAATACTGTAAATAGTATATAATAGAACAGCAACATTGATTGTGTGTGCATGTGTGCGTGTGGCTTCTTGGGTGTGTGTTTATGTGTGTTTGTGTGTGTGTTTGTGTGTGAGGGTTTGCTTAGTCAGTGCAAATAATGTCTAAGGTGCAGATTGTCTCTTAGGTGGAAATAGTCACAGGTACAAGTCTGTGCAGGGAGTCAGCTAGGGTTGGCTGTCCAGCAGTCTGATGGCCAGGCGTTGTAGCTGTCTCGGAGCCTGTTGGTCCGAGACGCGATGCTTCGATACCGCTTGCCAAATGATAACAGAGTGACTGGAGTCTCAGGCATTATGGAGCCTTATGGGCCCTTGTCTCCATAGGGAGTATGGTGCCATTTGCAACACAGCCCCTGTATCTCTCTACAGGTAACTCCTAGTCCTCTCTACAGCCTAAGGGTATATGTAACCAGACCTGGGTCAAATATATGTGAAATACTTTCAAATGTCAAGTACTTTAAATTACATGCCAAGTCTCCCTTGGGAAATAGGTTTTCTGACCTCCAATAAACAAAAAGTTCAATAAACTAAAAGTTACCGTAAATAAAACATTATCTCAGTTTGCACTTTTGGGACTATTCTATTGTATTGGCTCCATCGCAAAAAAGTATTTGTCATACATACGGTAGCTTATGTATTTGATCCTGGTCTGGATATAACAAGTGGAAACATCTCCTTATTTACAGTTCATCATTACCAGTAAGAAGGGGAGGCTCCCATTCATTTATCAAACTCACTTCCACCACCCGTTCAAAGGCCTGGTCTTGTAAACAGACTATGCCTGAGATAGAGTGTGTGCTGTCTTTCTGTCTGCTCCATAATCTCATAATAATAACCGTGCAGACTACTGTAGGTGTTCGGATGAACACATCACTAGCTACATACCATTGACTTTCCCTCTTTCTTTCCTCTCTTTCTCTCCTCTACCCCCCTCCCCCTTTCCCCTCTCACCTCTCCATCCAGGACGATGCAGAGGGACTTTATTGTCAGGAGCAGATCAACAGGTCTATCTACTGGGCGGATGGATACGTCCTGGTCTTTTCCATCACAGATCACAGCAGCTATAGAACCATCCAGCCTCTCTACCAGCACGTCAGACGCATCCACCCTGCAGGGAATATACCTGTCATACTGGTGGGTTTGACCGTTATATTACATCTATTTGTCACGTCCTGACCCTAGTAAGATGTCATTTTCTATAGTAGAGTAGGGCAGGGCGTGACAGGGGGTGTTTTGGGTTCTATGTTTTCTATTTCTATGTTTAAGTTCTAGTTTGTCTACTTCTATGTTGGGATTGTTTGGGGTTGATCTCTAATTGGAGGCAGCTGATCCTCATTGCCTCTGATTAGAGATCATATTTAAGTAGGGGTTTTTCCTCTTCCTGTTTGAGGGTTATTATCTTTTGAGTAGTGTGGTTTCCTCTCTGCGGCACGGTTTGTTGTTTTTTGTGTTTTCAAGTTATTTATGTATCGCATTCAGTTTCAAGTCTAATAAATATGTGGAACTACGAACACGCTGCATTTTGGTCCGCTCATTCAAACAGACGTGACACTATTTGTAACGGGAGCTGGATGCTATTATTATTTAACTATACAGTATCTGTTACCCATCTATTACATCCGTGTTCATAGAGATACATTCAATTATATGTTATATTTAACTCTCCCGGTATATGTCCTCGTCATACTGGTGGCTCGATAACCTTTATTTTATCTGGAAGTATTTCTGGACATTGCCTTAACATTGGTCTAATCCATCTCTCATCTCCTCCCAGGTGGGCAACAAGAGTGACCTCCTCCGTGCCCGCCAGGTGCCAGCCGATGAGGGTGAGACTTTGGCAGCCTCTCTGGGTGGTGCGTATTTCGAGGTCTCTGCCCGGGAGAACCACGAGGGGGTCCACGCTGCCTTCCTGCACCTCTGTGGCGAGGTGAGCCGAGCACTGGGCGGGGGAAACGGGGAGAAGAGGAGAGGGGGGCTGCACTTAGCCCGGCCTAAGTCCCCCAACATGCAAGAGCTCAAAAGAAGGTTCCGACAGGTGCTCTCTTCCAAGGGGAAGTCTTCCACTACCATGCTGTGATGATTCTGGTTCTGGTTCCGATGGTTCTAGTTCTGGTTCCAGAATTGGAATTATGGATTTAGCCCAGTTGACTCTCTTGTGATGTCATTGTATGAGGATGAATGTAACAGTTTCAATGGAACAGTTTCAATGGAACAGAGAGAAGAGATAAACGGTTCTATATTATATTTCATTCTATTGGAATGGAACATTGAGATAAGGAAATCTATATTCCACTTGTGGAAGGAATGGCACAGAGACAGCAAGACCAAACGCTACCGACAAAGGAGTGGGCTTCGTGGTATGTGATGTAACAAGCCTGTCTGCCGATTCAACCAATGGTGACTGAGGAGACTGAAAAACAGACTATGACTGACAGGTCTAACGGACCAATCGTAGGCTTCTCTGAGATGGCTATTCGTACTAAGCGATCATGCAGTTGTCAACTCTCCTTGCTTTTGATACATTTGTATTTAAAGAATGTAATCTAAAATAAACTGTACCCAGAGGCAAAGAAAAAGTATGTTGGCATCACAGATTACCTATAATGAAGGGAATCTTTATCTCTAATGGCATTCTATGAGCCCTGGTCAAAGGTAGTGTTCTAGGCTATATTATATACCTTTGACCAGGGTTTGTAGAATGCCATTAGAGATGGAACCTATGTATTTTCTCAATGAAACATTTAAAATGGACGGGCCATGCTTAATTCAATTGAATTGCTAAAAAATGCACTCAACCACAGTCCTTGACATCCTGGTCTGTACTAATCTATACCAGCTTGGTTCCCCTGAACAGTCACTAACCACAGGATCAGTTTACCCTACCCCAACCCTAACTTAAACCATCAGGAAGGCAATAGATAAAACTGACCACAGACCAGTTCTTAGGGGAAACTCCATCCTACATCAAACCACTGTGATGCCTAGGGTTGCAAAAGTCGGTTGGAAGATTCCTAGAATCAGGAGGGAATAAGCAGTACACTTTGAATCCTTCAACCAGAATTTCAGAAAAACCTGAGAATTATGGGAAAATTACAGGAATTTTGCAACCCTACTCAGGCCCCTTTAAGGGCACTTGGAGTGCGTCCTAAATGGCACCGTATTCCCTATATAGTGCACTACTTTTGACCAGGGCCTATCAAAAGGAATGCACTATATAGGGAACAGGGTGCCATTTGGGATGCAACCACGAGTTCTCATGACCTTTCACCTCTATCTGCCGTGTCAGAGTTTAACACACACCAGAGCAGGGATCATCCACTAGTTTCAGCCGCAGGCTGATTTTTTTCTTGAGCGGATGGTCAGGGGGCCGGAACATAATTACAAATAATTTGAAAACCGCAAATACTGTAGACCGCAAGAAGCCCAAACAGATATAATATATCAAACCTTGTTTACATTTGTATACAATCACATATATACAGTATCTCTATTATGCGTGGGAATACTTTGGAACAGATTTCCAAAATTAAAATCACTTGGAGCTGATTTGCTGGTGTTTTTAATCTTTTATGTCCATCACTAAAAGTAAAATATATTTTTGGTACCCAGAAAACTCCAGTTGGGGAACCCTGCACCAGAGGTTAGGGAGTGCCCAGTTCCCCCAGAACCCCCCCCCCCCCCCCCCACCACACACACACACACACACACACACACACACACACAAGTAACTGGTGTGAAATGGCTAGCTAGTTAGCGGTGTAGCGTTAGTAACATTTCAATCAGTGACGTCACTCGCTCTGAAACCTTGAAGTAGTTGTTTCCCTTGCTCTTTGGAGCGATAGGTAACGATGCTTCATGGGTGACTGTTGTCAATGTATTCAGAGGGTCCCTGGTTTGAGCCCAGATTGGGGAAAAGAGCAGGACGGAAGCAATGCTGTTACATTGACGCTGTTGACCCGGATTATTCAGTTGGGCTCTGCCCAGCAGCTGGGGTTGCTACGGAGAAGGAGGAGGTCAAAGGGGGGTGAGTGTAACCGGTGTGAAATGGCTAGCTAATTAGGCGTGCGCACTAGTAGCCTTTCAATCGGTGATGTCACTCGCTCAGAGTAATTGTTTCCCTTGCTCTGTAATGACTGCGGCTTTTGTGGAGGGATAGGTAGTGATGCTTTATGGGAGGCAAGTTATTGATGTGTTCAGAGGGTCGCTGATTCGAACCCAGGTTGGGGCAAGGAGAGGGACGGAAGCAAGACTGACACACAACCAGAAGAGAGACGCAGAAATGACAACACACTAGGACGCCTGGGGTGCAGTGCTCTGATAATGAGAAATTCCTCGGCACCTGGAATCTTTCTTTGTGAATCTGGTCGTTGCCCCCAACCTCCTCCGTTAGACACACTTGACTTTCTAAATGTAATTCGTTACAGATACTAACGTAAACTCACTCACTTTTGTACATCGCCTTGGTTCGTACAATTGACATTTTTACATTTTAATCATTTAGCAGACGCTCTTATCCAGAGCGACTTACAGTAGTGAATGCATACATTTCATACAATTTCATACATATCATACATATCATACATTTATTTTTTTTCTGTGCTGGCCCCCCGTGGGAATCGAACCCACAACCCTGGTGTTGCAAACACCACGCTCTACCAACTGAGCTACATTCTATTGACCTTATTTTAGGGCCCCAAAAACGTAATACTTCCAGATCAACTGTAATGTCAATACCATTGTAAAGCACAATTTCGCTGCCGGTTTCTGCATAATTCAAGAAGGCAATGAGCTCCGTCAGGTATTTTTTAAAATGGCTGGTGGGGAAGCGAAACTAATGCGTGATAGTGAGATGGAGAGAAGATGTGTGGGAAAATTGCTTTTTTTCACTCGATCTGTCCAACTTATCACCTTATCGCCTCTCAAATGTAAATAAAACACTATAAAGAGTTTATATAATGTGTCATTACATACCTATTTGAAGGTTTGTGTCGAATTTGAATCGGGTTTTTAGGGCGGTGCTAAAGTGATCAGAAGTAAACAGCGGCTTTGAGAGTCATGATCGCTTACAGTGATGACGTAAAAAATGACTAGGTATCGCCCCTTACCCCCGTCACTGTCCATTTCTTGTTTTTAAACGATGAGAGAAGTGTTACACCTGGTGGAGAGAGATTGTAAGACAGAAATAGTTGCTTTATGCACGCTGTACGTTACGGCATGACACGTCACGATGTAACGGAGGGTCCGTTTTTTCAACTTTTCTCCAATACTATAGATCCATTACCATGTCGATCAACGCTTGAATAGAAACGTAGTTCACACCCCAGATTTTGAAGTCAACACAGTCGCTACAGTCCAATTAGTTTTCTTTGCAGCCTCATTTGAATGTCGCGGTTGCGCACATTTGTACGGAATGGGGTGAGTTTACGTTAGTTACCTGTCCAAAATTGGCATCAGTAACTTCACTTACATTTTACATGTACATTTTAGTCATTTAGCAGACGCACTTATCCAGAGCGACTTAGTTAGTGCATTCATCTTAAAGGGATACTTCAGGATTCGGGCAATGAAGCCTTTTATCTACTTCCCCAGAGTCAGATGAACTCGTGGATAACATTTGTGAAGTAGATAAAGGGCTTCCTTGACAAAATCCCAAAGTATCCTTTTTGCCCTTTCCTGCAGTCAAATGACCAAATCTCCCTCTAATGGCCTCATGGGTGAAATGTTATTTATATTTGTCATATCTGTCACTTTGTTATATTTCAGTCTTCTGTGATATATAAAGTGTAATATCGGGACGCAAACTCAAAATGGAATACATTTCAACTCTATATCTGACATGGTACAGGTGTTTTAAGCCCATAACCATGTGAGTGAGTAGATTCAAAGTAGATTTGTTTAAGACGACCAAGAAACACTGTGTGACCCTGATTTAGCCCACTGCAGTAAATTAAGATAGCTAGGTGAGACAATATCTTTGCTGGTAACGTAACTGATTACAGTCAAAAGAAAATTGTAATCAGATGACATGTAACTCCCCAACCCTAAACACACACACGCGCACGCACACACACACACACACACACACACACACACACACACACACACACACACACACACACACACACACACACACACACACACACACACACACACACACACTTCAAAACCTTTTAACCCCTTGAGCCCTGACCTTTAACCTATAAAATGAATCAGTCTCAGTATGTGGCAGTACAAGGATTCATCTCACAGTGGTGGCTGACCGAGTATGGCTATACTGGGTCCTGCTCATTAGGGACCAAACGGACTGAAATGGTGCTTTTATTTTCAGTTTTCCGGCTAATGTCGTCGTAAACAAGACACTGATGTTTGAGATGTAGTTTAGAAATGCTAATAAAGAAAAAATGAGAGAGAGAAGTAATTGACTGGATTCTTTACATTTTAATGTCCTTCTCTTCCTGTCTCTGAGTATTTAAACTCCCTGACTACTTCCACCCACACACACACACACACACACACACACACACCGGCCAAAATCTGAGGGGGCATGAAGTACATGAGGATGGCTGGTGGGTGGTCTGTAGGGGGTTGTCAAACACCTTAAACAGCTTCTTCCTGCAAAATAGAGCCATAATCATTATGCTTAATTCTATGACAAACATATGTTTATTTTCTGCATATCTAAGCATACCTCTTGAGCTGTCTGTATTCTCCTGAGTGGCGTTTATTTTTTTAAATAAACAAAATATGCTTCTCTGCTAAAATCTTGGTCAAAGATTGAAAGGAATGTGAGTCTTATTCAGTACATTTAGTTATTGCTTGCTTTTCTAAAGTCTACCAATCTTGCCAGCAGGCATCCCAGCTAAGATAGTTAGACAAGCTAGCTACTCTAAATTGATAGCCTGCAATGGCTTCTTGATAGCTCGTTATGAGGTTGTCACGACTTCTGCCGAAGTCGATGCCTCTCCTTGTTCGGGCGGTGCTCGGCGGTCGACGTCACCGGACTTCTAGCCATCATTGATCCATTTTTCATTTTCCATTGGTTTTGTCTCGTCTTCCTACACACCTGGTTCCAATCCCATTCATTACATGTTGTGTATTTAACCCTCTGTTTCCCCTCATGTCCTTGTCAGAGATTGTTTGTTTTGTATGTTCGTGTATTATGTATTGGTGCGCGACGGGTTCTTGTACCCACTTTTATTTATCTTGTATTTTTGATTATGGAGTTTTGCCAAGTCTATTAAACAACTCCATTAATACCAAGTTCGATTCTCCTGCGCCTGACTTCCCTGCCACCTACACACACGACATTACAGAGGTTGAGAGAATGGTAACCTATCTGAGGTAGCTAAAGCCAACTTCATAAAATTGCTAGGTGGCTAGTAGTATCACAAAGAAACAACAAAAACCTATACATTTGTTTTTAACAGGACAATCTGATATGTTATATTTGAGGTTTTCTCCCAAATGGAACCTTATTCCCTACATAACCCGATGGACCCTGGTTGTCAGAAGTATTGCACTACATGGAGAATAGGCTATGGTCAAAAAAGTGCACTATGTGGGGAATAGGGTGCCATTTGGGAGGCAATCATACTCTTATTTCCCTCCAAGTGTGCCTAAATACCTTTTGTCCAACCAGTCTACCAGATGAGCCAAACAGTAGCAACATCGCCCGCAGCCCACCATAGAAGAGCAGACAGCAGAAACATGGCTCCAGCCCACTATAGAAGAAGAGCAGACAGTAGCAACATGTCCCCAGCCCACCATAGAAGAAGAGCAGACAGTAGCAACATGTCCCCAGCCCACCATAGAAAAAGAGCTCTGACCTTTGAACCCAGCAGCTCTCTGCAAGCCTCCTCTTCTAGCTCAGTGCATCTTCCTGTCTTCAGAATAGCAGGCTTGCACAACAGGGTCAAATCTGTCATGGATATCACTAGTTAGGACTAACTGTTCTGTGTGGACGTGTTTAACTATTGTTGTGGGGACCAGAAGTCCCCACAAGAATAGTAAGCAAACCACAATATGACCAACTGGAGAAATGTTGTTAGTCTACACAAGGTGAAATGCTATTTTTAGGGGGTTTAGGGTTAGAATTTGTGTTAGGGTAAGCATACAGGTTATTTATTTTTATTTAACTAGGCAAGAGTTAAGAACAAATTCTTATTTTTACCTTGTCAGCTCAGGGATTCAATCTTGCAACCTTTCAGTTACTAGTCCAATGCTCTAACCACTAGGCTACCTGCGGGTTAGGGGTTAGGGAAAACAGGATTTTGAAAGGGACTGAATTGTGTGTCCCCACAAGGTTAGCTGTACAAGACTGTGTGTGTGTGTAATGGTCTCTGGCATGGCCTGATGTTGGGGTTAGGGCTATGGTTTTGGGAAGGCATAAAACAGAATAATAAAAAAAACTATATGCTATTACCATCAGGTATCATCAGTATTCTCACGGCTTGCTAGAGCGTTGTGAAGTGCGGTGGCACAGTGGTCTGAGCAGCGTGCTTCGGCTCCGAGCATCACAAGTATTTTTTTACAAAACTTTTGTGAGCACCGAGCAAGGCACATATCAACGTTCTCAGGACCTTTGAAATCGTCTGAAATCGAAGTTTATTTCTAGTGATCAGGCTAGCTGCCTAGGGCCTTATCTAAGTTGCTTGGTTTCAATAGTGCCACAAAGAATACACTGTATACACACAGGTGGGAGATGGAGTACAGGTTAGGGGAAGCTCGGGCGGGTTGCTGGAAACCAGGTGCGGAGGCTGAGGCTGGAGCGAGAGGGGTTGAGACAAGGTAAGCAGGTCCAGAGGGGAATCCAAGGGAGTAGTAGAGTGGGGAATCCAGGACAGAGTAGCAGGATGACGAGACATGGGTCAGAAGACAGTGACCAGAGTCAGAGCGGGCAGAATGAGCAGAGATTACGATCTGGCAGCGTGGAAGTGGCAGGGCTGAGTATTTGTAGAGTTCTTGATTATGGAACAGGTTGCAGCTGGTGGGGATCTGCTCTGACTCCAGCACACCTGTCTCTGCCCACACAATCACACACACACACACAGAGAGAGGGAGAGAGTACTGGGAGAGTGGCGACAGGTCAAGGATACACAGGATGAGCAGTAGAGGGCATTGCAGAAGCAGATGTGACAAATACTACAGGTAGATAGCAATAAAAACGGTACTACAAAGATACAAAATAAGTTAGAGTAAAAACAAAAAAACTAGAGGAACTTATTCAAGAATGATCTAACGTAATCTATTACAAACATAAAGCAAACTGGATGGAATATGGAGAAAAATGCACCAAATTCTTCCTCAATCTCCAACTCAGTAACGCTACCAAATATAATTAGCAAAAACGAGTTACTAAAGACGGAGTCATCTATGATTCTCCAAATTATATTTTAAAACAGGAAGCTAAATATTTTAAGCAGATGTTTTCTTTTCCGTCTCCCCCTCCCCCTCTGAATGACAATTACTGTAAGGAATTCTTTCCAAATAATAAAAAAATGGAAAAGTAACAAACATACAAAAAGATCAGTGCGAAGGCCAAATGACAAAGTAATAACCTTTTATTAACTTTTTGAGGCTATTGAATCCTTTCAGTCTGTAAAACCCCAAGGCTTGATGGCATACTTTTTTTATATACTCAAAGCTCCATGTTTGGGCTTGTTTTAACTACTCCTATAGAAATGTTGGTCTTTCAGGTACTCAGCAGAAAGGTCTGATTTCTCTATTATTAAAACAAGACCCGGACGGCAAATATAAAGATCTAAAAAACTGTAGGCCTCTTACACTTCAATGTTGTGATGCAAAAATACTAGCGAAATGCATAGCACTCTGGTTTAACCAGATATTGTTCATCCTGATCAGAGAGGTTTTTAACATGTACGATACATTGGAGATAATATACGACAACTGCTAGAAATAATAGAACAACTTTAAACATCTAAGAAGCCAGGCCTTCGATAAAGTAAGACTGGATTAGATTTATAAATGCCTGGATTTTTTTCAATTTCGATGAGTCTCTTATAAAACAGGTAAAAGTAATATATAGCAACCCCAGGTGTAAAATAGTAAATAGCGGCTAATTCTCAGAGTTTTGAATTGTCAAAAGGAGTTAAACAAGGGTGTCTGCTGTCACCATATCTATTCGTTATGGCCATCGAAATGCTAGCTATTAAAATCAGATCAAATATCAACATTAAAGGATTAGAAATTCAAGGCTTAAAAACAAAGGTGTCCATGTATGCTGATGACTCAAGTTTTATATTAAGTCCGCAAGCTAGATCCCTGCAATGTCTCATTGAAGATCTAGGTAACTTTTCTGGACTCTCTGGACTAAAATCAAAGTGTACAGTATTATGTATTGGATCTTTAAAAAATACAACTTTTTCATTACCCTGCAATAAAACGGGCTGATGGTGAAGTAGACAGACTTGGTATTCATATCACAAAAGATATGAGCTCTCCACAATGAATTTCAATAGAAACCTAGTAAAAATAGCAACCATGGAGAGGTAAAAAAGTGCACTGATTAACTCCTTAGTCATATCTCAATTTACTCACTTACTTATGGCGCTGCCTACTCCTAATGATTCGTTTTTCAAATCATATGAGCAAAAAATATTTTGCTTTGTCTGGGATGCTAAACCAGACAAGATAAAACGTGCCTATATATATAATGAATATGAACTGGGTGGGTTGAGATGATTAAATATAAAAGCAGTAAACCTCTCTCTAAAAGCTTCACTTATACAAACGTTTTGCTTGAATCCAGAGGCGCAACTTTGGTTTTAGAAGTGGGGGGGACATAATTATTATCCAGTCGGACAAACAGCCTACCCAACCGCTCGGAGGAGTCCACGTGGTCCTAAAGCACTCTGTTGCCTCATTTTGTATCACATTCCAATTGATAAAACTGGGGGGGACAATTTCAGAATGTGCCCCCGTCCCCAGTGAAAGTTGCTCCCCTGCTTGAACCCTAAATGGTTCTCAAGTAGATTATTAAGAAAAGCTGTTTAAAAATGGCCTTTTTGCCTTTGTGCATATTGACATGTCTAATTTTTTATTTAATTGAAAATCAAAACTTTTTCTTATCTCTCTTTTTCAAACAAGCATTACAGAGCTGGTTCATATGTATTCAAATTTCTGTCACATCCTGTCCAGTAAAGAGATTATTTGTTATTGTAGTTTGGTCAGGACTTGGCAGGGGGGTGTTTGTTTTATGTGGTTCAGGGTTTGTTGGGATATGTGTTAATGTAGAGGGGT
The DNA here is from genome assembly GCF_901001165.1 of Salmo trutta. Taxonomy (NCBI): domain Eukaryota; kingdom Metazoa; phylum Chordata; class Actinopteri; order Salmoniformes; family Salmonidae; genus Salmo; species Salmo trutta. The sequence continues at coordinate 25,389,363 of NC_042964.1, read as the reverse complement.
GTTTGTTTAGAGTATTCTGGGGTTTTTGGTTATGTTCTATGTTTTGTATTTCTATGCTCTGTCTATGTTGTGTATTTCTTTGTGTTGGCCTGGTATGGCTCTCAATCAGGAACAGCTGTACATCGTTGTTGCTGATTGGGAGTCATACTTAGGTAGCCCTGTTTTCACCTGTCCTTGGCGGGAAGTTGTTTTTGCACTGCTGTGTGTGTAGCCTGCATTACCGTTCGTTCGTGTTCTTGTTTTATGTGTTCAAATAAAAGTTAATATGAGCACTCAACCCGCTGCGCCTTGGTCCACTATATATGACGACCGTTACAATTTCATCCCCCTGAAAACATAGAACAAATATTATGGTTGAACTCAAATGTCCTGGCTGATAAAATACCTGTATTTATGGAAATGGTGTTTAAAAAGATATTTTGTTTTTAAGTTATATTTTAAATTGGAATGGTAGAGTTGTGTCTTTCATGGAGTTATCAGAATGGTATGGGAAGGTCTGCTCAATCCAAGATTATAACCAATTGATTACAGCATTACCCCAAAAATGGAGGAGGCAGGTGGCAGCGGGAGGAGGTAGGGAACTAGTCTGTCTTCCCAATATAAAGGATAAAAACTGGCAGAGGAATAAAAATAGCATAAATAGGAAAGTATACCAGTTTCATTTGAGGACCAGGATGTTGACAGCTGTGCCACTCAGATTGCAAAATAGTTCAAATGACACAAGATTCAAGACTTTGTGCTTTTCAGCTAAAATTATTGTACAGAATTCTTGCCACCAACAGAATATTTGGGGCATACAATCATCGCAGCTCTGCAGATTTTGTTGTGAGTCTCAGAATCAATAGACCATTTGTTTTGGTATTGCCTTCAGGTAGCCTGTTTCTGGTCTCAGGTTCAGGAATGGATGAAAAAGCATAACACACACTGATCTAAAATATACACACACTTGCATTCAAACTCACACACGTGTGCACACACACACACACATACATATGTAAATAGTGCCATACATGCACTCAAACGTATTAATTTGGCCTTGCTGTTATGATTTTTGTTGTCCTTGATTTATTTTTTGCAGTGTTGTTTTCTGTTTTCGTTTTTTTCCCTCTTTCTTCTCTTTTGTTCATTTTGTTTGTTGTTAGTGCATTCGGGGACAGGGGCTTGGGGGGGGCGGGGGTCTTGGGGGTGGGGAAAGGAATTATTTTACTTTTACTTTTTTCGGGAGGGTGGGGACTGTGGGAGGGCGTCTCAGATGGTTGAGGAGCAGCTCTCGGGGAACTGTGGAGGGCTGATGGCTTGACGGTTGGGAGCTTGGGCCGGTGGCTGACAGGTCACTGGTTTGACTCCCCGTTTTTGACCTTGTGGGAAATCTGTCAACGTGCCCTTGAGCAGGGCATTGACCCTGGTTGCTTCTGTTAGATGAGTGAATGTAATGTAAATGTTGAGCGGCTTCACTACAAGTAGATAGATTTTTTTTTTATATTCAATAATAAAAAATAAAAAACGATGTGGACACCCCTTCAAATAAGTGGCTATTTCAGCCACACACGTTGCTTACAGGTGTATAAAATCGAGCACACAGCCATAGACAAATATTGGGGCTCAGTGACTTTCAACGTGGCACCGTCATAGGATGCCACAATTCCAACAAGTCAGTTCGTCAAATTTCTGCCCTGATAGAGCTGCCCCAGTCAGCTGTAAATGCTGTTATTGTGAAGTGGAAACATCTAGGAGCAACAACGGTCAGCCGTCAAGTGGTAGGCCACACAAGTTCACAGAACGGGACCGCAGAGTGCTGAAGCACGTAGCGTGTAAAAATCGTCTGTCCTCGGTTGCAACACTCACTACCGATTACCAAACTTACTCTGGAAGCAACGTCAGCACAATAACTGTTCATCGGGAGCTTCATGAAATGGGTTTCCATGGTCAAGCAGCCGCACACAAGCCTAAGATCACCATGCACAATTCCAAGCATTGGATGGAGTGGTGTAAAGCTCGCCGCCACTGGACTCTGGAGCAGTAGAAACGCTTTCTCTGGAGTGATGAATGACGCTTCACCATCTGGCAGTCCGATGGACGAATCTGTGTTTGGCGGATGCCAGGAGAATGCTACCCGAATGCATAGTGCCAACTATAAAGTTTGGTGGAAGAGGAATCATGGTTCAGGCTAGGCCCCTTAGTTCCAGTGAAGGGAAATCTTAACGCTACAGGATACAACAAAATTCTAGACGGTTCTGTGCTTCCAACTTTGTGGCAACAGTTTGGGGAAGGCCATTTCCTGTTTCAGCATGACAATGCCTCCGTGCACAAAGCGAGGTCCGTACAGAAATGGTTTGTCGAGATTGGTGTGGAAGAACATGATTGGCCTGCACAGAGCCATGACCTCAAACCAGTTCTACACACATTTTACATACATGGCACTTTTTTTTAACAGTAGTTACATTGCATATATTTTGATATACGTCTAATCTAGATAGATAGCATTTATACATTATACAAATAAAAGATTACTGAAATGGTACAGCAATAAGGTACAGCTTATCCAAAATGATACATTGCCAATGCTTTCACTGACTAAAGTATTCAATAAAGATGTTTTACCAGTATATACCCAGAAATTACTGCAAAGAAAATCAAAACATGACACAGAAAAGCCATTTGCGCTCAAGGATCTCAGAGAGATGCATGTGATGATGACCCTCTCCTTCCCTATACCCTAATAAGCAGTTGTTGATGGTCTCCTCCTTCATCCTTCACTGGCCAGCTCTCTCCTGTCGTTCACGTCCCACTGACACCGCTGACAACAACATAAACAATGAGATCACTCCCTTTGACAGATTAACCAATGAGGTCACTCCCCTTGACAGATTAAAATGGATCACTTCCTGTCTTCTGATGATGGGCCTCGCTCTTGCTTGGGGCAGAAACTTCCCCGCAGATCTAGGATCAGTTTACCCTCTCTGAATTCTAACTGTAGATTAGTCTTAGATCTTTCTTGTGTCAACTTCCTCCTCCTCCTCGCAACCCTTAAAGAGATGAAAAAAGATTTAAAAAATGTAAATAAAGAAAACAAACTCTTTTAACTGTAAAGGGGTTTATCAGCTAACTCAAAAATCTGCTAACTTAAAAATAAAGCATGTAAACTAGCATTTATAGTATGCCTCTATCAGTCTGTGAAAGCATGATAGATGGTGGGAGAGAGCTCGTTATGAGAGGGATTAGAACATGGTACGTCTTCTAAGGAAATGTGTTGCTGGACATGGAACAGCTGTTGGTCTTGTTAGTGTGTGTGTTAGAGTGGGCGAGGTTGTTAACGCTTTGCCTCGTTGTCAGATGAGGCAGGATGTGGGGGTTCAGAGGCCAGGAGAACACTCACCGCCTGGGATGGTTTTTTTTTACCTTTATTTAACTAGGCAGGTCAGTTTAGAACAAATTCATATTTTCAATGACAGCCTAGGAACAGTGGGTTAACTGCCTGTTCAGGGGCAGAATGACAGATTTTCACCTTGTCAGCTCAGGGATTCGATTATGTAACCTTTCGGTTACAAGTCCAACTCTCTAACCACTAGGCTACTTACCGCCTGGGATGAGGGGAGAGAAGGAGGAGGAGAGAGAAAGAGAGCAAGAGAGAGAGAGAGCGAAAGAGAGAAAGAAACACTAACCTCCTAGGATGAGAGAGGGGGATGGATGAGGGGGGAGAGGAGGGAGGGAGAGAAGGGCCAAGGGAGAGGGGGTTAGAGGGATAGAAAGCAGGGGCAGGGGAGGAGGGTTGGGAGAGAGTGAGAGAGTGAGAGAGAGGCCAGAGCAGAGGGGGACAAGCAGAGATAGAGGGCGATTGAGATGTGGGGAGCAAAAGGGAGTGAAAGGGCAGGGCAGCAGAAAAGAAAGAAAGTGAGAGAGATAGATGGGCCTGGAGTAGAACTCATGTCAGTGTGCTGGTCTGGAATTACCTGTGAGTCCATCAGTCAAACTGACTGATGTATGAACGCTCTGCAGCACCCAACACGCACGCACGCACACATGCACACACAGACACACATACCACTTTTCCCTACACTAGACTTTGGGCTTACATATGTATCTGGGTTTTAGATAAGGAATAAGGGAACACAACTTTTTGCTACACTCTAGTAAAAAGGGTTTCAAAATGGTTCTTTGGCTGTCACCATAGGAGAACTGTTTTTGGTTCCAGGTAGAACACTTTTTGGTTTCTGTGGAATGGTTGGCCATATTACACTCTTAGAAAAAAAGGTGCTATCTAGACCCAAAAAGGGTTCTTCGGCATTCCCCATAGGAAAGCCATTTGTAGAACCCTTTTTGCTACTAGGCAGAACCCTTTCCACAGAGGGTTCTATATGGAACCAAAAAGAGTTCTCATATGGAGACAGCTGGAGAATCCTTTTGGAACCCTCTTTTCAAATGTATTTATGTTTTCAATAAAACATTTGCGGACAAAATATAGTTTACAGATTGTCAATAATCCTTTGATTGTAAGCCAACCCTGTCTGTTTTGCCTCGAAGTTGCGCACACATCGGTTTTGTTGGTGAACACCCAACCTGTCTATAAAATGTTAAAACAATTGTTTGAAATGAAACATATAAGAATGCAATAGCAATCACACATACAATATGTAATGAATATATAGTTTCAAGCTCCTTGGTGTCCACATCACCAACAAACTATCATGGTCCAAACACACCAAGACAGTCGTGAAGAGGGCACAACAAAACCTTTTCCCTCTCATGAGACTACAAATATTTGGCATGGGTCCCCAGATCCTCAAAATGTTCTACAGCTGCACCATTGAGAGCATCCTGACTGGTTGCATCACCGCCTGGTATGGCAACTGCTCGGCATCTGACCATAAGGCGCTACAGACGGTAGTGCATATGGCCCAGTACATCACTGGGGCCAAGCTTCCTGCCATCCAGAACCTATATACCAGGCTGTGTCAGAGGAAGGTCCAAGAAATTGTCAAAGACTCCAGTCACCCAAGTGTTCTTTCTGCAACCACACGGCAAGCGGTAGCAGAAAGAAACGTCAAGTCTATGTCCAAAAGGCTCCTTAACAGCGTCTACCCGCAAGCAAAAAGACTGCTGAACAATTAATCAAATGGCAACCCAGACTATTTACATTGACACCCCCCCCTTGTTTTTACACTGCTTTTTATTTATTTATTCCTCATTTTATCAGGTAAGTTGACTGAGAACACATTCTCATTTACAGCAACAACCTGGTGAATAGTTACAGGGATGAATGAGCCAATTGTAAGCTGGGGATGATTAGGTGACTGTGAGAGTATGAGGGCCAGATTGGGAATTTAGCTAGGACACCAGGGTTAACACCCCTACTCTTACAACAAGTGCCATGGGATCTTTAGTGACCACAGAGAGTCAGGACACCCGTTTAACTTCCCATCCAAAAGACAGCACCCTACACAGGGCAATGTCCCCAATCACTGCCCTGGGATCATTTCTTTTTTGGACCAGAGGAAAGGGTGCCTTCTACTGGCCCTCCAACACCACTTCCAGCAGCATCTGGTCTCCCATCCAGGACCAAACCAGCTTAGCTTCAGAAGTAAGCCAGCAGTGGGATGCAGGGTGGTATGCTGCTACTGACATGCTGCTGCTGTTACTCGCTGTCTATTATCTATGCATATCTATGCACCTTCATGTACAAATTACCTCGACTAACCTGTACCCCCGCACATTGCCTCGGTACCGGTACCCCCTGTATATAGCCCCGTTATTGTTATTTTTATGTGTTACTTTTTATTGTCTTTTTTTGCAGTATATATTATCTTAACTCTATTTCTTGAACTGCATTGTTGGTTAAGGACTTGTAAGTAAGCATTTCACGGTGAGGTCTACATCTGTTGTATTCGGCGCATGTGACAAATACAATTTGATTTGATTTGAAAAACAACTCGCAGATGTTGAGTTATTACAGTTGTTTACCGCTTTCTTCCTATTTTCACAAGTACGTGGTAAAATTTCACAACTCTTAGTACAAAAATCAAAACAGATCATCAAAAAGGCTGTTTTTTCAAAACTTTAAGCACATTTTCAATTGACTAAAGTACAACACAGAAAATCACACAGTAACTTTTTCACCAAACCTTATCAGTGTTTAATCTAGAAATACTTTTCATATAAAGTAATTGCCTTTCACAATGCAATGCTCACAATACTTTTCATATGATTCTCTTCTCATTTGTTTAAATACATTTGACCATCACTTAATCCAACTGCGCTTAATGGTTAGTCACTTCACCGTTTGGCAAACCTATAGATTTTTAACTGGTTTGCCTACTATATATGGATTTTGAGAAATACAGAAATAAAATGTGTGTTTGTAAAGTATAATCATCTAAATGACATATAAGGTACATGATAACCATGCATAGTAACTACAGGTTATTGCTAATTGATTACACATAGTGGTTAACACAATTGGTCGCCAATAAAAGGCAGTGTGTGAACACATCCAATTTCTTTCAACATGGAGCAGGATAGACAGCAAAGGAGATGAAGAAATAAAAGAGGTTGTGGACAAGAGGCCCGTCAGAGAGGTGGGCATGGGCCCCATCAAAGAGTTCAAAGAGGTGGGCATGGGCCCCGTCAAAGAGGTGGACATCAGAGGGGGAGGCAGACAGCAGGGAACTGTTGTGTCTAATGAAGTCTGTGCCAAATTTGTTGACCATGTTGTGAACAGAGGCCTTACCATGGCAGAGGCTATCAGATTAGTTCACCTCAATCTGAAAATATCCACTGTCAATTCGATCATGAGAACATTTCGCCAAGATAACCGGTAACTCTGCAGGACATGCACTATGCGTTTACCATTACATTTACAGTAAATTACATATTGTAAATGCATGCGGCCGTGTGCTGACCGACCAACAGGAGTGGGTAGTGGTGGAAATGGTGAGGCCCAGGAATGACATACAGCTGTCCGAAATAAGGCAAGCCATTGGTGGTCATCTATGAACATTTGAACATCTTGGCCATGTACTGTTATTATCATGACACAAGGTGAGACCCAGATGCAGACACAGGAGGCAGACGGTTGGAGTCTTACAATATTTATTAATCCAATAGGGTAAGGCAAGAGAATGGTCGTGGACAGGCAAAAAGGTCAAAACCAGTTCAGAGTCCAAAAGGTAGCGAAGGGCAGGTGGAATCAAGGTCAGGGCAGGATGATCAGGCAGGCGGGAAAGTAGTCCAGAGTCAGGCATGGGTCAAAACCAGGAAGACTAACAAAAAGAGAATAGCAAAAGGTGTATGGAAAAAACAAACACACTGGTTGACTTGACTAATATACAGGATGAACTGGTACAGAGAGACAGGAAACACAGGGATAAATACACTGGGGAAAATAAGCGACACCTGGAGGGGGTGGAACAGGAACAGGAACAGGAACAGGTGAAACAGATCAGGGCGTGACAGTTATAATCTCCACCCGGCACAGCCAGAAGAGGACTGGCCACCCCTCAGAGCCTGGTTCCTTTCTAAGTTTCTTCCTAAGTTCCTGCCTTTCATGGGAGTTTTTCCTAGCCACCGTGCTTCTACATCTGCATTGCTTGCTGTTTGGGGTTTTAGGCTGGGTTTCTGTATAGAACTTTGTGACATCAGCTGATGTAAAAAGGGCTTTATAAATACATTTGACTGATTGATTGAACAAGAACGATGACATCTTTGCCAATGTGGCATCCATCAGCCTACCAACAATCGCCTGTCTTTTGAAGAGGCACCAGGTATCTATGAAACACATTTACCTGGTGCCTTTTAAAAGAAACAAGACCGGGTGAAACAACTGAGGGCCGAGTATGTTCAGGTACAGCAAAATATACTGTATACCGTTACTATTTGATGCACATGCTACTTCACAATATCATATTGGAACTATACTGCAAAAAGAGGGTGATTGATGTTGTTGTGAACCATCACAAGTATATCTTTGTGAGTGAAGCAGGCTTTAAACTGGCCAAAACTCGGCATCGTGGGCAGATCCTCATCGGCCAATGGGCGACCGCCCAAGTGCCTGGACAACGTGGGGGAAACATCTCCATGTGCACAGCTATCTCTGAAGATGGTGTGGTAGGATGTAGGACATTTCTTGGAGACAACAACGCTGCACACCTCATTGTGTTTCTCAATTAAAATGAGCAGGCCTGTCAAGGTGAAAGGGTCACCTATGTCACTGTGTGGGACAATGTCAGGTTCCACCATGCAGAGTTGGTTCAGGCATGGTTTCGGGCCCATTCCTGATTCGTGACCCAATACCTGCCAGCATACTCTCCTTTCCTCAAAACTATTGAATACATTTTTTCAGCATGGAGGTGGAAGGTGTACGATCACCATCCCCATGAACATGCCGCCCTCCTTCTGGCCAAGGATGAGTCATACGACAACATCAATGCAGACCAATGTCAAGCTAGGATTCGCCATGCCAAGAGGTTTTTCCCACGGTGCATGAACAATGAGGACATTCACTGTGATGTGGATGAGAATTTATGGCCAAATGCTCAAGAAACACTTGATGCAGATTAATGTGTGCTAAATGTTATGTTTATTTTCATTCCTTTAATTTGTTGCATTTCATTTTGTTACATTTGATTACAGACAGTACATCTATGTTGCAATTTTATCTGAAAAGTACAATGTTTGTTTTGTATTAATGATTCGTTGATCACACCTGATAGATATTATGGAAATTATAGATTTTCTGTCAATTTTGCTGGGTAATCTAAGTGTATTGCCTAATGTGAACTGTGTAATCTACTGTTATTTACAGTACTGGAGCATATTACTTTCATCACTTCTAAGGGTGATTTGAAACAAGTATCCTGCATTGTTTGCAATTGGATTAACTGGTAGTTAAAATGACTAAATTGAAAAGATATCCTTATATTGTGTTTTGGTGATTAAACCAATGTTCTCAGTTCATTTCACTATAAACATATTTTGAATCAATGGTTGTGTGGTGAGAGATGTTTAAAATCCAAATGAATGCACAATGACATGTTTTGAATAAAAGACTGCCTGTGCTACAAGTGTGACTAGATTGGAGTTTTGTACTAAGAGTTGTGAAATGTACCACATACTACTTGTGACATAAAAAAACTGTAACTGGACTGGTTTGCTGCCTTATCTACTGTGTGAATTGAGTCTGATCACTGAGCACGGTCTGTTTGATGATAAATATCAAGAAACGTGGACATATTTGCTTCTATGTGCAATCATTTGAGCAATCATTTGTAGTTCAGAGACTAGCTGCTAGGTTTAACTGAATGTGGGCCGTTCCTCTGAGTGGTGTGTTTGTGTGCGCGTTTCGTCAGTTGACTCATTTATCTGATACCACAATATCAAAGATGCTGTCAGTATATGCACAGGTCTATGATCAGCTCAGTCTCCTAAAGCCTTACCTTAACCATACACGGATCACCACAAAACTTAACCTAGATCAGTGGTTCCCAAACTTTTTATAGTCCAGTACCCCTTCAAACATTCAACCTACAGCTGCGTACCTCCTCTAGCACCAGGGTCAGAGCACTCTCAAATGTGTTTTTTTGCCATCATTGTACGCCTGCCACACACGCTATACGATACATTTATTTAACATAAAAATGTGTGAGTTTTTGTCACAGCCTGGCTCGTTTGAAGTGACAAAGAGCTCTTATAGGACCAAGGCACAAATAATAATATAATAATAATAATTTTGCTCTTTATTTAGCCATCTTACATATAAAATGTTATTTGTTAATTGAAAATTGTGAATAACTCACCACAGGTTAATGAGAAGGGTTTGCTTGAAAGGATGCACATAACTCTGCAATGTTGGGTTGTATTGGAGAGAGTCTCAGTCTTAAATCATTTTCCACACACTGTCTGTGCCTGTATTTAGTTTTCATGCTAGTGAGGGCCGAGAATCCACTCTCACATAGGTACGTGGTTGCAAAGGGCATCAGTGTTTTAACAGCGTGATTTACCAAGGCAGGATACTCTGAGCGCAGCCCAATCCAGAAATCTGGCAATAGCTTCTGATTAAATTCAATTTTCACAGAACCGCTTATTGCAATTTTGATGAGGCTCTCTTATTCAGATATTGGTAAGTGGACTGGAAGCAGGGCATGAAGGGGATAACGAATCTAGTTGTTTGTGTCATCCGTTTCGGGAAAGTACCTGCGTATTTGCGCACCCAACTCACTCAGGTGCTTCGCTATATCACATTTGACATTGTCCGTAAGCTTGAGGTCATTTGCACACAAAAAATCATACAATGATGGAAAGACCTGTGTGTTGTCCTTCTTAATGCAGACAGAGAAGAGCTCCAACTTCTTAATCATAGCCTCAATTTTGGCCCGCACATTGGATATAGTTGCGGAGAGTCCCTGTAATCCTAGATTCAGGTGAGAAAAAACATCACCCAGATAGGCTAGTCGTGTGAGAAACTTGTCATCATGCAAGTGGTCAGACAAGTGAAAATTATGGTAAATAAAACTTTAAGCTTGTCTCTCAATTTTTAAAAATGTGTCAATACTTTGCCCCTTGATAAGCAGCGCACTTCTGTATGTTGTAAAAGCGTTACATGGTCGCTGCCCATATCATTGCAAAGTGCAAAAAATACACAAGAGTTCAAGTGCCTTGCTTTAACAAAGTTAACCATTTTCACTGGAGTATCCAAAACGTCTTTCAAGCTGTCAGGCATTCATTTGGCAGCAAGAGCCGTCAGTGGATGCTGCAGTGTACCCAAATAATCGGAAGCAACTGCTTGCACGCACGTTACCATGTCTCCCTGTCATGGCGTTTGTGCCATCAGTACAGATACCAACACATCTTGACCACCAAAGTCCATTTGATGTCACAAAGCTGTACAGTACTTTAAAAATATTCTCCCCTGTTGTCCTGGTTTCCAGTGGTTTGCAGAAGAGGATGTCTTCCTGAATTGTCCCCTCATTAACGTAACAGACATTTACCACGAGCTGTGCCAGGCGGCCTCGTCTGTTGACTCATCCAGCTGTTCGATTTGCTCCAGGGCCACTGAACTACTATGGCTGACCTTGTAAAACAGCACATTTCACCGCATCTGGTGTATAAAACATATTTAATCTAATGTATCTGTCAGCTATGGAAACTCAAACTTACAGGCTTCAGTGATTATCTATCCACATATAGGCCTATTAAAAGGCTACACTGGACATCCCAACACATGAACATAATAGCCAATATGGTTGAGGGAGAGAGAGATATTACACTTACCACCCAAGAAAGATGACTGCATTATTATTTGCAATTTCTGTGAATTAAATGATACTTCAAATTCAATTCACACGTAATATTGTTTTTTGCATTTTATTACACATTCTACAGAAAGAAGCCTTTTGAAATATCAGTGATGTAATTTGCTATTTTGCAGCTGAGGCCAATGTCATATTTTCTTTCCTTAGAGAGTGTTTTGTAATCACCAACTCCAACTGACCCTATCCTCTCCTCCCTCCCCCACATCCCTCATCTCCAAGTAAAACAAACAGAGCGAGGAAGAAAAAAAGAAAGAGGGAGGGGCACTTGTTTACCCGTTCATCCTCTCCAAAATGTTTTCCTTGAAGGAGAAGAATAGATCCTTCTTTGACCGAGAAACATCTTCAGAAGTCCTAGCACTGAAACATCACAACAACCATTCATACAACACAAAATTAGTTGTGATGTGTTTTCTTGAGCCTGTAGGCTATTCTGAATGCAATCTGTAGTTCAGACAATAACAAAGCCGCCACCCAACCACTATTTTGGTAAAAGGCTGAGGCATGAGGCTGGAAAAATGTAACCACTAAAATTCACAGACAGAGCTATGGATGCAAGGACTGACCATCCATGATATCAAAAGTATAGTTTTAACCATGTTTTGAGGCTATACAGTGTTTGTTTACAATTGTGTTGTTTACAAACAGTAAGTTAAACAAGCTTATATTTTGGGTTCGGATGGGGTACGACAGTTGAACTAAGCTCCTGAGGCATTTATAAGTTATATTCCTCAAGAATCAATGGGTATGTATGTATCATTCATTTAAAAGTCAAAAATGGATGTACAAAGCGCAGATTGCCCCTTTAAACTCTGTGGTTCAAGTTCAAAGTCTTGGAAGTGTGGCCTTGCTCACCAAAATCATTACAATAAACCCACATTACAATAAAACAATATCCTCTAAAATAATACTCTCTGATCTACAATCTTTGAGGTCCAGATTGTCATTGCCATTATCATTATTATTGTGCAATCATCATCCTCCCTAAGAAGAGAGCCAGACTGGTGTGGACAGCATCAGACAAGACTCGAGGGACAATGGCCGATGATGTCTCAACATGGTCTTACTAGGAGATAGCCAGTCTTCGGGAACCACCCATCACTGACAGTACGTGGCTCGATATATCATCCCAAATGGCACCCTATTCCCTATATAGTGCACTACTTTTGACCAGGGCCAATAGGGCAAACCCATAGGGCTCTGGTCAAAAGTAGTACACTTTAAGAGGAGAGGGTGCAATTTGGGATGCATGCTCAATATTTTCATCCAGATAACTAATATTGAGAAGGATTAAGTTACAGCATCACTATCAGACCACCTGTCATCACCTGGGCATAAGCCTGTGGCTGCTTCCAAAATAACTCCCTATTCCCTATGTAGGGAACAACTTTGACCAGGGCTCGTTTGACCAGTATTGCGCTCTAAGGGAAAAGGATGTATTTTGAAAGTGGTCTCCCCCATGCTTGAACTTGTAGTACTCTAAAATGACTATTATGGTATTCCAAACCTGGCCCCACATCAAAGAGTTCATGATTCGATACCACACGTAATGATAATGTGTCACGCCCTGACCAGGTGAACTCTTCTATTTTGGTCAGGGTGTGGCATTTCTATAGTTTATTTTCTATGTTTTTGGTATAGCCTTGCTTTGGGGCGTATTTCTATGTTGGGTTCTGTCGATTCCCAATCAGAGACAGCTGTCGCTAGTTGCCTCTGATTGGGGAATCATATTTAAGTTCCTTTTCCCCCCACGATGTTTGTGGGTTGTTGTCTCTTGGTCTTTGAGCAGTAACGATACGTTTATTCTCTGTTTTGACCGTGTTATTTCAGTCTTTAATAAATAACATGTGTTCGCTCCCAGCTGCGCCTTGGTCCACTTCTTCCTTCCTGCACGACGATCGTTACATAATGTAATGAGTGTGGTGCTATGCTGGGCTGAGCTGAGCTGAGCTCTGCACGGGGCCATGAGAGAAGCCAGCCTCTCTGCGTCCCAAATGTTATTTGTCACATGTGCCGAATACAACCGGTGTAGACTTCACCGTGACATGCTTGCTTACGAGCCCTCCCCAACGATGCAGATAAAGAATAAAAATAGTAACACTCTTAGAAAAAAAGGTGCTATCTAGATCCTAAAAGGGTTCTTCGGCTGTCCCCATAGGAGAACCCTTTGAAGAATCCTTGTTGGATCTAGGTAGAACCCTTTTGGTTCCAAGTAGAACTGTTTTGGGCTCTACTGTTTTGGGTTATACATGGAACCAAAAAGGGGTTTTACCTGGAACCAAAAAGGGGTTTTACCTGGAACCAAAAAGGATTATCCTATGGGGACAGTCAAAGAACCCTTTTGGAACTATTTTTTCTAAGAGTGTAGTGCACTACTTTTGACATTAGTCCTATGGGCCCTGGTCAAAAGTTCTGTACTACATAAGTAGGGAACAGGGTGCCATTTGGGACGCAGACCTTTGGTAGTCAGTCTCCCTACGAACATCTGGACCTGTTAGTATTGGCAGACTACTGCTGTTACTAATGTCAGGGGAAGGGGGGAGAGAGAGAGAAAGAGAAAGAGAGAGAGAGAGAGCATGTCACCTCTGTCATCCTTAATGACTTGGACACAACCTCTCGGGTGTTCGGCTTTCTGTCTTTCATTCTCTTTCTCTCCCTCTCCCACACTCACTCACTCTTATCACTCTTTTCTGCCAATCTGTTTCCCTCTCTAATGGTCTTTCACACAGTTTATTCTCTCTGCCACGTGACAGATTCATGATGATGACATTTTCAGAATGAGAGAACTGGTAAGAGAGAGAGGAGGTGAAGAAGAGAGCGAGTGAGTGAGGGGTGGGACAAAGAAAGAGATAGGGTAATAAGGGATCCGATGCTACAGATTATGTTAAACAGTGCTTGCCAAGCCCAAAACTCACGTAAATCTTGTTGTTTGTTCCCAACACCAAATAGTACAAGCTAGCTTATCACAGTGAATTGGTTAAGTAAGTCTGGGTGAGTGAGGAAAGCGCCTGCATAAACATAATCTGTTTTCTATCATTATAGAGTTCCAGAATGTAACTCTATACTCAGAGTTCCACATGGGAACTCCATTGTAGAACTGTTACCCAATGAGAATGAACCACTGAAGTTGCTATCTTGTGCTGCCCTCTAGCTTCAAGAAGAATAACTGAAAATCCGGATGCTGTAGGTAGAAGTTGCCCAAAGATAGGAGCAGGTCTAGGATCAACTTACTCCCAAATCTGAAGGTGTAAATTACAAAGTAAAACACAACACTGACCTTAGGTCAGTGTTTAAGCGCATCCTGGTGTCCTACAATGTTTTGTAGCCTAACATCAGCACAAGAACAGTTCTTGTGCTGATGTTACTCCCAAAGGCAGTTTGGAACTCAGCAGTGAGTGTTGCAACCGAGTACAGATGGTTTCCTCTTTTCTATCTGTTTCAAAGACAGAGTTCCAGAGTTGTAAAATACAGAATAAATCAGAATGTCTCCATGGACAGGCTGGACATGGAAAATCAAGATGGAATGTTAGGTTAGAGCCTGCGTATCATGTGCTTGGTGCTGTGCTATGTCCCAGAACGTCCAGTAGTAGAACAATAAGGTTATTATGTTGAGATTGAGATACATGATTTGTCCCACTATTGTAGTCCACAAAGTAACTTCAGCCCCACACTACTTGGGCAGATGTGTCTGGTCAGCGGGTGTAGGACTACCTACAAAGAGCAAAATAAGGTTGAAGATAAAGGTTATAGGTAGGCCTAATATAAAAACATTTCCTGTTTTTATACACTACCGGTCAAAAGTTTTAGAACACCTACTCATTCAAGGGTGAAGACATCAAAAATATAAAAATAACACATATGGAATCATGTAGTAACCATAAAAGGGTTAAACAAATCTAAATATATTTTATATTTGAGATTCTTCAAATAGCCACCCTTTGCCTTGATGACAGCTCTGCACACCCTTGGCATTCTCTCCACCAGCTTCACCTGGAATGCTTTTCCAACAGTCTTGAACTAGTTCCCACATATGCTGAGCACTTGTTGGCTGATTTTCCTTCACTCTGCGGTCCGACTCATCCCAAACCATCTCAATTTGGTTAAGGTCCGGGGATTGTGGAGGCCAGGCCATCTGATGCAGCACTCCATCACTCTCCTTCTTAGTAAAATAGCTCTTACACAGCCTGGAGGTGTTTTGGGTCATTGTCCTGTTGAAAAACAAATGATAGTCCCACTAAGCGCAAACCAAATGGGATGGCGTATCGCTGCAGAATGCTGTGGTAGTCATGCTGGTTAAGTGTGCCTTGAATTCTAAATAAATCACCAACAGTGCCACCAGCAAAGCACCCCCACACCATAACACCTCCTCCTCCATGCTTTACGGTGGGAAATACAGTCGGGCAAAAAAGTATTTAGTCAGCCACCAATTGTGCAAGTTCTCCCACTTAAAAAGATGAGAGAGGCCTGTAATTATCATATGTACACTTCAACTATGACAGACAAAATGAGAAAAAAAATTCCAGAAAATCACATTGTAGGATTTTTAATGAATTTATTTACAAATTATGGTGGAAAATAAGTATTTGGTCACCTACAAAACAAGCAAGATTTCTGGCTCTCACAGACCTGTAACTTCTTCTTTAAGAGGCTCCTCTGTCCTCCACTCGTTACCTGTATTAATGGCACCTGTTTGAACTTGTTATCAGTATAAAAGACACCTGTCCACAACCTCAAACAGTCACACTCCAAACTCCACTATGGCCAAGACCAAAGAGCTGTCAAAGGACACCAGAAACAAAATTGTAGACCTGCACCAGGCTGGGAAGACTGAATCTGCAATAGGTAAGCAGCTTGGTTTGAAGAAATCAACTGTGGGTGCAATTATTAGGAAATGGAAGACATACAAGACCACTGATAATCTCCCTCGATCTGGGGCTCCACGCAAGATCTCACCCCGTGGGGTCAAAATGATCACAAGAATGGTGAGCAAAAATCCCAGAACCACACGGGGGGACCTAGTGAATGACCTGCAGAGTGCTGGGACCAAAGTAACAAAGCCTACCGTCAGTAACACACTAAGCCGCCAGGGACTCAAATCCTGCAGTACCAGACGTGTCCCCCTGCTTAAGCCAGTACATGTCAAGGCCCATCTGAAGTTTGCTAGAGAGCATTTGGATGATTCAGAAGAGGATTGGGAGAATGTCATATAGTCAGATGAAACCAAAATAGAACTTTTTGGTAAAAACTCAACTCGTTGTGTTTGGAGGACAAAGAATGCTGAGTTGCATCCAAAGAACACCATACCTACTGTGAAGCATGGGGGTGGAAACATCATGCTTTGGGGGCTGTTTTTCTGAAAAGGGACCAGGACGACTGATCCATGTAAAGGAAAGAATGAATGGGGCCATGTATTGTGAGATTTTGAGTGAAAACCTCCTTCCATCAGCAAGGGCATTGAAGATGAAACATGGCTGGGTCTTTCAGCATGACAATGATCCCAAACACACCGCCCGGGCAACGGAGGAGTGGCTTCGTAAGAAGCATTTCAAGGTCCTGGAGTGGCCTAGCCAGTCTCCAGATCTCAACCCCATAGAAAATCTTTGGAGGGAGTTGAAAGTCCGTGTTGCCCAGCAACAGCCCCAAAACATCACTGCTCTAGAGGAGATCTGCATGGAGGAATGGGCCAAAATACCAGCAACAGTGTGTGAAAACCTTGTGAAGACTTACAGAAAATGTTTGACCTGTGTCATTGCCAACAAAGGGTATATAACAAAGTATTGAGATAAACTTTTGTTATTGACCAAATACTTATTTTCCACCATAATTTGCAAATAAATTCATTAAAAATCCTACAATGTGATTTTCTGGAAAAAAACAATTCTCATTTTGTCTGTCATAGTTGAAGTGTACATATGATGAAAATTACAGGCCTCTCTCATCTTTTTAAGTGGGAGAACTTGCACAATTGGTGGCTGACTAAATACTTTTTTGCCCCACTGTATACACGCGGAGATCATCCCTTCACCCACACCGCGTCTCACAAAGACACGGCGGTTGGAACCAAAAATCTCAAATTTGGACTCCAGACCAAAGGACAAATCTCCACCGGTCTAATGTCCATTGCTCGTGTTTTTTGGCCCAAGCAAGTCTCTTCTTATTGATGTCCTTTAGTAGTGGTGTCTTTGCAGCAAGTCGACCATGAAGGCCTGATTCACAGATGTTGAGATGTGTCTGTTACTTGAACTCTGTGAAGCATTTGGGCTGCAATTTCTGAGGCTGGTGACTCTAATGAACTTTTCCTCTGTAGCAGAGGTAACTCTGGGTCTTCCATTCCTGTGGCGGTCCTCATGAGAGCCAGTCTCATGAGAGACAGTTTCATCATAGTGCTTGATGGTTTTTGCGACTGCACTTGAAGAAACTTTCAAAGTTCATGACATTTTCCGTATTGAGTGACCTTCATGTCTTAAAGTATTGATGGACTGTCATTTCTCTTTGCTTATTTGAGTTGTTTTTGCCATAATATGGACTTGGTCTTTTACCAAATAGGTTGATCTTCTGTATACCTACCCTACCTTGTCACAACACAACTGATTGGCTCAACTGATTGACTCCAAGAAGGTTAGAAATCCCACGAATATACTTTTAACAAGGCAAACCGGTTAATTGAAATGCATTCCAGGTGACTACCTTATGAAGCTGGTTGAGAGAATGCCAAGAGTGTGCAAGGCTATCATCAAGGCAAAGGGTGGCTATTTGAAGAAAGTCAAATAGAAAATATATTTTGATTTGTTTAACACTTTTTTGGTTACAACATGATTCCATATGTTTTGTTTCATAGTTTTGATGTCTTCATTATTATTCACTATAGTAAATACAAAGAAAAACCCTTGAATGAGTAGGTGTTCTAACCAGTTGAAGTCAGAAGTTTACATACACCTTAGCCAAATACATTTAAACTCAGTTTTTCACAATTCCTGACATTTAATCCTAGTAAAACGTTCCTGTCTTAGGTCAGTTAGGATCACCACTTAATTTTAAGAATGTGAAATGTCAGAATAATAGTAGAGAGAATTATTTATTTCAGCTTTTATTTCTTTCATCACATTCCCAGTTGGTCAGAACTTTACATACACTCAATTAGTATTTGGCAGCATTGCCTTTAAATTGTTTAACTTGTGTCAAACGTTTCGGGTAGCCTTCCACAAGCTTCCCGCAATAAGTTAGGTGAATTTTGGCCCATTCCTCCTGACAGAGCTGGTGTAAGTGAGTCAGGTTTGTAGGTCTCCTTGCTCGCACAGGCTTTATCAGTCCTGCCCACAAATGTTCTATAGGATTGAGGTCAGGGCTTTGTGATGGCCACTCCAATACCTTGACTTTGTTGTCCTTAAGCCATTTTGCCACAACTTCGGAAGTATGCTTGGGGTCATTGTCCATTTGGAAGACCCATTTGCGACCAAGCTTTAACTTCCTGACTGATGTCTTGAGACGTTGCTTCAATATTTCCACATAATTTTCCTACCTCATAATGCCATCTATTTTGTGAAGTGCACCAGTCCCTCCTGCAGCAAAGCACCCCCACAACATGATGCTGCCACACCCGTCCTTCACAGTTGGGATGGTGTTCTTCGGCTTGCAAGCCTCCCCATTTTTCCCCCAAACATAACGGTGGTCATTATGGCCAAACAGTTTTATATTTGTTTCATCAGGCCAGAGGACATTTCTCCAAAAAGTACGATCTTTGTCCCCATGTGCAGTTGCAAACCATAGTCTGGCTTTTTTATGGTGGTTTTGGAGCAGTGGCTTCTTCCTTGCTGAGCGGCCTTTCAGGTTATGTCGATATAGGACTCGTTTTAATGTGGATATAGAGACTTTTGTACCTGTTTCCTCCAGCATCTTCACAAGGTCCTTTGCTGCTGTTCTGGGATTGATTTGCACTTTTCGCACCAAAGTACGTTCATCTCTAGGAGACAGAATGCGTCTCCTTCCTGAGCGGTATGACGGCTGCGTGGTCCCATGGTGTTTATACTTGCGTACTATTGTTTGTACAGATGAACTTGGTACCTTCAGGCGTTTGGAATTGCTCTCAAGGATGAACCAGACTTGAGGAGGTCTACAATTTTTTTTCTGAGGTCTTGGCTGATTTCTTCTGATTTTCCCATGATGTCAAGCAAGGAGGCACTGAATTTGACAGTAGGCCTTGAAATACATCCACAGGTATACCTCCAATTGACTCAAAATATGTCAATTAGCCTATCAGACGCTTCTGAAGCCATGACATAATTTTTGGGAATTTTCCAATTTTCCAAGCTGGAATTTTCACACCTAGACCTGTTTAAAGGCACAGTCAACTTAGTGTATGTAACTGGAATTGTGATACAGTGAATTATAAGGGAAATAATCTGTCTGTAAACAATTGTTGGAAAAATTACTTGTCATGCACACAGTAGATGTCCTAACCGACATGCCAAAACTATAGTTTTTAACAAGAACTTTGTTGAGTGGTAGAAAAACTAGTTTTAATGACTCCAACATAAGTGTATGTAAACTTCCGACTTCAACTGTAAGTAGTTTTTTAGGTATCTGTACTTTACTATTTATATTTTTGACTACTTTTACTTCAATACATTCCTAAAGAAAATGATGTACTTTTTGTTCCATACATTTTCCCTGACAACCAAAAGTACTTGTTACATTTTTCATGCTTAGCAGGACAGGAAAGTGGTCCAATTCACACACTTATCAAGAGAACATCCATGGTTATCCCTACTGCCTCTGATCTGGAGGACTCACTAAACACAAATGCTTAATTTATAAATGATGTATGCGTGTTGTAGTGTGCCCCTGGCTATCTGTAAATAGCATTTTTTTTAAACAAGAGAATTGTGCAGTCTTATTATAAGCAATTTGAAATGATTTATACTTTTAACACATTTAAAACCAAATAGTTTTAGACTTACTCAAGTAACGTTAGTATTTTTCTGGGTGACTTTCACTTTAACTTGAGTCATTTTCTATGAAGGTATCTTTACTTTTGACAGTTGGGTACTTTCCCACCAATGCAAGTTAGGTCAGAGGTCAGAACGCTTGGATCAACCGAACTCCTTGCCCAGAGCGTCTAGTGTGCACTGTGAATTTACGAAGGGACAGTCTGACAACGCTCTAAATTTACAAATGCCCAGAGCGCTCTCTGAGCGCACTCTGGCACTCCAGATTGAATTTACGAACACGTCCTGGGTCTCTTGTTTCTTAGGCGACGCATTAACCACATCTGGTTGTTTCGGGGTCCCAACAAGATCCTGGTCACCCTCAACAACATCACTTTCATCAATCCGTCGCTACCAACAAGGTCAGCCAAGCAACTCGACTCCAACTCAAACCCAAAATATTGTGAAATGCTCTCATAAACAACATGTAGGCTTATTTTGCTGGGCGTCTATGACGATTCACTCACGGTTGGGAAATTATGAATACTGATGGATCGTTCCACCGATTCAGTGCCTTTTTGTGAAGTATATCTTGGTCGACAAACTTTTGATTTCACTTTATTTTAACATTCTGTCAAAGAGCACATGTTCAACTTCATAAACACATTTTCCCATCTCAACAGGTTAAATTAAATGATTACTATAGTAAGCACCTATTAAGTGACAAATAAAATTACAGGGTTGACGATTTCATCTTAAATCAGCAATACAACCCCTTGTGACAGAGGGTATGGAAGCTTGTTGTGTGCAACAGGAAGTGGTAGTTGAATGCAAGCAACAACAAAATGTAATTGCTCAAACATTTCTAGCCTGTCTGAGGGTTGACGTGTTATGCTCAACCCGCTCAGTTTTCTACCACAAAACACCAGAAAATGGCCAAAAATAGTAGAACCAGCTCACCTGCTTTTGCGCTTCTTTTGGAAATATATTTAAAAAGGAATTGTTTCACGATATAAAACCAGATATCAGTTCACGTAACAGGGTTGATTTAAAAATGAGGAACAGACCTACATTTATCACTAATTACGTAAAACAATGATCTTCCAAAATGAGTTTGTCAGAGCAACAAAGTAACTTTGTTTACAATGATGGTGAAACTTGGAGACATTTTTGGATTAATTGGGTCTTCCTAGAAGTGACACAGGGTTGATGGATGGACATGTCAAAATGCAGATTCTTTGCACTTTAGCAAGCCTTCATTTACATAAAAAAATCTGTAAATGTGATTTATTGAATTCTCCATGTGGTCTATATTAAAGGGCACTTCATTTAATATAACAGGCTTTTAAAATTCAATATTGTTGTACAATTTCAACTTAAAATATCAAATGGCACTCTTTTTGTGGAAAGACCCTGGTGTATTAGCAGTCATGATTGAACCCATTTCTGCTGTGCTCCAGAAGCTGAGTATAGACGACAGTAAGAGTAAGACCAGTGGAGTCTCTCTGAGGAGCCTGTCACAGCGCATGCGTCATGTCCCCTTCTCTGAACAATCACCTGCCACCTACGATAACTCCGTCCTCTATGAAGTAAGAAAGAGCGGAATGGTTGTTTGATTGTTAAAATGATTAATTGATTTGTTATAATGAACTGCATTAGTTAAAAACATGTTTGTGATGAACATCTGAGTGGGGAAATTCTTGACTATTATGGCCCAATTTAATGTTGGTTTAGACTGGGCGTGGCTTATGAGACTACCTCATGGAACATTCAGGAGCATTAATAACAAAATCAAATTGTATTAGTCACATGCGCCAAATACAACAGTGAAATGCTAACTTACGAGCCCCTAACCAACAATGCAGTTTAAAAAATACGGATAAGAATAAGAAATAAAAGTAAGAAGTAATTAAAGAGCAGCAGTAAAATAACAATAGCGAGACTTTATACAGGGGGGTACCGGTACAGAGTAAATGTGCGGAGGCACCTGTTGAGGTAATATGTACATGTAGGTAGAGTTAATAAAGTGACTATACATAAATGATAACAGAGAGTAGCAGTGGTGGGGGGGGGGTGCAAATAGTGTGTGTAGCCATTTGATTAGATGTTCAGGAGTCTTATGGCTTGGGGGTAGAAGCTGTTTAGAAGTCTCTTGGACCTAGACTTGGCGCTCCAGAGAACAGTCTATGACGTGTTTGAACTGGTGGGTTTCCTTAAGATTTTTTTTTAAATTAATGTTTATTAATATCCTTGGCTATAGTTTTCTAAGTATATTTTAACATCAAGTTGGTGATTAGTGATGTTTTCTGTCCTTGCTGTTGTTGGGGTTCGTTCCTTGTTCCTTGTCAATCATTGGCTCATTGGTGAAATTAGCATTCAGACAGTATCTTTATGTAAATCAATCATTCATTTATTAATGCAGTTGCAGACAGAAGTTGACAACGGGAACATAGCATGCATGTTTCCGAGTAAGTTCTGCATAATAGAAAAGGGTTTGAGTTGTTTTATTATGCCTGCAGTCATATATCTTAGTGATGTCACTGCCTATGTCATTACCTTCTACTCATGAGACCAAACCCATGCCTACGCAGCTATACAAACAAGAGTTTCAGTGTTATCTAAAGGCTCAGCAGTAAATGTCCACTCCCCAAGTTGATTTATAGTGGAATGTTTGACTAGTCTCATCTCTTTCACTCTCCTGCAGAGTTCTGTGTCTCTGCATCTCTTATCTTTGAGGCTCTTTCTCAGTCACACATCTCTCAGACCGTTTCTTTATAAGAGGCAGAGACTAGAAAATAACTGTGGAACAATATTAAACCTTATAATGCAAATACATATTGTTAATCTGTAGTCTAAGACCCTATAAATGTAATGGGGAGGGGTCTTATAACCCTTCCCCTTCTATTAATACAACATAAGCATAATCAATTATTATAATACATCAAACATTTGGTACAGCCCCTATCATGACCCCAAGGTGAACCCAACACTGTACTCTAGTGCCAGTCTGTTTTGTGCTACCATGCCACTCCTTGTCAGTCATTGTTTGGCACAAACAGATCTGGGAACTAGCTGGGCTAGCTGTACTTTACACTGTCACAAATGCTGTTGAAATATGACACCATAATACAATACCTACCTCTAATCTCCCCAGATGAAGGACATTCGTCATGAGAACATTAACCTTTTCCTGGGTTTTTTTCCACAACTGTGGAGTGTTTGCCATTGTGACAGAGTTCTGCACCAGGGGAAGCATGGAAAACCTACTGCTCAACAATGATGTAAAACTGGACTGGATGTCATCACTACTGGTAGACCTTAAGATAGGAGGGAGGGAGGAAAAGAAGATGGGGGATGGTGGACTGGATGTTCAAGTCATCTCTACTGCTGGACCTTATTAAGGTGAGGAGAAGTGGAGAGGGAGTGGGGATGGAGGCATTAGGAGGAAAGGAAGAAGTAAGAGGGGGTGGAGGCAGGGCAAGAGATATGAAAGTGGCTCAGCCAAAAGGAAAGCGGGAGGAGCAGGAGTCTAAAGTGCAAAGGGGAAGGTGGGAGGGCACGCCTGGGTTCCATGCTAAGTACCAGTGTTCTCTATATTCTATGTTCTCTGAGTTCTATGTTCCATGTTCTCCCCCAGGGTATGAAGTACCCGCACCACAGAAACTTGTTTCATGGTCGTCTGAAGCGCAGGAACTGTGTGGTGGACAGCCTTTTTGTCATGAAGAGCATTGACTACGGATACAACGAGGCAGCAAGGTTCCCCTACCGAGAACCACCTGCAGAGGGTGAGTAGGTGTGTGTGTCAGAGGAGGCTGGTGGGAGGGGCTATAGGAGGACAGGCTCACTGTAATCGCTGGAATGGAGTTAATGGAAAAGAGTCAATGTGGTTTCCATATGTTTGATAACATTACAATGAATCAAATCAAATTTATTTATATAGCCCTTCGTACATCAGCTGAAATCTCAAAGTGCTGTACAGAAACCCAGTCTAAAACCCCAAACAGCAAGCAATGCATGTGAAAGAAGCACGGTGGCTGGGAAAAACTCCCTAGGAAAAACTCCTGAGAAAGGCCAAAAACCTAGGAAGAAACCTAGAGAGGAACCAGGCTATGAGGGGTGGCCAGTCCTCTTCTGGCTGTGCCGGGTGGATATTATAACAGAACATGGTCAAGATGTTAAAATGTTCGTAAATGACCAGCATGGTCAAATAATAATAATCACAGTAATTGTCGAGGGTGCAACAAGCACGTCCGGTGAACAGGTCAGGGTTCCGTAGCCGCAGGCAGAACAGTTGAAACTGGAGCAGCAGCATGGCCAGGTGGACTGGGGACAGCAAGGAGTCATCATGCCAGGTAGTCCTGAGGCATGGTCCTAGGGCTCAGGTCCTCCGAGAGAAAGAAAGAAAGAGAGAATTAGAGAGAGCATATTTACATTCACACAGGACACCGGATA
Source organism: Salmo trutta (assembly GCF_901001165.1). Classification (NCBI taxonomy): domain Eukaryota; kingdom Metazoa; phylum Chordata; class Actinopteri; order Salmoniformes; family Salmonidae; genus Salmo; species Salmo trutta. The sequence goes on along the minus strand of NC_042964.1, from coordinate 25,364,687 downwards.
AGACAAGAGAATACTCCAGATGTAACAGACTGACCCTAGCCCCCCGACACATAAACTACTGCAGCATAAATACTGGAGGCTGAGACAGGAGGGATCAGAAGACACTGTGGCCCCATCCGATGATACCCCCGGACAGGGCCAAACAGGCAGGATATAACCCCACCCACTTTGCCAAAGCACAGCCCCCACACCACTAGAGGGATATCGACAACCACCAACTTACCGTCCGAAGACAAGGCCGAGTATAGCCCACAAAGATCTCCGCCACGGAACAACCCAAGGGGGGGGCGCCAACCCAGACAGGAAGACCACGTCAGTGGCTCAACCTACTCAAGTGACGCACCACTCCCATGGACGGCATGGAAGAACACCAGTAAGTCAGTGACTCAGCCCCTGTAAAAGGGTTAGAGGCAGAGAATCCCAGTGGGAAGAGGGGAACCGACAAGGCAGAGACAGCAAGGGCGGTTCGTTGCTCCAGCCTTTCCGTTCACCTTCACACTCCTGGGCCAGACTATACTTAATCATAGGACCTACTGAAGAGATAAGTCTTCAGTAAAGACTTAAAAGGTTGAGACTGAGTCTGCGTCTCTCACATGGGTAGGCAGACCATTCCATAAAAATGGAGCTCTATAGGAGAAAGCCCTACCTCCAGCCGTTTGCTTAGAAATTCTAGGGACAATTAGGAGGCCTGCGTCTTGTGACCGTAGCGTACGTGTAGGTATGTACGGCAGGACCAAATCGGAAAGATAGGTAGGAGCAAGCCCATGTAATGCTTTGTAGGTTAGCAGTAAAACCTTGAAATCAGCCCTTGCCTTAACAGGAAGCCAGTGTAGGGAGGCTAGCACTGGAGTAATATGATCAAATTTTTTGGTTCTAGTCAGGATTCTAGCAGCCGTATTTAGCACTAACTGAAGTTTGTTTAGTGCTTTATCCGGGTAGCCGGAAAGTAGAGCATTGCAGTAGTCGAGCCTAGAAGTAACAAAAGCATGGATTAATTTTTCTGCGTCATTTTTGGACAGAAAGTTTCTGATTTTTGCAATGTTACGTAGATGGAAAAAAGCTGTCCTTGAAGCAGTCTTGATATGTTCTTCAAAAGAGAGATCAGGGTCCAGAGTAACGCCGAGGTCCTTCACAGTTTTATTTGAGACGACTGTACAACCATCCAGATTAATTGTCAGATTCAACAGAAGATCTCTTTGTTTCTTGGGACCTAGGACAAGCATCTCTGTTTTGTCCGAGTTTAAAAGTAGAAAATTTGCAGCCATCCACTTCCTTATGTCTGAAACACAGGCTTCTAGCGAGGGCAATTTTGGGGCTTCACCATGTTTCATTGAAATGTACAGCTGTGTGTCGTCCGCATAGCAGTGAAATTTAACATTATGTTTTCGAATGACATCCCCAAGAGGTAAAATATATAGTGAAAACAATAGTGGTCCTAGAACGGAACCTTGAGGAACACCGAAATTTACAATTGATTTGTCAGAGGACGAACCATTCACAGAGACAAACTGATATCTTTCCGACAGATAAGATCTAAACCAGGCCAGAACTTGTCCATGTAGACCAATTTGGGTTTCCAATCTCTCCAAAAGAATGTGGTGATCGATGGTATCAAAAGCGGCACTAAGATCTAGGAGCATGAGGACAGATGCAGAGCCTCGCTCTGACGTCATTAAAAGGTCATTTACCACCTTCACAAGTGCAGTCTCAGTGCTATGATGGGGTCTAAAACCAGACTGAAGCGTTTCGTATACATTGTTTGTCTTCAGGAAGGCAGTGAGTTGCTGCGCAACAACTTTTTCTAAGATTTTTGAGAGGAATGGAAGATTCGATATAGGCCGATAGTTTTTTATAATTTCTGGGTCAAGATTCGGCTTTTTCAAGAGAGGCTTTATTACTGCCACTTTTAGTGAGCTTGGTACACATCCGGTGGATAGAGAGCCGTTTATTATGTTCAACATAGGAGGGCCAAGCACAGGAAGCAGCTCTTTCAGTAGTTTAGTTGGAATAGGGTCCAGTATGCAGCTTGAGGGTTTGGAGGCCATGATTATTTTCATCATTATGTCGAGAGATATAGTACTAAAACACTTTAGTATCTCCCTTGATCCTAGGTCCTGGCAGAGTTGTGCAGACTCAGGACAATGGAGCCCTGGAGGAATACCCAGATTTAAAGAGGAGTCCGTAATTTGCTTTCTAATGATCATGATCTTTTCCTCAAAGAAGTTCATAAATTTATTACTGCTGAAGTGAAAGCCATCCTCCATTTGCGAATGCTGCTTTTTAGTTAGCTTTGCGACAGTGTCAAAAAGAAATTTCGGATTGTTCTTATTTTCCTCAATTAAGTTGGAAAAATAGGATGATCGTGCAGCAGTGAGGGCTCTTCGATACTGCACGGTACTGTCTTTCCAAGCTAGTCGGAAGACTTCCAGTTTAGTGTGGCGCCATTTCCGTTCCAATTTTCTGGAAGCTTGCTTCAGAGCTCGTGTATTTTCTGTATACCAGGGAGCTAGTTTCTTATGACAGATGTTTTTAATTTTTAGGGGTGCAACTGCATCTAGGGTATTGCGCAAGGTTAAATTGAGTTCCTCGGTTAGGTGGTTAACTGATTCTTGACCTCTGACGTCCTTGGGTAGGCAGAGGGAGTCTGGAAGGGCATCAAGGAATCTTTGGGTTGTCTGAGAATTTATAGCACGACTTTTAATCTTCCTTGGTTGGGGTCTGAGCAGATTATTTGTTGCAATTGTAAACGCAATAAAATGGTGGTCCGATAATCCAGGATTATGAGGAAAAACATTAAGATCCACAACATTTATTCCATGGGACAAAACTAGGTCCAGAGTATGACTGTGGCAGTGAGTAGGTCCAGAGACATGTTGGACAAAACCCACTGAGTCGATGATGGCTCCGAAAGCCTTTTGGAGTGGGTCTGTGGACTTTTCCATGTGAATGTTAAAGTCACCAAAAATTAGAATATTATCTGCTATGACTACAAGATCCGATAGGAATTCAGGGAACTCAGTAAGGAACACTGCATATGGCCCAGGAGGCCTGTAAACAGTAGCTATAAAAAGTGATTGAGTAGGCTGCATAGATTTCATGACTAGAAGCTCAAAAGACGAAAACGTCATTGTTTTTTTTTTTGTAAATTGAAATTTGCAATCGTAAATGTTAGCAACACCTCCGCCTTTGCCGGATGCACGGGGGGTATGGTCACTAGTGTAACCAGGGGGTGAGGCCTCATTTAACACAGTAAATTCATCAGGCTTAAGCCATGTTTCAGTCAGGCCAATCACATCAAGATTATGATCAGTGATTAGTTCATTGACTATAACTGCCTTGGAAGTGAGGGATCTAACATTAAGTAACCCAATTTTGAGATGTGAAGTATCACAATCTCTTTCAATAATGGCAGGAATGGAGGAGGTCTTTATACTAGTAAGATTACTGAAGCGAACACCGCCATTTTTAATTTTGCCCAACCTAGATCGAGGCACAGACACGGTCTCAATGGGGAAAGCTGAGCTGACTACGCTAACTGTGCTAGTGGCAGACTCCACTAAGCTGGCAGGCTGGCTAACAGCCTGTTGCCTGGCCTGCACCCTATTTCATTGTGGAGCTAGAGGAGTTAGAGCCCTGTCTATGTTCGTAGATAAGATGAGAGCACCCCTCCAGCTAGGATGGAGTCCGTCACTCCTCAGCAGGCCAGGCTTGGTCCTGTTTGTGGGTGAATCCCAGAAAGAGGGCCAGTTATCTACAAATTCTATCTTTTGGGAGGGGCAGAAAACAGTTTTCATCCAGCGATTGAGTTGTGAGACTCTGCTGTAGAGCTCATCACTCCCCCTAACTGGGAGGGGGCCAGAGACAATTAATCGATGCCGACACATCTTTCTAGCTGATTTACAAGCTGAAGCTATGTTGCGCTTGGTGACCTCTGACTGTTTCATCCTAACATCGTTGGTGCCGACGTGGATAACAATATCTCTATACTCTCTACACTCGCCAGTTTTAGCTTTAGCCAGCACCGTCTTTAGATTAGCCTTAACGTCGGTAGCCCTGCCCCCTGGTAAACAGTGTATGATCGCTGGATGATTAGTTTTAAGTCTAATACTGCGGGTAATGGAGTCGCCAATGACTAGGGTTTTCAATTTGTCAGAGCTAATGGTGGGAGCCGTCGGCGTCTCAGACCCCACAACGGGAGGAGCAGAGACCAGAGAAGTCTCGGCCTCCAACTCCGACTCGCTTAACGGGGAGAACCGGTTGAAAGTTTCTGTCGGCTGAATAAGCGACACCGGTTGAGCATTCCTACAGCGTTTCCCTCCAGACGCCATGAGAAAGATGTCCGGCTGCGGGGACCGTGCGAGGGGGTTTATACTAACGTTACTATCTGTACTTGCTGGTGGCACAGACGCTGTTTCATCCTTTCCTACACTGAAATGACCCTTGCCTAACGATTGCGTCTGAAGCTGGGCTTGCAGCACAGCTATCCTTGCCGTAAGGCGATCGTTCTCCTGTATATTATGAGTACAACGACTGCAATTAGAAGGCATCATGTTAATGTTACTTAGCTTCGGCTGTTTGAAGTCCTGACGAACCACGTCCAGATAAAACCTCCGGGGTAGGAAAGTTGAATGAAAAAAAAGTTGAGTGAGGGGAAAAAGTAAAAATATACGGTAATGAAAAAGTAAAAACCGTCAGGTAGCAAAGTAAAAACGGCAACAAAAACGCACAGCAGCGTAAACAAGAAAAACTTGCAACAGCATAATGACTGCCACAACAACCAACACAGGACATGAAAAGAACCCGTCCTCCTATAGCTCCTCCCACTATCCGCCACGTGTGTGTGCTAACTCTATGCTTGTGTGTGTCTGCGTGCGTGTCCCTCCTAGACCTTTTGTGGGTGGCCCCTGAAATCCTGCAGGGCCCCTCCCCGGTCTCTATGGCGGTCTCCATGGTGACATCTGCAGCGTCGCCATCATCATCCAGGAAGGGGTTATGAGGGGCCCGCCCTTCTGCATGCATGGGGCAGTCTGCTGCAGGTAAGAGACTACATTACGCAGAGTACACCTGTACAAGAAACAGGAAGTGGTCATGAGTGGGCCGACCTTCTGCATGCTGGAGCAGTCTGATAAAAGTCCATTACCCAGAGTACCCCAGTACAGGTAACAGGACGTGTTCCCCCGAAGAGGTGTACATTTTAGTTTTTGCCCTAATCCTACATCAATCATTTGGAACTTGTTTAGAGTGGAGTCAGGTGTGTGGCGTTGAGACAAACATAAATGTGCACCCCTATAGGTCCCCAGGACCAGGATTAAGAAACACTGCTCGAGAATCATGTTGCTACGGTATTTTTCTTTAATATACCTGACTAGTCTGTTGTCCTTTTGATCTTTACCCCCCTGCCCCACCGGAGTTGATCCAGAAGATCCGAAAACCCCCTCCGCTGTGTCATCTAGTGGTCTACCCTGACTACGCCCCATGGAGTGTATCCAGCTGATGAAACAGTGATGGAAGAAACAGACAGACAGACGGCCGTGCTTCGACGAGATCTTTGACTTGGTATGTATGTGTACTTTATTAGATGTAGAGATGAATCCGAATCAAATTAACATGTTTTCAAGATAAGGCAATGATACAAGTTATACACTGAGTGAACTAAACATCTGTCACGTCCTGACCAGTAAAGGGGTTATTTGTTATTGTAGTTTGGTCAGGACGTGGCAGGGGGGGTGCTTGTTTTATGTGGTTCGGGGTTTGTTGGGATATGTGTTTATGTAGAGGGGTGTTTGTTTAGAGTATTCCGGGGTTTTTGGTTATGTTCTATGTTTGTATTTCTATGATCTGTCTATGTTGTGTATTTCTTTTTGTTGGCCTGGTATTGCTTTCAATCAGGAACAGCTGTACATCGTTGTTGTTGATTGGGAGTCATACTTAGGTAGCCCTGTTTTCACATGTCCCTTGTGGGAAGTTGTTTTTGCACTGCTGTGTTAGCCTGCAATACTGTTCGTTCGTACGTTTTCTTGTTTTGTTCGTTAATTGTTCAATAAAAGATCAAATGAGCACTCAACCCGCTGCGCCTTGGTCCAGTATATACGACGACTGTTACAACATCACTCTTTCCATGACATTGACTGACCAGGTGAATCCAGGTGAAAAGCTATGATCCCTTATTGATGTTTCTTGTTAAATCCACTTCAATCCGTGTACTGGAGGAGACGGGTTAAAGGAGGATTTTTAAGCCTTGAGAGAATTGAGACATGGATTGTGTATGTGTGCCATTCAGAGGGTGAATCAAATTAAAGTGGGCAAGTCAAAATATTTAAGTGCCTTTGAACGGGGGATACCTAGTCAGTTGTCCAACTGAATGTATTCAACTGAAATGTGTCTTCTGTGTTTAACCCAACTCCTCTGAATCAGAAGTGCGGGGTGCTGCCGTAATCAACAGCCACGTCTTCGGCACCCAGGGATCAGTGGGTTAACTGTCTTGCTCAGGGGCAGAACAACATGTTTTTACTTTGTCAGCTCGTGGATTCGATCCAGCAACCTTCCAGTTACTGGCCCAACGCTCTAACCACTAGGCTACCTGCTGTAGGTGCTAGACGTACCGGTTTGTGTCAAAAACGACAACGCTGACGGGTTTTTCACGCTCAACAGTTTCCCATGTGCATCAAGGATGGTCCACCACCCAAAGGACATCCTGCCAACTTGACACAACTGTGGGAAGCATTGGAGTCAACATGCCAGGGAAGCATTGGAGTCAACATGGGCCAGCTTCCTCGTGGAATGCTTTCGACATCTTGTATAGTCCATGCCCCGACGAATTGAGGCTGTTCTGAGGGGGAAAAAAGGTGGTGTTCTTAATGTTTTGTATACTGAATGTACAGTGGCAAGAAAAAGTATGTGAATCCTTTGGAATTACTGGGATTTCTGCATAAATTGGTCATAAAATTTGATCTGATCTTCATCTAAGTCACAACAATAGACAAACAGTGTGCTTAAACTAATAACACACAAATTATTGTATTTTTCTTGTCTATATTGAATATATCACTACACTATAGTGTAGGTTGGAAAAGTATGTGAACCCCCTAGGCTAATGACTTCTCCAAAAGCTAATTGGAGTCAGGAGTCCGCTAACGTGGAGTCCAATCAATGAGATGAGATTGGAGATGTTGGTTAGAGCTGCCCTATAAACACTCACAAAATTTGAGTTTGCTATTCACAAGAAGCATTGCCTGATGTGAACCATGTCTCGAACAAAAGAGATCTCAGAAGACCTAAGATTAAGAATTGTTGACTTGCATAACGCTGATAAAGGTTACAAAAGTATCTCTAAAAGCCTTGATGTTCATCAGTCCACGGTAAGACAAATTGTCTATAAAATGCAGAAAGTTCAGCGCTGTTGCTACTCTCCCTAGGAGTGCCCATCCTGCAAAGATGACTGCAAGAGCACAGCGCAGAATGTTCAATGAGGTTAAGAAGAATCCTAGAGTGTCAGCTAAGGACTTACATAAATCTCTGGAACATGCTAACATCTTTGTTGACGAGTTTACAATCTGTAAAACACTAAACAAGAATGGTGTTCATGTGAGGACACCACGGAAGAAGCCACTGCTGTCCAAAAAAACATTGCTGAAGTTTGCAAAAGAGCACCTGGATGTTCCACAGCGCTACTGGCAAAATATTATGTGGACAGATGAAACTAAAGTTGAGGCACAGCACAGCAACATCAAAACCTTATCCCAACTATAAAGTATGGTGGAGGGAGCATCATGGTTTGGGGCTGCTTTACTGCCTCAGGGCCTGTGCAGCTTGCCATCATCGGAAAAATGAATTCCCAAGTTTATCAAGACATTTTGCAGGAGAATGTAAGGCTAACTGCCAATTGAAGCTCAACAGAAGTTTGGTGATGCAACAGGACAACAACCCAAAACACAGAAGTAAATCAGCAACAGAATGACTTCAACAGTAGACAATACGCCTTCTGGAGTGGCCCAGTCAGTCCTGACCTCAACCCGATTGAAATGCTGTGGCATGACCTCGAGAGTGATTCACACCAGACATCCCAAGAATATTGCTGAACTGAAACAGTTTCGTAAAGAGGAATGGTCCAAAATTCCTCCTGTCCATTGTGCAGGTCTGATCTGCGACTACAGAAAACATTTGGTTGAGGTTATTGCTGCCAAAGGAGGGTCACCCAGTTATTAAGTCCAAGGGTTCACATACTTTTCCAAGCCTACACAGTGTGTTCAACAAAGACATGAAAATGTATACTTTTTAGTGGGTTATTAGTGTAAGCAAACGGTTTGTCTATTGTGTGACTTAGGTGAAGAGCAGATCAAATGTTATGACCAATTTCGGCATAAATCCAGGTAATTCCAAAGGGTTCACATACTTTTTCTTTCCACTGTATATCCGTGGCTTGATATTGACCAATATGATTTAACCCTACTGGTATTTCCATGATCATACGTTTATCAGGGTGTACTTCTTACCTTCAAACTTAGGGTCACTGACTGAACCTGTACTGTATTCCTTCAATTCTCTCATTCTCTCACTCTTTCCCTCACTCAGTCTCATCATTCACACACTATATACTCTTTCTGTCTCCAGTTTAAGAAAATCAACAAGGGCAGGAAGACCAACATCAGAGAATCTATGTTGCGGATGCTGGAACAGTATTCCTCTAAACTGGAGGACAGAGGAGCTAGATATAGAGAAACAGAACTACTCACTCAGATGCTGCCTTCGTAAGCTATATAAAGACACCGGTACACACACATACACATACAAACACACCTGTAATGTCTCCCTCTCGCTCCTAGCTCCGTGGCGGAAGCCCTAAAGGTGGGTTGTAGGTGGTGGTACCAGGCAGTGATACAGCCTGACAGGATGCTCTCGATTCTGCATCTGTAAAAGTTTGAGTGTTTTTGGAGACAAATTTCTTCAGCCTCATGAGGTTGAAGAGGCGCTGTTGCACCGCCCGCCTTCACCACGCTGTCTGTGTGGGTGGACCATTTCAGTTTGTCCGTGATGTGAACGCCGAGGAACAAAACATTCCACCTTCTCCACTACTGTCCCGTGGATAGGATGGTCCTCCCTCTGCTGCTGCCGAGGGAATTCATGTGTGTTATTACAGCTGTTTACATACTGTCACAAGCACACACCCAGAGGCAGTCTTTATTGTTTTGGGTGATTTTTAACCAAGCACGTTTAACTTCTATGGGCTAGGTGGGACGTTTAGCGTCCCACTCTATTCAACAGCCAGTGGAATCGTGTGGCGCGAAATACAAATACCTAAAAAATGCAATAATTTCAATATTTCAAACATACGACTATTTTACACCATTTGAAAGATAAGACTCTCGTTAATCTAACCACATTGTCCGATTTCAAAAAGGCTTTACAGCGAAAGCAAAACATTGGATTATGTTAGGAGAGTACATAGACACAAATAACCACACAGCCATTTGTCAAGCATGCATATATGTCACAAAACCCAAAACACAGCTAAATGCAGCACTAACCTTTGATGATCTTCATCAGATGACACTCCTAGGACATTATGTTATATAATACATGCATGTTTTGTTCAATCAAGTTCATATTTATATAAAAAAAAACAGCTTTTTACATTAGCATGTGATGTTCAGAACTAGCATTCCCACCGAAAACTTCCGGTGAATTTACTAAATTACTCATGATAAACGTTGACAAAATACATAACAATTATTTTAAGAATTATAGATACAGAACTCCTTTATGCAATCGCTATGTCAGATTTTAAAATAGCTTTTCGGCGAAAGCACATTTTGCAATATTCTAAGTACATAGCTCAGCCATCACGGCTCGCTAATTTGACACCCGCCAAGTTTGGGGCAATCTAAACTCAGAATTACTAATAGAAAAATTTGATTACCTTTGCTGTTCTTCGTCAGAATGCACTCCCAGGACTGCTACTTCCACAACAAATGTTGTTTTTGTTCCAAATAATCCATAGTTATGTGCAAATACCCCCATTTTGTTCGTGCATTCAGGTCACTATCCAAAGGGTAACGTGCGAGCGCATTTCGAGACAAAAAAAATCAAAATGTTCCATTATGGTATTTTTCTCGTAAAATAGTGATAATATTCCAACCGAACAATACTGTATTCATTCAAAGAGGAAAAGAAAAAATTGCGAGGTCTCGTGAACGCGCATTTCCATTCCCTTTGTCCTCAGGCAGACCACTGACAAACTGAGTTACTATACTTTGCCCAGAGACAGGAGACGCCCCAATCCGCTTTCTGGCGGCTTTAGAGAGCCAATGAAAGCCTTAGAAAGTGCAACATAACCCCACGGATACTGTAGTTTCGATAGACAAGCAAAAGGAGAACTACAAAATCGCAGACAGGCCACTTCCTACTTGGAATCTTCTCAGGTTTTTGCCTGCCATATGAGTTCTGTTATACTCACAGACACCATTCAAACAGTTTTAGAAACTTTAGAGTGTTTGCTATCCAAATCTACTAATAATATGCATATTCTCGTTTCTGGGCAAGAGTAGTAACCAGTTTAAATCGGGTACGTTTTTTATCCGGCCGTGAAAATACTGCCCCCTAGGCCAGACAGGTTAAAATACATTTTTTCCCAAATATCACCATGTATCCACGAGAGGAAACAACGTGCTGGACCATCTATATACAAACATCTGTGATGGATACAAAGCCATTCCCGCCCCCACTTCAGCCAATCAGGTCTCTCAGTTCCTACTCCCTGCCCATAGCAGCAACTCAAGAGAGCTAACAGAATATTGAGGCGCTGGACAGAAGAGGCAGACTCAATACTGGAGGACCTTTTTGAGAATACTGATTGGAATTCAAAGCTGTTAGGTGCCAACCGAAGCCTCACGCCCAGACAGGCTTAACACATTCTATGCTCGCTTCGAGGCAGACAATACTGAGTCATCCAGGAAGACTCCCGCTGCTCCGGACGACTAGGTGCTTTCGCTCTCCAAGGCTGACTCTCAAACTCTCAAAGGAGACCAAAGCCGCCGGCCCAGATGGCATTCCTGGTCATTGTTCTACCATTCATTCACCGCCATTACCTCATGTTTCAGTATGATAATGCACGGCCCCATGTCGCAAGGATCCACATCAATCTACACAAAATACCCCATAATGACAAAACAAAAACAGGTTTAGACATTTTTGCTAATTTATATATTTTTTTTTATGTAATTACATAGGTATTCAGACTACTCAGTACTTTGAAGCACCTTTAGCAGCGACGAGTTCAATCTTGGTTTCATCAGACCAGAGAATCTTGTTTATCATGGTCTGAGAGTCTTTAGGTGCCTTTTGGGGAACTCCAAGCGGACTCTCGTGCCTTTTACTGAGTAGTTGCTTCTGTCTGGCAAACTCTACCATAAATGCCTGATTGGTGGAGTGCTGCAGAGATGGTTGTCCTTCTGGAACGTTCTCCCATCTTCACAGAGGAACTCTAGAGCTCTGTCAGAGTGACCACCGGGTTCTTGGTCACCTCCCTGACCAAGGCCCTTCTCGCCTGATTGCTCTGTTTGGCCGGGCGGTCCGGCTCTAGAAAGAGTTTGTGGTTCCAAACTGGGGATCTTCAATGCTACAGAAATGTTTTGCTACCCATCCCCAGATCTGTGCCTCTGTAACGGGCGTCGTAAGGATTGGACCAAGGTGCAGCGGGAACGTGTATACTCATCTTCTTTAATTAATTAAAAGAAGGAAAAACAAACAAATCACGTATACAAAACAACGAACGACACTAACAGTCCTGTCAGGTGCACAGACACAAAACAGGAGACAACTACCCACAAATCCCATTACAAAAACACCCCTATACATAGGACCTTCAATCAGAGGCAACGAGGAACAGCTGCCTCCAATTGAAGGTCAATCCAATGAACTAAACATAGAAATAGATAGACTAGACTGAACATAGAAGTACACTAACATAGAACATAGACCAAAAAAAAACGGAACACATAAAACAAACACCCCTCTTACATAAGTACATATCCCAACAAACCCCGAACCCCATAAAACAAACACCCCCCTGCCACGTCCTGACCAAACTACAATAACAAATAACCCCTTTACTGGTCAGGACGTGCCAGCTTCGACACAATCATGTCTCTGAGCTCTACGGACAATTCCTTCGACCTCATGGCTTGGTTTTTGCTCTGACATGGACCGTCAACTGTGGGACCTTTTTATATAGACAAGTGTGTGCCTTTCCAAATCATGTTCAATCAATTGAATTGACCACAGGTGGACTCCAATCAAGTTGTAGAAACATCTCATGGATGATCACTGGAAACAGGATGCACCTAAACTCAATTTTGAGTCTCATAGCAAAGGGTCTGAATATGTATGTAAATAAGGTCTTTCTGTTTTTAATCTTTAATAAATTTGCAAAAATTACAAAAACTATTTTCGCTTTGTCATTATGGGGTATTGTGTGTATATTGCTGAGGATTTTTTTAAATGTAATCTATTAGAATAAGGCTGTAACATGTGTGTGTATTGATAGGAGCCTCCACTGCTCAGAGGAAGGGGAGGACCATCCTACTCAGTGAAATTTCATAAAAATAGTAACAATATTTATCCTAAGATAAAACTGTATTAAATATATTCCTGTCACCAAATAATGTATTTAAATACACTGTTTTGCAATGAAGGTCTACAGAAACTTCAACAGCACTGTCTGGGATAGCACCATGGTGTAGCCGGAGGACAGCTAGCGTCCGTCCTCCTCTGGCCACATTGACTTAAATACAAAACTTAGGAGGCTGGTAGGCCTCACCCCCTTCTATAGACATACTTGGTCATTGTAACCATGACATCCTCCAACCAATCAACTTTTGCAGTATGAACTGACATGTTGTCCATCGATCATAGAATTAGGATCAGAGTATGAACCTAGTGAGTTGTATTGGGATTGTGCCACAGAGCATTATGGGGGTTCTATGTGTTGAGAATCTTGGTGACATTGTTGGATAGAGATTAAGAGTGTGTAACCTTTATTTAACTAGGCAAGTTAGTTAAGAACAAATTCTTATTTTCAATGGGTTAACTGCCTGTTCAGGGGCAGAACGACAGATTTGTACATTGTTGAGATGCAGGGGTCTAAGGCACTGCATCTCAGTGCTAGAGGCATCACTACAGACACCCTGGTTCGAATCCAGGCTGTATCACAACCGGCCGTAATTGGGAGTCCCATAGGGCGCTGTACAATTTGCCCAGGGTCATCCTTGTTTGGCTGGTGTAGGCAGTCATTAAAAATGTGTTCTTAACTGACTTGCCTAGTTAAATAACGGTAAAGTGATAGTTGAGCATTATTTTAAAATATATTATTCAATTCAAATGATTTTTTTCAATTTACAGTAGACGGAGGAAGTGATATTATAACATGTATTGGTTTTATAACTTAATTTGTGTCCAGTTAAGGAACATTTAAATAAATTGAACCGTTAACTTTAGTAGCTAACGTTAGCTAGCTACCAGCGCGAGTGTGCTGTTTTCTCGGCCAGAATGGTAGCTCGGCTGACGAAAATGTTGTGCATTTTTTGTTGAAGAACCCCTTTCATTCTCTGGGGTACACGGTGCGAATTAAAAGTGAGGGTCGACCTCTGTATAAGATCAGTTTCATGAAGAAGGATGAAAAGGTGCGTGCGTTCAATACCAACTGGTATCAAAAGTATAGCTGGTTAACAGGAGCCTTTCATCAAGCAGCCTGTATTGCTAGCCATAGCCTGTTTTTTGAAAGTCTGAGCCTTGCTCGAAAGATTGGTACAGTGACCCGAAGACCATCGATTGTTCAGCAGGCAGCATATATAATTGTCCATATCGGATTCAAGCTACTGGGAAAAATCTGCATCGATCATGACGAAGGTCTGCGTATTCAAACTGGGCGACACCGCGAGAAAGTTAGAAGAAACAGGGATGCGGCTTATCAACGCCACTGCGTTTTTGGGCATGCAATAATTAGCTTTTAGAGGACACTACGAGATGGAAAGTCCCGCCGACAAGGTTAACTACAATGAGCTCGCAGGGGTAATTGCACGTAACAATGCTTTACTTGCTGAACATATCGAACTTTCGAATGTCTTTTCTGGGATGTCGAAATCAATTCCGAATGATTTGATAGCCTCCATCGCATCCATTAAAATATTACAGGTTGACGCAGCTCATGTAGGCTTTCCACTTTCCTCCGGTTTTTATTTAGCAAAGATGAAAACACATCACTCCGGACAGACAAGCAAAAAGTAATGATCTAAATGTTGCAGCAGTCTAGGCTACACCATAACATTAGAGATCTGAAATGCTGTTTGGGATAAAAAACGAGAATGTTTCAGTCTGATCAATGGCAAGCTACTAATAAGAGCAGATGCATACAGCCTACGTGCGCTGTCCATTTGGCCAGGGTAAACTAATAGGTAACTTTATGTATTTATAGTCCATTTGTGTGTCAGGAGAAAATGTGATCAAATTTGGTTTATATTCAACATTGAGCTGTGTCAAGTGTCAGTGTGCAGCGGTTAGGACGGAGTCAGGCGCAGGACACATAACTGAGTAAAAGACGTACTTCACTCGAAAAGAAACAATGATTTCCACGCAAGGAAAAACACACCAGCTCACAGAAGTCTTGAACACTAAACAAAGAATAAACACGCACAAAACCATGTGGGAACCAGAGGGTTAAATAGGGAATAAATTATAACGTAATGGGAACCAGGTGTGTACAATCAAGACAGAACAACATAGAAAAAGAAACGTAGATCGGTGGCAGCTAGAAAGCCGGTGACGTCGACCGCCGAACGCTGCCCGAACAAGGAGAGGCACCAACTTCGGCAGAAGTCGTGACAGGCTGGTTAGGCTGCCAATACGTTTTCAAATAAAAAATGATTAACTGGAATGAATCAATCAACATAATGGTGATGACTGATGTGAGTAAATGTTTTATAAGGCCTACAGTTGCATAGAACTGCATGATGTAAACATAAAGCAAGCTCAGCCCTGTGAGTTCTATTGTCTATCAGTTGTTGTCTGGGTAGAGGAAATCACCTTCCTAATCTAGTATAAATATAATTCAAATGAACAAGTGTAAGGTTGATGCAGTTTGACAGGGTTTTCATCTGCCCAGGGCCAGAAGTTTTTTTCTTCTTCAGTTTTTAAAAACATGGGACTTGATTAGGAAAAACTGGTCCCATCATAACCTTTATAAAAACGTTTTACAACGGATTAATCACTGTCATACCTTATAGGGTCCAGAGTTTTCCTGGGTAGGTTAACAGATTGGGCCCAAGGGGGTAAAAATTGCCCCGCTCTGGGACCTATGGTGCCACCAGTCTGCTTGCAGTTGTCTGTTATGGTCAGGTATGTGGATGATCAGGGCTTTATTCAGGAATGTTTCTTGGGCTACTTTGATGTGTCAAGTGGGCGAGATGCCAACTCTGTGTTTAACTTCCCGTAGAAGCTTCTTCAAACCTACGATGGCGCAGCTGTAATGGAATGTATCTGCTATTTGTATTTCCAGCAAAGTCCCCTCCTGTTCCCTGATTTTAAGAGGTGATGACCAGTCTGCTCTACTACCATTGACAACTCTGTCCTGACATGAACTGAAGCCATGTCTCATGTGCCCGCTCATCCACTTTCACATTGAATGTTTCCTCTCCAAGCACTGTGTACCCCTTTCAATTTTCTCTCATTACTCTATGTAGAGTCAATCACATACACAATCACATTATTACACATCAATGATTTTGCTCCTTGCTTGGACTAACTCATTCTAAGCTCTTTGGTCTAACTGTGTTGTGTTATTGTTTTTTTTTGTCTTCCCAGACATCCTGTCCTGCACTGAAGTCAAGCCTCTGAACACCTCAACTCATGCCTCATACACTCATTCAATCACTGCTTTGATCCCTTCCAAACACTGTAAGTAACCCTCTTATTCCCATTCCCCATAATATTGTACTATAAATGTCTTTTATTAAGTGCTTTAGGTTACAATAATTACTCTTTTGACGATTTTTGAAACACACTGACGTCTCCGTGCGTTCAGCACATATATATATATATATATACATACATACATACATACATACATACACACACACACACACACACACACACACACACACACACACACACACAAGTCAAAAGTTTGGACACACCTACTCATTCAAGAGTCAAAATATATTTTGTATTTGAGGTTCTTCAAATAGCCTCCCTTTGCATTGATGACAGCTCAAATAAGCAAAGAGAAATGACAGTCCATCAATACTTTAAGACATGAAGGTCAGTCAATCTGGAAAATGTTACGAATTTTGAACGTTTCTTCAAGTGCAGTCGCAAAAACCATGAAGCGTCATGATGAAACTGGCTTTTCAAGTGCAGTCAAACAACATGATGAAACTGGCTCTCATGAGGACCGCCACAGGAAAGGAAGACCCAGAGTTACATCTGTTGCAGGGGATTTCATTAGAGTTAACTGCACCTCAGAAATTGCAGCCCAAATAAATGCTTCAGAGTTCAAGTAACAGACACATCTCAACATCAACTGTTCAGAGGAGACTGCGTGAATCAGGCCTTCATGGTCGAATTGCTGCAATGAAACCACTACTAAAGGGTAAAAATAATAAGAAGAGACTTGCTTGGGCCAAGAAACATGAGCAATGAACATTACACCGGTGGATATCTGTCCTTTGATGAGTCCAAATTTGTGTCTTTGTGACGCGAAGTCTTTGTGACAGATGATCTCCGCATGTGTGCTTCCCACCGTGAAGCATGGAGGAGGAGGTGTGATGGTGTGGGGGTACTTTGCTGGTGACACTGTCTGTGATTTTTATTTAGAATTCAAGGCCCGCTTAACCAGCATGGCTACCACCGCATTCTTCAGCGATACACAATCTCATCTAGTTTGCGCTTAGTGGGACTATCATGTGTTTTTCAACAGGACAATGACCCAAAACACACTTCCATGCTTTGTAAGGGCTATTTTACCAAGAAAGAGAGTGATGGAGGGCTGCATCAGATAACCTTGTCTCCACAATCACCTGACCTCAACCTAATTGAGATGGTTTGGGAAGAGTGGGACCGCAGAGTGAAGGAAAAGCAGCCAATTAGTGCTCAGTGTATGTGGGAACTTGTTTTCAGACTGTTGGAAAAGCATTCCAGGTGAAGCTGGTTTAGAGAATGCCAAGAGTGTGCAAAGCTGTCATCAAGGCAAAGGGTGGCTACTTTCTTAAATATATTTTGATTTGATTTATTATTTCATGTGTTATTTCATAGTTTTGATGTCTTCACTATTATTCTACAATGTAGAACATAGTAAAAATCAAGAAAAACCTCAGTGCTGTGGGCACCTTCAAGATGAGACACATGCTTGATGTCCCTGTACGCGTAAGCATAGGACTACACTCAGGTGAGAGAGTGGGGGGACATACCTTACCTCACCTATCTGTGTCTATCCAATAGGTCCGTTTGTAGCAGGGGTAGTAGAACTGACTATGCCCAGGTACCGTTCATTCGGTAACCGTCACCACTGCCTCTCGTATGGAGTCTACTGGGATGCGTAAATTACATATGCATGTATAATAGATATGGAATGTAGTCTATGCACTGTTGCTTAAAAGTGAAGGACTTGTCGTGGGTACATGATTGACTGAGCCAGGAAGCTTCTTTGTGTATAAATTAGAGTTTTGAGTGTCATTCCGCCTGTATTTGCAGCGTCCAGATCCACATCCATAACAGCACAGTTAAAATCCTCCTGGATCTCAAGGCAGGATACAAGGTGCAACTGAGGCGGGACAGACCTCAAGGTAAAAGTCACATGTAGGACCGACTACTTGGTACCACCATCATGTTACATACAGTAAGCTCAAGAATACTTCAAACTCCCTACAACACCCTAAAACTTAATAGAACTGTCTAGAACTCTCTAGAACTCACCTAGATCTCCCTACTAAACTCTTTCTCTCTCGTCTTTCCCTGCCCTCTGTCTTTCTGTCCTCTCCCCCTCTCCTCCTCACAGGGAAAAGGAGGAACAGAGGAGACCTACTGGCTTATAGGGAAGGGCAACTTTGAGAAACCTCTCCCCATCCCTCCCAAATTCAAGAAAGGGTAAGGAACGCCCTCCTTCCTTCCCTCCCCTGTCTCTCCTCCATTGTCTGTGTGTCTTTCCTTGTTGATCCTGCCTCTGTGTCCGGTTCGTTTTCCATAGGCAAATGGCTCACGGTCTGCAGATGGAGGAGATGGCGAGATAGAAGATGAAAAAAGCTGATAAATTGCAACAGCTTGCAAAGAAAAATAACTGCATTTACATAAGGTAATGTTATGCATGAAAAATGTATAACATGACTTGTTTGGCTATGTTTTTACTTACTGTAGTTTAGGACTTGGGGCTAGTTGTGATCCTTATAAAACGTTTTTGTTTGGCGTCACCCCATTGCCATTTATATTAATTTGTTGGTCACTGATGACTCGGTTCTTCTACTAACCTAGCCCACTTGGTTTCCTCTATTGTAATCGCTCCTCTTTCACCCCAGCTGCCAAACTAACCCTGATTCAGATGACCATCCTACCCATGCTAGATTACGGAGACATCATTTATTCATCGGCAGGTAAGGGTGCTCTCGAGCGGCTAGATGTTCTTTACCATTTTGCCATCAGATTTGCCACCGATGCTCCTTATAGGACACATCACTGCACTCGATACTCTTCTGTAAACTGGTCATCTCTGTATACCCGTCGCAAGACCAACTGGTTGATGCTTATTTATAAAACCCTCTTAGCCTCACTCCCCCCTATCTGAGATATCTACTGCAGCCCTCATCCTCCACATACAACACCTGTTCTGCCTGTCACATTCTGTTAAAGGTCCCCAAAGCACACACATCCCTGGGTCGCTCGTCTTTTCAGTTCGCTGCAGCTAGCGACTGGAATGAGCTGCAACAAACACTCAAACTGGAGTTTTATCTCAGCTTTATCTCTTCATTCAAAGACTCAATCATGGACGCTCTTACTGACAGTTGTGGATGCTTTGCGTGATGTATTGTTGTCTCTACCTTGCCCTTTGTGCTGTTGTCCTATATTTTTTTAATTGTCCCTGCAGGAGGCCTTTTGGTAGGCCGTCATTGTAAATAAGAATTTGTTCTTAACTGACTTGCCTATTTAAATAAAAATATGAAGTAGGGCCCGGGACAACACCAGTATTGCGGTACTCGTTAGTATCATGGCAAGGAAACAAAACAAAAAGCGCATTTAATTCTTTAGTAAAACAGCCCCAATGTTGGAAACAAACATCATTAAGTTGTCATCCCGAGTCACATTTTATTTATTTTCCAAGCTATAGCAAACAATATTTTACATAGAACAGGTTTTTAAAGGACAAAAGAGTTAGATCTGCTTCGTGTTCATTTTTGCCATGGAAAAAATATTGCGATACTGGTATCGTCCAGGCCCTAATATGAAGCACGTACTATAGTTTCTTATCGCATTTTATATCAGCTGCCAATAATGCACCCTACTGTATGTGTGGAATCCTACATATGTTGTTTGTACTGTACAGTCGTAAAAAGTTTTGAGAATTACACAAATTTTAATTTTCACAAAGTCTGCTACCTCAGTGTCTTTAGATATTTTTGTCAGTTGTTACTATGGAATACTGAAGTATAATTACAAGCATTTCATAAGTGTCAAAGGCTTTTATTGACAATTACATGAAGTTGATGCAAAGAGTCAATATTTGCCGTGTTGACCCTTTTTCAAGACCTCTGCAATCCACCCTGGCATGCTGTCAATTAACTTCTGGGCCACATCCTGACTGATGGCAGCCCATTCTTGCATAATCAATGTTTGGAGTTTGTCAGAATATGTGGGTTTTTGTTTGTCCACCCGCCTCTTGAGGATTGACCACAAGTTCTCAATGGGATTAAGGTCTGGGGAGTTTCCTGGCCATGGACCCAAAATATCGGTGTTTTGTTCCCCGAGCCACTTAGTTATCACTTTTGCCTTATGGCAAGGTGCTCCATCATGCTGGAAAAGGCATTGTTCGTCACCAAACTGTTCCTGGATGGTTGGGAGAAGTTGCTCTCGGAGGATGTGTTGGTACCATTCTTTATTCATGGCTGTGAGTGAGCCCACTCCCTTGGCTGAGAAGCAACCCCACACATGAATGGTCTCAGGATGCTTTACTGTTGGCATGACACAGGACTGATGGTAGCGCTCACCTTGTCTTCTCTGGACAAGCTTTTTTCCGGATGCCCCAAACAATCGGAAAGGGGATTCATCAGAGAAAATGACTTTACCCCAGTCCTCAGCAGTCCAATCCCTGTACCTTTTGCAGAATATCAGTCTGTCCCTGATGTTTTTCCTGGAGAGAAGTGCCTTCTTTGCTGCCCTTCTTGACACCAAAGTCTTCGCATCCTCAAAGTCTTCGCCTCACTGTGCATGCAGATAGATGCGCTCACACCTGCCTGCTGCCATTCCTGAGCAAGCTCTGTACTGGTGGTGCCCCGATCCCGCAGCTGAATCAACTTTAGGAGATGGTCCTGGCGCTTGCTGGACTTTCTTGGGCGCCCTGAAGCCTTCTCCATAACAATTGAACCGCTCTCCTTGAAGTTCTTGATGATCCGATAAATGGTTGATTTAGGTGCAATCTTACTGGCAGCAATATCCTTGCCTGTGAAGAAGCCCTTTTTGTGCAAAGCAATGATGAGGGCATGTGTTTCCTTGCAGGTAACCATGGTTGACAGATGAAGAACAATGATTCCAAGCACAACCCTCCTTTTGAAGCTTCCAGTCTGTTATTCAAATTCAATCAGCATTACAGAGTGATCTCCAGCCTTGTCCTCGTCAACACTCACACCTGTGTTAACGAGAGAATCACTGACATGATGTCAGCTGGTCCTTTTGTGGCAGGGCTGAAATGCAGAGGAAATGTTTTTTGGGGATTCAGTTCATTTGCATGACAAAGAGGGACTTTGCAATTAATTGCAATTCATCTGATCACTCTTCATAACATTCTGGAGTATATGCAAATTGCCATCATACAAACTGAGGCAGCAGACTTTGTGAAAATTAATATTTGTGTCATTCTCAAAACTTTTGGCCACGACTGTACAGGGGGCACCAGTACCGAGTCAGTGTGCGGGTGTACAGGCTAGTTGAGGTAATCTGTACATGTAGGTGGGGGTGAAGTGACTATGCATAGGTAACAAACAAACAGCGAGTAGCAGCAGTGTAGGGGGCGGGGGGTAAATGTAAATTGTCCGGTGGCAATTTTTATGAATTGTTCAGCAGTCTAATGACTTGGGGGTAGAAGCTGTTGTGGAGCCTTTTGGTCCTAGACTTGGCGTTCTGGTACTGCTTGCCGTGCAGTAGCAGAGAAAAGTCTATAACCTGGGTGACTGGAGTCTCTGACAATTTTATGGGCTTTTCTTTGACACCGCCTATTATATAGGTCCTGGATGGCAGGAAGCTTGGCCCCAGTGATGTACTGGGCCGTTCGCACTACCCTCTGTAGCGCCTTATGGTCAGATGCCGAGCAGTTGCCACAACAGGCGGTGATGCAACCGGTCAGGATGCTCTCGATGGTGCAGCTGTAGAACCTTTTGAGGATATGGGGGCCCATGCCAAATCTTTTCAGTGTCCTGAGGGGGAAAAGGTTTTGTCATGCCCTCTTCACGACTGTCTTGGTATGTTTGGACCATGATAGTTCGTTGGTGATGTGGACACCAAGGAACTTGAAACTCTCGAACTGCTCCACTACAGCCCCGTCAATGTTAATGGGGGCCTGTTCGGCCCGCCTTTTCCTGTAGTCCACGATCAGCTCCTTTGTCTTGCTGCCAATACCATGTCTCTTCAGCAGAGTTGATTCTCCCTGGTAGTTCATTGATTCATTGTCATGGATTGACCATTGTGTCCACTCCCCTGGTTGGGGAAGGATGAAGACAAGGATGGAAATTAAGCTACCCCACTAGCCCGAGGCTAGTAGAAAATTGTCTTTTCAAATATCGCAGGGCACAGATTTAGGACACGGACTTGTAAAACTTGTGGTCTATTAGCCCGACTGAGCAGTGCCCAAAATGCTTAACTTCTTATGGGCAGTTGGGATGGTAGCATCCCACCTGGCCAACATCTGGTGAAATTGCAGAGCGCGAATTTCAAATGACAGAAATATAAATATTCTTCTTGTTTATCCAGCCTCTGTGTCAGATTTCAAAAAGGCTTTACGGCGAAAGCACACCATGCGATTATCTGAGGACCGCGCCCCGCATACAAAAACATAAAAACATTTTTCAACCAGGCAGGTGCGACACGAAAGTCAGAAATAGCGATATAATAAATGCCTTACCTTTGAAGATCTTCTTCTGTTGGCACTCCAAAAGGTCCCAGTTACATCACAAATTGTCCTTTTGTTCGATAAAGTCCTTTATATCCATAAAAACTAAATTTAGATGGCGCGCTTCATTCAATAATCCACCGGTTTCCCTCCTTCAAAATGCATACAAAATGAATCCCAAACATTACCAATAAACTTATCCAAACAAGTCAAACAATGCTTATAATCAAACCTCAGGTACCCTAATACGTAAATAAACTATAAAATTTAACATGGAGAATAGTATGTTCATTACCAGAGATAAATAACAAAGAACGCGTTTTCACCCACACACGGAAAAACTACAGCCAAAATGGGAGCCAGTTAGAAAAACTACAACTTCTAGCTCATTTTTCCAAAAACCAGCCTGAAACTTTCTAAAGACTGTTGACATCTAGTGGAAGCCCCAGGTACTGCAATCTGGGAGGACTTCGCCTCATAATAAACATGAAAGCCATCGGAAACAGTGGAAGGCTGAAAATTATTATTTTTTGGGATGGTTTGTCCTCGGGGTTTCGCCTGCCATATCAGTTCTGTTATACTCAGACATCATTTTAACAGTTTTAGAAACTTTAGAGTGTTTTCTATCCAAATCTACCAATCTTCATATCCTAGCTTCTGGGCCTGAGTAACAGGCAGTTGACTTTGGGCATGCTTTTCATCCGGATGTGAAAATAATACTGCCCCCTACTCAAGAGAGGTTAAGTTACATCCCTGAATGAAAACCAGCAGCAGTGTTGCTGCCAGTTAGACCTCCAGGCTTAGATTTGAATACCCCCTAGTAGAGCCATGTATTTCTAGAGTTATTTAGAAGTTGTAGAATGTTGAATCTTGTTCTAATTCTAGACATTCAGTTGCATAGCATTATTTATTATTTCAGGTCCTTCTACAAAACGTTCCAAGATGATGGGGCAGCAAAGCTAAAAGCACTCTTACTAGACTCTTATTGTGTTGGGAACATTTATATAAAACTCTCTCTTGTGTCTTTCAGGTCTGCCCAGGAGATCAACAAGGACTTCAAGCGGCTCCTCCAGAAGGCCGTGAAGAAGATCTCCACCATCAGAACAGTGGCTCAGATCACTATGGTGGACGATGACAACGTCATGATGCACCACGACCGACCTTTGACCCTAGCCAGAAAGACGGGCATTATGCAAAGGCTTATTTTGACTCCATTTTGAACCAATGGAACTTGGGTTTGACCAATGAGGGCCACCAATTGACTACTTTTTAAAAAACTGATTCTGTGTCCGTTTTGAGCCACATATCCTCACTATTTCTCCATGGTCAACTTTGAAAGGGAACAGCAGAGTGGGTCTAGTGACCAGCTTGTGTATGCAAGTTTTTGGTGACTTTTCAAAAAGGGAAAGTGTCTAGTCATGCATTGCACAAGCCCTGGAACTGTCTCGGGCATGGGGCAAAGTTGTGTGCTGTGCAGAGGTTACTGGAGCTTGTTTTAAATAAGAAGCACCTTGCAGGATGGTAGGATGATGAGTCACATTAGCCAGGGACTATTAATAGGACTCAGTTGGACTGTATTACTCAGCAAACCACGGATTGGATCTTTCAGGAGATGAACATTTTATTCAAAGCCTCATCCTCCTGCTTCCTTCTTTCTTCTCCTACTTCCCCCCTCATCCTCTCATTGTGCCCTAATGAAAGTCTGACACGATTGGACACAGGGAACATGACAAACTTTCAAAGGAAGCACACTTTGTCCGTCTGCAGACTGTCCGTCTGCTGGCTTACTGAAACGCAAGCTTTGCTTCTTTTTTTTATTGTGTGTTATAATGATGTTCTTTTATGTACACCTCAGTCTTCCAGGAAAACGCTCCTGGATTTTGAACAGCAGAGGTTTCCATTGGTGGGTAGCTACAGGTGTAAAGACCAAGTCCCCAAATAAGGGAAAAGTTGTACTGTAACTTGTTAGTATGGCTTGCATTAGATACTATTTTCATGGCTTCATAACAGACTAGTCACTGCTGGTCAATTTACTCACAATAATGCACTTTCATGACCCATATGTGGTGACTCAGACAAACAGTACATATGCCTACAGTATGGCCATATAGTTAAATGATTGTAACAGTCTTTCAATAAACATATTTCCCAATATCACAAATACTGTAGCTTTGGTATTCTGAATGGCATTCAAATTAGATACACAGAGGAGCAAGTAAAACCTAATTGCTTACATCAATTAAGAAAACTTGTATCTGTACTTAGAGTGCACATTCTACCTACTCCCATGATCGAATGATATCTGACTGTTATAATAAACCATTTTTCCTAGATCACAAATAATGTATCTTTGGTGTTCTGAATGGATCTCAAATTAGATAAATGATGGGGCAAATCAAACCTAAATCTCAATGAAAGGGTTATGAAAACTATATGTATCATTGGTTACAGGCAACCCCTGTACCTGTAGGCCTACTGTCTGTCCCTATGTACCAGTATATGTCTCAGGGTTTAATCAAACTACAGCACTCCCCCTGGTGGCATAGGGAGCAAAAGCAGCAGGTAACCCAGAATGCAACTGGGATTGGGATTATCTCATAGAGATGGATATATGATTCAAGTGCCTAAAAGCATGTTTTAGCATGGACAGTGCCATTGAGGACTTTCACCATTTTTAAGTAGTCAACTGGGTAGGACTTCCCATGGGTTAAGGAAGGATCACATGAGTCCATCTTGATCATCAGGGATAAACCAATGAATTACACTCGTGAGCAAACATTCCATAACTGTAGGTGGCAGTAAATCGCCAACCATGGCTTTATACCTGTTCAAACAACACACTCTAGGTGGCAGTTTGCACCCTTTCAGATTGTTTGCCAACTCATAGAAGTAGTAGAAAATGTACTATTTCAAAATGAAGATGGCCTCAATGGCGCTGCCCATGCTCTCACATGCGCCATAATGGGACAGATACAATGATGCTATGTCTATCTACACTGAACAAAAATATAAACACAACATGTAAAGTGTTGGGCCCATGTTTGATGAGCAGAAATGAAACATACCAGAAATGTTCCATATCTCATTAAAAAAGTATTTCCCTGTTAGTGAGCATTTCTCATTTGCCAAGATAGTCCATGGACCTGATAGGTGTGGCTTATCAACAAGCTGATTAAACAGCATGAACATTACACAGGTGCACCTTGTGCTTGGGGACAATAAAAACCCACTCTAAAATGTGCAGTTTTGTCATACAACACAATGCCACAGATGTCTGAAGTTTTGAGGCAAGGTGCAATTGGCATGGTGACTGCCAGAATGTCCACCAGAGCTGTTGCCAGAGAATTGAATGTTAATTTCTCTACCATAATCTTCTTCCAACATAGTTAAAAAAAACATTTGCAGTACGTCCACCCGCAGACCACATATACAATGAACACAATTGCATTTTATTGATGGCAATTTGAATGCACACAGATACCGTGACGAGATCCTGAGGCCCATTGTGAGGCCCATATTTTTAAAGGTATCTGTGACCAACAGATTGTTATCTGTATGCCCAGTCATGTGAAATCCATAGATTAGGTCCTAATGAATTTATTTCAATTGACTGATTTCCTTATATGAACTGTAACTCAGTAAAATCATTGAAATTGTTGCATGTTGCGTTTATATTTTTATTCAGTATAAATCTATGAATTATCTACTGCTCTACTCCCTGCGGCCGGGGCAGTCTGCCTGCTCCTAGAAGGACATCATGTGTAGGAGGGCTGGGTCATCCTTTACCATATTATAATCACACTACAGCCCCAGTTATAAACCTGCTCATAGATAGAGCCACACACAGATTATATGCTGCCTGGGAATATGTATCAGACTACAATACATTACCATTTCAATGTTCTACTACTGGTCAGGAACAAAAAACAGCAAACCCAGATTATAGTCCCTCTGCACCATTTATAAACCTAATCATAGAGCCACAAACAGATTGAGGTTATTTTAGAACACGCTGCTGCCTGTGAATATGTATCAGACTAAAGTATAATTTAGCCTACAGTGTAATCTGGGTTAACAGATTTTCTTTCAACAGCACTACACAGAGTGTATGATAACACTGCTAGTCTGCTGGGAATAAGTATCCGTCTAAAGCACCATTTACTGTACATGGGGGCTACTGTCTGAGTTTGCAGAGATTTCTTTCGAGTCCAGCACTACAGACAGATTTTTATTACAACACTTCACTGGTCTGCTGTGTTGGGAATATGTATCAACAGACTAAAACACCATTTACAGTACATCAGGATGAGCATAAATTGTCGCGTCCTGACCATAGAGAGCTTGTATTTTTCTAAGGTAGAGTAGGTCAGGGCGTGACTTTGGGGTTTTGTCTAGTTTATTTATTTCTATGTTTGGTTCTAGGTTCTTTTTTCTAGGTTGGGGTTTTTGTATGATTCCCAATTAGAGGCAGCCGGTCATCATTGTCTCTAATTGGGGATCATATTTAAGTTGTTGTTTTTCCCACTAGTGTTTGTGGGAGATTATTTTGACTTAGTGTATGTTGCACCTCTTCGTCACGGTTTGTTGTTTTTTTGTTTATAGTTTATTGTATGTCTTGCATAGTTTCACAGATAAATAAATATGTGGAACGATACACACGCTGCGCCTTGGTCTCATTCATACGACAACCGTGACATAAATACTATGGTTTGCAGGGTTTTGTTCTTGTCCAGCACTAACCAGATCGGTTTAAAAATATTTATTGTGGACTTCAATCAACAGATCACTTCAGCCTGGACCCTAGTTAGTCATATTGAGTGTATTAGTGTCAGGCTAGAACAAAAGCCTGCACATAGCTCTCCAGAAATTATTATTATTAATGATAATGTTCTGTAATTCATACTGGTTAAACATAGTAATGCATGTATTGCACAGTATGTCTGTATATGGATATTCAGTGCATTCGAAAAGTATTCAGTCCCTTTGACTTTTTACGCATTTTGTTACGTTTGTTACGTTATTCTAAAATTGATTAAATTGTTTTTTCCCCCTCATCAAACTACACACAATACCACATAATGACAAAGCAAAAACAGTTTTTTATAAATATTTGAGGATTTATTAAAAATAAAACACTGAAATATTACATTTACATAAGTATTCAGACACTTTATTCAGTCCGGGCTCTGGCTGGGCCACTCAAGGACATTCAGAGACTTGTCCCAAAGCCACTCCTGCGTTGTCTTGGCTGTGTGCCAAGGGTTGTAAGTTCTATTGAAAGGTGAACCTTCGCCCCAGTCTGAGGTCCTGAGCACTCTGGAGCAGGTTTTCATCAAGGATCTCCCTGTACTTTGCTCCACTCATCTTTCCCTCGATCCTGACTAGTCTCCCAGTCCCTGCCGCTGAAATACATCCCCATAGCATGATGCTGCCACCCCCTTGCTTCACCGTAGGGATGATGCCAGGTTTCCTCCAGACGCTTGGCATTCAGGCCAAAGAGTTCAATCTTGGTTTCATCAGACCAGAGAATCTTGCTTCTCATGGTCTGAGAGTCCTTTAGGTGCCTTTTGGTAAACTCCAAGCGGGCTGTCATGTGCCTTTTACTGAGGAGTGACTTCCGTCTGGCAACTCTACCATATAGACCTGATTGGTGGAGTGCAAAAAATATGGTTGTCCTTCTGGAATATTCTCCCATCTCCACAGAGGAACTCTGGAGCTTTGTCAGAGTGACCATCGGGTTCTTGGTCATCTCCCTGACCAAGGCCCTTCTCCCCCGATTGCTCAGTTTGGCCGGGCGGCCAGCTCAAGGAAGGCTCTCGGTGGTTCCAAACTTCTTTCATTTAAGACTAATAGAGGCCACTGTGTTCTTGAGGACCTACAATGCTGCAGACATCTGTTACCCAGATCTCTGCCTAGACACAATCTTGTCTCGAAGCTCTACGGACAATTCCTTCAACCTCATGGCTTGGTTTTTGCTCTGACATGCACTGTCAACTGTGGGACCTTATATAGACAGGTGTGTGCCTTTCCGAATCACGTTCAATCAATTGAATTGACCACAGGTTGACTCCAATCAAGTTGTAGAAATGTCTCAAGGATGATGAATGCATACAAGATGCACCTGAGCTAAATTTTGAGTCTCATAGCAAACGTGTCTGAATACTTATGTAAATAAGGTATTTTTGTTTTTTATTTATAATACATTTGCATTTTTTTTTTAAATAAACTGTTTTCGCCTTGTCATTATGGGGTATTGTGTGTAGATTATTTAGGGAAAAACATAATTTAATCAATTTTAGAATAAGGCTGTAATTGTGAATGTGAAAAAAAGCAAAGGGGTCTGAATACTTTCCGAATGCAATGTATGGCATGCAGAATAGGAAGGAGACTAGAGAACAGTCATTTTGGGATGAATTATGTAATCTGGAGTTGAATGGTGGTTGAGGGGGAGGGGCAGAGGGGAAGGATGAAGGGAATTGAAGGGGGATTGGTGAGGGGGGGAGAAAAGGCGATAGCCTATAGCATTATATGTATAAGCATGCAAAGTAGGTAAGCACTTTTACTGTTCACTATTCCATTTTAGTTCTATGTCCATGCATCTTTAGATAAAATAACCCAACAACTACAATACATCACTATAGATGTAACTACAGCACACCCAACTGCGTCTTTCTCTGGCACATTGCTTAATCAGGACTATTACAACATATTATTGTGGTCCCATTATTATCAGACGGCATAACACTTACAGCACAATGGGCAGACCTTCTGTAATGTACTAAGGAAACCAGTAGAGGACGCTCAAACTGTCTGTTGTAATGCCAATGCAATACTGTTGAAACATTCGTCTAACAAAAGTACTGACAGAACACATAACAATGACTATTAAAAGTTGTGGTATAATTTCTTACAGATATGCCAGCAAAGGAGTTTCCACTCCTTCAATGGCCAGTATTGTTTGATAAATCCATGTTGGGTAGGCCGTCATTGTAAATAAGAATTTGTTCTTAACTGACTTGCCTAGTTAAATAAAGGTTAAATAAAAAAATATATATATAAAGATCGGGGGGGACTAGTCCAATCCAGGGATGTCCCATGTCAAATAATGAATGTGAAAAGATCATGATACTGTAGCGATTAAAATAATGTTTGGAAAGAATGAATAACTCATTATTATACTTTACACCCATGTCTGTCTCTCTGGAGCTTGACCAGACACAGGTCACAGGTAAATTATTGCACAAGCGCCAAGCGGCAACAACAAAACATAGGCATGCTGAGTCATGATTCACACCACTAATCATTCTACAGCAAGCTAACAAACAAGATGATTGCAAAAAGAAAACACAAATTGTCAACAGATTCTACAAACAACACCCTAAATAATTACTGTGGCCCCTGACTGTGACACCGGGCCCTTCCAATTTTGCAGATCTGAAATAATCGGATAGGTGCTATCAGTAAGGTAATATCTCCAACCATTCCAATGGTTTTACTGGAGCCCACTTCTTTGGAATCTGTAAAGTACACCAAATGGGAAAGAGGCAAGGAGTTGTTTTGGGGCACATTTTGCAAGTAGCCTAGTGGTTAGAGCGTTGGGCCAGTAACCAAAAGGTTGGTGGCTCAAATCCCAGCGCCGACACGGTAAAAGTCTCTCGTTCTGCCCCTGATCAAGGCAGTTAACCCAGTGTTCCTAGGTAGTCATTGTAAATAAGAATTTGTTCTTAACTGACTTGCCTAGTTAAATAAAAATACACCTTCGTGCCAAATCAAAACAGTGGTCAATCAACAATATTGTCCAATGAAAGGAATAGCATCAACCAACGCCTATCCACTGTACCTATAAGCATTGGCCAGTCAGCTGTCAATCATCTCGAATACCTCTCTTAAACTAATGAAAATATGTGCGATGTCTCATTGGTCCACCGTATTGACGTAAAACACGAATGACACAAAACAGTTGTCTCGTTTGCCTGTCAGTTCCTGTCAATCTCGCTGAACTTCCAATGAGAAGCCCCGTCTGGCTCATGTTCCTCCTACTCATGGATGACGCATCAGTCACGTGTTGTTTGTGCTCCGCTCTCTAGATATATGTACAGAGAGGGAGAAGGGGACAGATTGCTAGCCAGCTAGCTTGGATTCTAACGATTATAGAAACGTGGGTATGTTGCACAGGGGCGGCTTTATTTCATAAAACCCCATATTGGATACCTGTTTTTCGCGAAGAGGCCTGGACCGGTCGTTTTTAACTCAACAATCTGACATTTTTGCTTTGATTGTAGCTAACCATCGCGCCGTGTAGCCACCACAATACAGCAGCGCCAGCCGGAGCCCGTCTCCTAAACAAGAATGGGGTCTAGGTCCACAGCACTGCTTAGGTAAAGTGACCTTTGGTTGTGTTCTATAAATGGCCAATTTTATGAATTACCAAGAAAACAAAGCCGCTATGTTGTTGGTGGAGACGCAACAGAGGGGCATCGGGACGACACCAGCGGCTACGGCAGCCAACGGCTACACCTCAATTGGGGAACCCCCTTCCCCGTTATTGAATATCTGCGGTGGCAGTGGAGCTCGTTTTCATCAGCACTTGCCGCCCTCCAACCACCACGGCCACCATCACTACCCCCAGAGCTCGCTGCCCAAAGAACAACGCCCGCTGTTGCACCACTATCAGGCGGCGACACAGCAACATCAGCATACTCTCTCTGGTGAAAACATCCCTGGGTCCCCGGTAAGGAAAGCCTCGTTGTCGTCTTTGAACCTGGTACATGAGGACCCCTCTGCTAGCCACCACGCACTCGCTGCATCGGTGAACGCGGCGTCGGCTGCGATTCAATTGGCTGCGAATGCTAACGTTAGCGTCGCTACCTCAGGGGTCATGGACGACATTCGGAAGTGTGGCTACCTACGGAAACAGAAGCATGGACACAAGAGGTTTTTCGTTCTGAGGGGGGCGAGCCACCTAGGCCTCAGCCGGCTGGAGTACTATGACAGCGATAAAAAATTCCGCAGTAGCCAGCGGTCTTCAGCAGTAGCACCGAAACGGGTGATCTATCTGTATCAGTGCTTCACCGTCAACAAAAGAGCGGATTCCAAGAACAAACACCTCATAGCCCTCTACACTAAGGATGAGTACTTTGCCATTGTGGCTGAAAACGAGCAGGAGCAAGAGGACTGGTATGTAGCCCTGAGTGAACTGATGAGTGAGGGGAAAAAGGGGCATTTAGACTCTGACGAGTTGGATGATGGCTATGGTACAGTCACACCAGGTACGGTTTTCAAAGAGGTGTGGCAGGTGAACGTGAAACCCAAAGGGCTGGGTCAGACCAAGAACCTCACAGGTGTGTATCGTTTATGCCTCTCTTCTAAAACTATCCATCTGGTCAAACTAAACTCTGAGACACCGTATGTTAACCTCCAGCTAATGAACATCAGACGATGTGGACACTCAGAAAGCTTCTTCTTCATCGAGGTGGGTCGGTCGTCCTCCATAGGACCAGGGGAGATATGGATGCAGGTAGATGACTCTGTAGTGGCTCAGAACATGCACGAGACCATCTTAGAGACCATGAAGGCTCTGAAGGCCTTCGCAGAGATCCGCCCCAGGAGTAAAAGCCAATCATCGGGCTCCAACCCCATGGCGTTCATCACCACCCGGCGTCACCTAGGCAACCTGCCGCCGAGCCAGACGGGTCTCCAGCGCCGCTCCCGGACCGAGTCAGCGGTCGGTACGCCACCATCGAGTAAGAGCTCCGGTGCCAGTGGCTACCGCTTCAGGACGTCGAGTGAAGGCGAAGGGACGATGAACCGGCCATTCCGGTCTGTTACCGGAAGCCTGATCCACCTGAACACCGCCCGGATACACCTAGGGCGCCAGGAGGGTGGGGGAGGGGCAGGGAACACCGGGGGAGGAGGGCGCTACGCCAGGGCGCTACCGGCCACCAACTGCCACACCCGCTCCGCCTCGCTCCCCGTCTCCCACTTCTCCTCCACCACCTCCCCCGTCAGCGTATCCAGCAGCAGCGGTCACGGCTCAGTCTCTGACACCCTCACCCGGCCCTCCAGCGCATCCATATGCGGCTCCCCCTCTGACGGAGGCTTCAACTCCTCAGACGAGTACGGCTCAAGCCCCGGAGACTTTCGCTACTTCCGAGTCCGTAGCAACACACCCGATTCGCTGGGCAACACCCCACCAATCAGAGAAGAGAACAGCCTGAGCGACTACATGGCCATGGGCTGGCACCGTGAGGTGTTTGGAGCGGGCAGCGTGAGTAGCTCTGGCGGCGCTGAGGCCCCCCACCGGGACGAGAGCACGTCGACGGACGAAGACCGGTCTCTGAGGCGGCGGACACACTCGTTCACGCGGCCCGGGAGTCAGGGTGGTGTTGCCGGCGGTAGCAGCGGCGTGGCGGTGTACCAGAAGATGACCCAGACCACATTCTCACAGGACGAGTTGGTGTCTGTAGAAGAGGCTCTGTCTCTGGGCCCCACCGGCAGCAGCAACCAGCCCTCCTCCTCCTCTTCCTCCCTACGCTCTGACTACAGCTCCTGCTCCGAGCACAGCCAGGGCCGACCCCCTCCTCTCTCCTCCTACCCCTCCTCCTCGGCCAAGGAGGACAGTGGCTATATGCCCATGTTGTGTGGGGTGGCAGCCTCACCCCGTGACACCCCGGATTACATGCCCATGCAACCTAGCTCCCACTCTCATCCCCATCACCACTCTCTCTCTCACCATCCCCAGCCCTCCCACTCCCCCCAGGCCTCTAGCCCATCCCTGGCCCCACGCTCAGCCCACCAGCTCCAACCCCTCCAGCCTACGGACCCCCAAGGCTACATGATAATGCTACCAGGGGGACCGAGCTCCTCTTCCCCAGTCCAGGCCTCCCCAAGTCCCCACAGCAGTAGCAGTAACATGGGTCTGGGTGTCGGTAGTTCTGGTAGTATAGTGGAGCGGCCTCAGACTGGAGAGTACATGGACATGTCATACAGCAGTGGAAGAGGAGGGAACGAGGCAGGAGGACGGAAGCTCTCCAACGAGGGGGGATACTACACACTGAGCAACCCTGAAGGTACCCCCAAATCATACAGTCCCTACTTCTCCCTGCCTCGCTCTTACAAGGCCCCCGTAGCCAGAGATGGAGAACAGAGAAAATGGGAGCACGAGGAATACGTGCCCATGAGCTCCCCGGCGAAACCTGTCTACTCCCAGGTCACTGGCGTTACGACAAAGGGTTTCAGTAGTGGGGGGTCAGACACCCCTCACGCCCACCACCCCCCGCCCTACGGGGCCCACCACCAAGCTGCTCGCGGTGACCGGCGAACGACTGCGGTTCGGCCCAACCGCCTCCCCCTGGGCCGCCACAGCTTCCACGGGTCACTGAGGGTTAGTGAGCCAGCTGCTGCCGAGGGGCCCTCCAGCCCCGGCGAGTACATCAACATCGAGTTTGGGGATCCCTACGGACCCCCCACATCCTGCCCTCTCTCTGACCAGTACGTCTCACCCTCGATGGGCTCCGCCGAGCAGCGCCACTCCCCTCCCCAGAACCAGGACTATATGAGTGTAGAGGTTGGAGGTGGTGGTAGTGGGGGTGATG
Source organism: Salmo trutta (assembly GCF_901001165.1). NCBI lineage: Eukaryota > Metazoa > Chordata > Actinopteri > Salmoniformes > Salmonidae > Salmo > Salmo trutta. The sequence goes on along the minus strand of NC_042964.1, from coordinate 25,330,739 downwards.
ATGGTTGCCGCCTGGCTAAGAACCAGTCCCCCAGACCCTCTCTGGTGGCCCCATGGAACCCACCTAGCTACATTCGACCCCTGACCGCCAATTCCTCCCTGAGCGGAGCTCCTGGATCTTCTGGCACTCACTGGCGGACGGGAACAGATGACTACACAGATATGACCTTTAACCTTAGCAAGGGTGAGGGGTCGCGGGGGTCACAGAGTAGCCCCACAGCCATGCTGCAGCACATGTGTGTGATGGAGGGCCGGTACCCCCCTACCTTACTCCCCCACCCCGTCACACCTCCCTCATCCTCCAGCCCCCAGCCTGAGCCCCCCAAAGTGGTACGTGCTGACCCCCAGGGGCGACGCAGACACAGCTCTGAAACCTTCTCCTCCACCCCCGGAGGAGGCAGAACCACAAGCTCTAGCACCGGCACCAATCCCCCCTCGGGCTCAGCCAACCCTTCGGCCCTCAACGGAGCTCTCCTGGCTGAGGGTTCCAAGTGGGCCGGCTCTGGCTCCTTTGACAGCGTGTGGATGTGTGTGGATGGGATAGGGGTAGATTTGGCCAGTTTCCCTGCCCAACCAGGGCCCTCTGATCTGGGCATGGACTCAGCCTCCTCTGGGGGCCCTCCTGGAGGACGTATGTGCAGAAATGTGTCTGTGGGGTATCAGAATGGCCTCAATTACATTGCCCTGGAGCTGAGAGAGGACCAGGAATCTAACACACTCCCCATACCCCAGCAGCAACAGGGGGGAACCGGGCCGACCCCCAACGCCACCTCGGCTGGTAATGTGACTGTGCCAGTAGCAGAGAACAACGGCGTCTACGCCAGTATAGACTTCACCAAGTCAGACGGGATGACTGCCACATTCACGGGTGAGTGACAGAGTATTTTTGTGGGGGATGAGGTGGGGTTTGTGTATGGAGGGTCTGTGTATATTAGCCTAATGCTCATAAGTGTGTGTGTGTGTGGATCTGCATTTCTGTGTCCGTGTTTACATCTGCTCTGTGTTCAGTGTGCTTGTAGGAGTTCTGTGTTTCTGTGTGTGTGTGGTCCTCCAGTTGTGTCTGTTTGCATGCAGGGAGGCATGCTTGCCCTGCAGTGTAAAAGGTGATAATGAGGAGAGGTATTCTCCCCTACTGCACTCTACTAGTGATTGGGGGGGTAATCGCTAGTTGCATATCGGGAAATAATTTGACGATATATTGTCTCGTTTTGACTATCGCAATACTATTTTTGCACTAGTTGGCTGTACCTGCACCAACAGCCCAGTATTTTTACTTAATAGCTTGTTCTCCATCTTCCTTTTAAATTGTGAGCCAATTTTGTTTTCAGCACTTTTTATTTCCATGACTGATCAAAACACATTTTCTCATGCTCTCTTTTCCAACTGCAGCAGACATATAATGAGCAATATGTTTGCAACATAGAATCACAGTATTGAACCGCTATACATGCATATAGAATTGTGAGAAGGGCAATACATATCGTATCGGCACCTAAGCATCGTGATAATGTCGTATTGCGAGGTCCCTGGCAATTCCCAGCCCTACACTCTGCACACACTTTAAAAAAAAAAAGTTTTATGAATCAGCAGCATTCCTGTGTCATGCTGTAGATGCATCAGTCATGAGTTAAAATGTAACACCTTGGATGAGTTTTAAGGGTGCTTCGTAAATTCACTCGAGTGTCAGAGGGCGCTCAGAGCGTTTTGTAAATTCAAAGGTTGACAGATTGTCCCTTCCTAAATTCAGAGTGTTTCACACTGAGCGTTCAGAATGAGCACTGAGACGCTCTGCAGACCTGCCAACTTGCACACGTTTTGCGTACCATGCACGCAACTTGAGTTCAAAGTACGCTGGTATGAAAAAGGAATGTAAAATATGCAAAAATAGACTTCTGGTTGGCACATTGGTTTTTGACTCAACCGTCTGAAGTTGGAGCTAGGCCAATCAGAGGCCTTGGGCAAGGAGAAAAAATTAAACACAATCAATTTTACAACCGGTGTAGAGCTTAACTGGCATACATAGGTGGCGTGTGAATTTGGAGAATATAATTTTCACCATAAAAAGGCACATTAATAACGCATTACATGCATAATTGCATTTACGGTCACAGAATATTCGTGCTTATAGCCTACTGCGCACATGGCAGTAGGCTATAAGCACGAATATTCCAAAATGCAATTAGCAGGAAAACAACATTCTCAAAAGTGACCGTAAAATGCACTTATAATGTGAATAAATAGCCTAATAGTTTATCAACATTTTAAGCTAAACGTTCTAATCTGTTCAATCGGCCTCATTGATTTAAAAAAAAAAAAAAATTGTTTTTTTGATATTAGTGGTTGTATTAATTTGGGATCTATCGCACTCCACATCTGTCCCAGCCTACTATCCCCCATTGTAATTCTCACTCAGAAGTACAAGTTGACCAATAGAATACGTTAACTTTTGTACTATGAGGGATAGTAGATTGACATGTTTCTTTGTTAACCGCTCAACACAGAATAGTCGTATGTGTGCACTCCCTGAAGTTGTTTGGAATATATTTTAATATATTTTATTCAGCTATGTCCAATTGTATTCTTCATACTATAAAATAATCCCACGGAATTCTAAGCAAATCTTGTCTGCTAAATTAACTGCTGCTAAATTAACACAGCCAATATGGCATAGCCAGATCCGGGCCTAACATAAGGACAACTTGAGTACGCTATTCTGTTCTTCTGAAATATACATTTTTTTCATATTTCTTTAGACCTGTCTAAAAAGAACAATGGATTTATTGTGATGGTGTAGGCTATATTATATGGATTTATTAGACTTTTTAAAATGTAGATGTTCCAAAGGTCTGAGTCAGTTGAGACCGGCAGTTATTTACTTGACCGTCACCGGCTGACAAAATGTTATGACTGCCACAGCCCTAGGTGTACCATATTTTAATATATACCGGTATTGTCGCAATTGTAAATGAGAACTTGTTCTCAACTTGCCTACCTGGTTAAATAAAGGTGAAATAAAAAAATAAAAAAATTGATGCACGGACCAGTTTGGGTTTTTACTTTACCTTCTATAACAGTATTTAAATGTTTGGTTTTCTAAATGTGATACGCCTTGCATGAAGTCAATTGTTACAGTTTACTCTGCTACTTGAGTCATCTCTCTCTATGCCACTTTCCACAGACCTAGCCCTGTCACTGGAGGAGCGCGTTTTATTGTTGCTCGACCACGAGACACTTGCATTCAGTCTGCGTGGTTAATGCAGCAATGTTGATGACTGCGACGCTGTTTCCACTTTACTTCTTAATATAAATCCACAAGCGTTCTATAATTACACTAAGTTTGTGTTTCTTACATCTGCAAACAGCTAGTTTGTCTTAGCGAGTTGTGGCTAAGTCATGTTAACCGCTAATGCTAATTGTTAGCTAGCTAATAAAAGTACTGAGTCAGCGCAAACAGCTCGCTAATACAGCCTGATACCATTGATGGTCTGGCCTAAATCAGCATGTTGTTTTTACAACCTTATCTTCTAAATCAGAGGAATAGGCGAAGCATGACTGTTAGCTACATGAAGTAACTAAGAAAATATTTAATGTAGCTAAAGATAATAAGGTGCCCTAGGAAACGATGACCAACTCTTTGGTTCCAACCTTGTCACAATAACTCCTCCCTGGCATTTTCATTCGTTGTCATGTCAAACAACACTGTATTCAAAGTGCCCACTATTATCTTCTAACCATAGAATTAGAATAATCATTATTTTCTTGTGATTCCAACGGTTCACGTAAGTGTTTTGATCTAATCGCAAGGCAAATCGCAATTGCAACACTTGGTTAAAAACAAGCCTCTTTTTTTCCCCATATCTTGCAGCCCTACATGGCAGTCTGGAAATGATCTGAAATGAGTGCAGGAAATGCAGATTTTTTGGGGAGGGGTTGAAGTTTAATTGAACAGTAGCAAACAGTCAAAGTAGAGGAACCCATTGAAGTCACTTAGAATGTACAGTACCAGTGAAAAATGTGGACACCTACTCATTCGAGTTTCTTTATTTTTACTATTTTATACATTCTAGAATAATAGTGAAGACATCAAAACTATGGAATAACACATGGAATAACACATATGGAATCATGAAGTAACCAAAAAAGTATTAAACATCTCCAAATGTTTTATATTTGAGATTCTTTAAAGTAGCCACCCTTTGCCTTGATGACAGCTTTGAATACTCTTGGCATTCTCTCAACCAGCTACATGAGGTAGTCACCTGGAATGCATTTCAATTAACAGGTGTGCCTTGATAAAAGTATATTGGTGGAATTTCTTTCCTTAATGAGTTTGAGCCAATCAGTTGTTGTGACAAGGTGTGGGTGGTATACAGAAGATAGCCCTATTTGGTAAAACACCAAGTCCATATTATGGCAAGAACAGCTCAAACAAGCAAAGGGAAACGACAGTCCATTATTTTAAGACATGAAGGTCAGTCAATCTGGAAAATTGAGAACTTTTTAAAGTTTCTTCAAGTGCAGTCTCAAAAACCACCAAGCACTATGATGAAACTGGCTCTCATGAGGACTGCTACAGGACAGGAAGAACCAGAGGTGCCTCTGCTGCAGAGGATACGTCCATTAGAGTTACTAGCCTCAGAAGTTGCAGCCCAAATAAATGCTTCACAGAGTTCAAGTAACAGACGCATCTCAACATCAATCTCATCTGAACAGTTGTGTGAATCATGGTTGAATTGCTGCAAAGAAACCACACCAATAGGAAGAGACTTGTGTGGGCCATGAAACATGAGCAATGGATATTAGACCGGTTGAAGTCTGTCCTTTTGGTCTGATGAGTCCAAATTTGCGGGTTTTTTTTGTTTTTTTTGGATACAACTGCTGTTTCTTTGTGAGACACAGAGTAGGTGAACGGATGATCTCTGCATGTGTGGTTCCCACCGTGAAGCATGGAGGAGGTGTGATGATGGTGCTTTGCTGGTGACACTGTCTGTGATTTATAATTCAAGGCACACTTAACCTGCATGGCTACCACAGCGATACGCCATCCCATCTGTTTTTTTCCCCCTTTATTTAACTAGGCAAGTCAGTTAACATTCTTATTTACAATGACGGCCTAGGAACAGTGGGTTAACTGCCTTGTTCAGGGGCAGAACGACAGATTTTTACCTTGTCAGCTCAGGGATTTGATCTAGCAACCATTCGGTTACTGGCCCAACGCTCTAGCCACTAAGCTACCTGCCGCCCCTTGCGCTTAGTCCCACTATCATTTGTTTTTCAACATATAAGGTGTAAGGGCTATTTGACCAAGAAGGAGAGTGATGGACTGCTCCATCAGATGGCCTGGCCTCCACAATCACCCAACCTCAACCCAAATGAGATGGTTTGGGATGAGTTGTACCGCAGAGTGAAGAAAAAGCAGCCAACAAGTGCTCAGCATATGTGGGAACTCCTTCAAGGTGGCAGGTAGCCTAGTGGTTAGAGCGTTGGGCCAGTAACCAAAAGGTTGCTAGATCGAGTCCCCGAGCTGACAATCTGTCGTTCTGCCCCTGAACAAGGCAGTTAACCCACTGTTCCTAGGCTGTAAATAAGAATTTGTTCTTAACTGACTTGCCTAGTTAAATAAAAGACTTGGAAAAGCATTCCAGGTGAAGCTTGTTGTAAGAATGCCAAGAGTATGCAAGGCTATCATCATGGCAAAGGGTGGCTACTTTGAAGAATCTAAAATATATTTTTGTTTAACACTTTTTTTGGTTACTACATGATTCCGTGTGTTATTTAATATTTTCGATGTCTTCACTTTTTATTCTACAATATAGTAAAAATTAAAACCTTTGAGTAGGTGTCAGCTTTTGACTGGTTCTGTATGTGTTGCCACTCTAGGGTCCCGCACTACTCATAAAGCAAATTTTACAATTTTATCATTGAAAAACATAAAATGCCACCCAAAATTGGAAAAATACTGTGATATTTTGGCCATATCCAGTAATCCCCAAACAAAGTTAAGAAGCCATTTTCACTGGACTATTGACATAGACACCTAATAATCAATGCCCCTACATTTTAACCTAGAAAAAATGTGAAGGTGTCATTGAAATGACTACCTCAATTTCATTTAGGATTCAACACAAGACTTCTGTGTTGTCTACATTGTTTGATATAGTTTAAGACTCTTTCAGGAAATGGCATTCAAAAATGCAAAATGCTCCAACTTCCTGAGGGGGAAGTTGACTGACCCAACCCTAGGCCTACATCAGCACCGCCTTGTCAGAAAATCCTAGGGAGAGCCCTGATTTGTACATTTTAAACATATTTCTAGTTAGCTAAGGAAGAGCAGCCAAGTACCCATAAGTCTATAGCCTACCATTCCTGCTGAGGCAGTCTTCAACAAGATGAGTATTAGGCTAAAAAAGGTGCATTTGCTTATGATTTGAGCAGTGTGGGTGTCACACGTGCCACCGTGGGGGCTGGGGGTGCCACCGCCACGCTGAAGTGGTACTCATAACAATTCAGGACTGGCTGAGGAGTTGGGTTGATCTGAGCGTTCTGACCTCACAACGGGGGTCAAGCTCCCAAGCCAACTGGCTAAAGTTGGCTAGCTTACTAGCTAGCTATTTCCAGACACAATGAGAGAACACCTCTCTGAACATTTTACTCGCCCTAGCAGAGCTGGTAGTGTTTTCATGTTATCAAGAGGGTTAGTGACGAACTGTTACTGGCAACAATTTAATTATTTTTGTTTGTCTACTTACACCTGGCATTCCTCAATTATTCTGTTTTATGATTTCTTCTTGGGAATGTACTTAACATATACAGGATCGGTGCCCCTCCCCTTGTTAATCTAACTGCACTGTCCAATTTACAGTAGCTATTACAGTGAATGAATGTCATGCTATTGTTTGAGGAGAGTGCACAGTTATGTACCTCAAAATGTAACAATAAACCAATTCGGCACATTTGGGCAGTCTTGATACAACATTTTGAACAGTAATGCAATGGTTCATTGGATCAGTCAAACTTTGGACATTGCTGCCATCTAGTGGCCAAAATCAATTTCTCCTAGACTCCTTAGTCATATAATGGCCTTTCTCTTGCATTTCAATGACGATGAACCCCCCAAAAATTTGAAAACACCTTTTTTTTCCTCTTTGTCTTTTTACCAGATCTAATGTATTATTCTCCTGCATTAATGTCACATTTCCACAAACTTCAGTGTTTCCTTTCAAATGGTATCAAGAATATGCATATCCTTGCTTCAGGTCCTGAGGGGGGGGGGGACAATCCTTTAATTAAGAGATTTTTAGCTTTAGGACAGCTAAACCCTTGTCTTGTGATGAATGGATACTTTTGTAACCATGAACTGTCCCTTGCCTTACCCCCGACGGCAGAGACTGACTCGGCCATCCTCTCTTTTTGGTCTCTGCAGTGACCCCGCTGTTATCAAGTCTCCCCAACAGCAACCTTTTCCTGGCTACTATTTTCTCCACCATCACTACAAGCACTTGTTTGCTGAAGCATTTATTGTGCTTTCCTTGGTTATCCATTTTTTTAAAAAGCTAGTCTGATGGCTATAATGTGTGAAAAATAACATTTTGTTTTTGTGTATAAATGGTTTGCGAGCCAACTAAAAAATCTATGTATTCTCGAGACATAAAGCAGATACTTGATATGTATTACATTTATTTATCAACACTTTATTATAGTGGGCAAAATCCTATCATCCCTGTCACAGGCTTATTTATGGTTTCAAGCACATCACCAATGTCAATGCCACATAAGGAGATATTTACAAATTATTTAGGTAAGATATTTGCAATGTTCCTAAGAACATTTTGAGCAATTGCACTTACGATCTATCTTGTGAACTTGTATTTTTTTCCCCCCCCCCTTAAACTTCTTACGTTTTTTCATAAGTAGTGTTTTGTGAATCCGGCCCCAGAACATCAGTGTACCGTTTAGTACAGTACATGCCTACTACAGTACAGACAAGATTGGGTTGGTTTGACAGCCCATTAGGAAAGAAGCATGAGGTGTCAGCCTGGTAAACATGTGTTCACACGCACACTGCTTGCGTGTGTGTGTGTGTGTGTGTGTGTGTGTGTGTGTGTGAAGTGCAGTCTATCCGGTGTTAAGTGAGACAAGCATCTCTCTTTTGAGCCTTTAACCTATAATTTCTTCTACAACATATCCTAAGAGCCATCTAATGAAACAAACAAATCCTAGACAATGAGCAATGTCATCCGGGGTGATTGGTGCTTGATAGTTTGACTCAATAGGTTCATGCAGCCACAGGCTGACTCATATGTTAACTGTTGAGCTGTGGCTGAAATGGACAAAGGGGTATAAGTTCATTGACCCTGAGCCTGGCCAGTGTGCCAAAGTAGGTCAAACAGTACCAAGGTAATATGGAGAAACCTTGACATGCAGTTGTGTGTGTTCACGTGTGGTGTGTCTGTGTTTTCTCCTGAGGTGAGTGTGTGTGTCTGTTGCATTGACCCCTTTCTGCCCCCCTTAGCGAGGTCATGCTCCCATAGGAGAATAAATACTGTTTGTGGGTATGCGTGTTTCTCGTTTTCCGTAGGGAAAAAACACTTTTCTGATGAAGGGTGTGTTTCCGCTGTTGTGTGTCTGAGTCATGCGGATGGTCTTTGATGTGCTCTAATTGGCCCAGCATGTCTCAGCAGCACGGCAAGAGGCACAGGAAACGCATCATCACACAGGAATGCACTTCCTGTGACCTGCCTTGAGCAGCCAGGCACACCTGAGTCTCTTTCAGTACCCTTTCCATTTTTTCCTCCGTGAGAAAATGTTTGGAAATGGAGTGAGACAGGGAAGTTAGTGGGCTACTAGGTCCTGTTCATTAGGGCACGCCGTAGTGAAACCTTTTGAAACGGGAACATGGGCAGAATGTCGGCTACTATTCGAAGTTGTCTGATAGATAACAGCACAGACTTTCCTTCTTGTTTTGCTATGTGTGCTATACTGAACACGACCCTGGCTTCAGAGTGAGTTATATGGAGGGGTGTCTGTGTGTGTGTGGAGCATGGTTGAAAGAGCGTACAGTGTTGTGCTTGCTGCTGCCCTTTCCTATCCCTGTGACCTCCATAGGTAGGCTCCAGAGTGTGAAAGTGTGAGTGTAGCCTACTTGTTGTCTGGAGCATGGAGTTATTTGGAGCTTGGTTATGGTCCTGTTGAGTACAGAGTAGTGAGAGTTTCAGCTAGCTAGCTACTGTCTTTTAGCTTAGAGTAGAGAGGGTAGAGGGCGTTAGCTAGCTGCTGCCCATTCCTATCCCATGTCCATTGGTCCCCTTCAGTGTGACTGAGTATACTGGTTACTGGTAGTATGGGGCTGAGTTAAGTTTCGTAGAGCGGTGTATCAGCTAGTTGCTGTTGAGTGTTCGCTAACTGCCCTTTCCAATACCACCTCAATCTATATTTACTGCTTTATTTTCAGACTGACACTTATTTATGAGCCGGGCCTAGCAGTAAGCATATGTAGGTTGCGTCCCCAAATGGCACCCTATTCCCTATGTAGTGCACTACAGAATGTACACTAGACCTAAAGCAGGACACTACCCAGGCACAGGCAACTGGACCTCTGTGTGTGTGTGTGTGTGTGTGTGTGTCGAAGAACCTAAACTTGCTCTCAAACACTCTGACGTAAATACATACAGATGTTAATGTAATCACAAGATGTTAGGTCAAATCGATTTTTGTGTTTTAGTAGGCTATATACCCGTCTCATTAATTGCAGGTTGACGTTTATTGGGGTGAGCTCATTAATTTCCTTATCGCTGTATAATAAGTTGCTCTGTAATAAGTTGCTATGAATGACGATGTAAGTCTGGGTCATTCCACCTCAATAAGCACAAGATTTGATTTCAACACATTTTGTGTAACCACAGCATTCAAACGAGGCTGCAATAAAAACGAATGGGAATGTAGCGACTGTGTAGCATTTTTAACATCCGGGGTGTTAGCTATGATTCTATTCAAGCGTTGATTGACATGGTAATGGTCTAATAGTATTTGAGAAAAGATGAAAAAACGGACCCCTCGTGTGCATGTACCATTCAAAAGTTTGGGGTCACTTAGAAATGTACTTGTTTTTTCCCCATTTAAAATAACATCGAATTGATCAGAAATACAGTGTAGACATTTGTTAATGTTGTAAATCTCTATTGTAGCTGTTAACGGTAGATTTATACTTTTTTATGGAATATCTACATAGGTGTACAGAGGCCCACTCAGCAACCATCGCTCATGTGTTCCAATGGCACGTTGTGTTAGCTAATCCAAGTTTATCATTTTAAAAGGCAAATTGATCATTAGAAAACCCCTTTGGCCATCTCTGAGTTCCGTGCGCTAACTGAGGTTATTTAGCCGCCAATGATCACAGTAGGCTTGTCACCATACCAAAATGATACCAGGCCAAGTATGACGTTACCGAGTAGTATCACAATGCCACGGTAAAACAAAAAAAGTGGCCTAGCATCCTGTTCGCTCCGTCCTCCGGACGCTTGGTCACGTTTGCTAAACATTCTCCAAAAACCTGTTACTGAAATTCACACTTCTACTTAATACAACACATTTGATTTTTAACTTCACACTGTTTAGTGTATATAATACTGCATAAAATGGCTCATTTGCTCATATTGGCAAAGGCCTACCTGTGATTTGGCTGGACGAATGGGAGGAAAGAATAAAGTGCTTTCAGAAAGTATTCAGACCCTTTTCATTTTTCCACATTTTGTTACGTTACAGCCTTAATCTAAAATGGATTAAATTTAAAAAATATCCTCAGTAATCTACACACAATACCCCATAATGACACATTTTTGCAAATGTATTAAAAATAAAAAACTGATACCTTTTATTTACATAAGTATTCAGACCCTTTGCAATGAGACTCGAAATTGAGCTCCGGTGCATCCTGTTTCCATCGATCATCTTTGATATGTTTCTACAACTTGATTGGAGTCTACCTGTGGTAAATTCAATTGATAAGACATGATTTGGAAAGGCGCACACACCTGTCTATATAAGGTCCCACAGTTGACAGTGCATGTCAGAGCAAAAACCAAACCATGAGGTCGAAGGAATTGTCCGAAGATCTCCGAGACAAGATTGTGACGAAGCACAGATCTAGGGAAGGGTACCAAAACATTTCTACAGCATTGAAGGTCCCCAAGAACACAATGGCCTCCATCATTCTTAAATGGAAGAAGTTTGGAACCACCAAGACTCTCCCTATAGCTGGCCGCCCAGCCAAACTGAGCAATCGGGGGAGAAAGGCCCTGGTCAGGACGGTGACCAAGAACCCGATGGTCACTCTAACAGAGCTCCAGAGTTCCTCTGTGGAGATGGGAGAACCTTCCAGAAGGACAACCATCTCTGAGGCACTCCACCAATCAGGCCTTTATGGTAGAGTGCCCAGACGGAAGCCACTCCTCAGTAAAAGGCACATGACAGCCCGCTTGGAGTTTGCCAAAAGGCACCGAAAGATAATGATGAACAAGATTCTCTTGTCTGATGATAACAAGATTGAACTCTTTGACCTAAATGCCAAACGTCACATCTGGAGGAAAACTGGCACCATCCCTACGGTGAAGCATGGGGGTGGCAGCATCGTGCTGTGGGGATATTTTTCAGCGGCAGGGACTGGGAGACTCGTCCGGATCGAGACAAAGATGAACGGATCAAAGTACAGAGATCCTTGATGAAAACCTGCTCCAGAGCGCTCAGGAATTCAGACTGGAAGGTTCAACCTTCCAACAGGACAACAACCCTAAGCACACAGCCAAGACAACGCAGGAGTGCCTTCGAGACAAGTCTCAATGTCCTTGAGTGGCCCGGACATCTCTGAAGAGACGTGAAAATAGTAGCAACGCTCCCCATCCAACCTGAGAGAGCTTGAGACGATCTTCAGAGAAGAATGGGAGAAACTCTCCAAATACAGGTGTGCCAAGCTTGTGGCATAATACCCACGAAGACTCAAGGCTATAATCGCTGCCGAAGGTGCTTCAACAAAGTACTGAGTAAAGGGTCTGAATAAATTAAACTCAAGACCAGGGTTTCCATTAACTGCAAATTGCCGGCTTTTGCCCCCCCCCCCCCCAAAAAAAAATGAAAAGCCAATAAATAAATTTGTTGCCAGCCAAATTGACCGGGAGGAGAAAAACTACGTTAGGCAGGTTATCGGCGCATCACCGACCATTTTACAATGTGCGCTGGAGGCGGTATGCGTTTTGAAAACATACTTAATTGTTTGAAACCTGAATATTTTACTACATATGATGCATGTCTTACCTTGCTTGAAAATCTGACAATAGGAAGGTGGAGGCAATTATTTTATAAAGACTTCATCGGCAGCTTTTGAGTTTCAAGTTTGGGGAAGTATACAAATTATCATACAATTTCTACTGATCTGCGTGTCAGTTGTAATGTTCATATGTTCATTTTCGTGGTAGTTTCATTTCAATAATAGTTTTTGTTGCAGCCTCAATGTCAGAGAGTGAAAACGCGACAGGCACGCTTGTAGCTTAACAGCAAAGAAAACAACTCTAGCCGAAACTGTTAAACGAAATACGGCCCATATTACCGGACATGCCTTTTTCTTTTTTCTTTGTCGGCTTTTGCACGCATTTTATATAATTTCACAAACCATGTCACGGGCCATTTTAAACTAATCCCGTGTCACTAGTTATTGGTTTCATAACAAACAACGTTGTTCAGTCATGTTACCTCGCTAGCTAACAACCTGGTAGCTTGACAGTAGGTTTAGGCAAATTCGATTGGCATGGGAAGAAAGGAAAAGGGTCTGCTACTCATGAGATGTGCTTCCAAAGGTAGGATTCAATGTAATCCTTAACTATGTTAACTGAAGAGTGAAGAAGGTTTCATGCAGCGTTTTCCCCTTACTGACACAATGACATGCAGATCCTTATGTATGTAGTATATCACAGGAGGTTGGTGGCACCTTAATTGGGGATGATGGCCTTGTGGTAATGAGTGGATTGGTATGAAACACATGGTTTCTATACGTTTGATGCCGTTCCATTTGTGCCGTTCCAGCCATTATTATGAGCCGTCCTCCCTGCAGCATCCTCCGCTGATTTACAGTGCATCCGGAAAGTATTCAGACCCCTTGACTTTTTCCACATTTTGTTAATTTACAGATTTAATCTTAAATGGGTTAAATGTTTATTTTTTTACCACCCTCAATCTACACACATACCATAATGACAAAGCAAAATAAGTTTATTTTTGCAAACTGAAATATCACATTTACGTAAGTATTCAGACCCTTTACTCAGTACTTTTGTTGAAGAACCCTTTGGCAGCGATTACATCCTCGAGTCTTCTTGGGTATGACGCTACAAGTTTGGCACAGCTGTATTTGGGGAGTTTCACCCATTCTTCTCTGCAGATCCTCTAAAGCTCTGTTAGGTTGAATGAGGAGTGTCGCTGCACAGCTATTTTTCATGTCTCTCCAGAGATGTTTGATCGGGTTAAAGTCTGGGCACTGGCTGGGCCACTCAAGGACATTGAGACTTGTCCTGAAGCCACTCCTGCGTTGTCTTGGCTGTGTGGTAAGTGTTGTCCTGTTGGAAGGTGAAAATAGCTGTGCAACCCACGCTGGCCTCAGACCAAGGCATGCTGCCTGCTAATTATCTATAGGCCATGTTTCAACTTGTCAATTTCAAATTACCCTGACAAAAATATAAACGCAACATGTTAAGTTTTGGTCCCATGTTTGTTGAGCTGAAATAAAAGATCCAAGAAATGTTATGCACAAAAAGTTAATTTCTCTCAGATTTTGGGAACAAATTTCTGTACATCCCTGTTAGTGAGCATTTTTGCTTTGTCAAGATAATCCATCCACTTGACAGGTGTGGCATATCAAGACAATGATTAAACGGCATAATTACACAGGTGGACCTTGTGCTGGGGACAATAAAAGGCCACTCTAAAATGTGCAGTTTTGTCACACAACACAATGCCACAGATGTTTTGAGGGAGCGTGCAATTGGCATGCTGACTGTCGGAATGTCCACCAGAGCTGTTGCCAGAGAATTGATTGTCAATTTCTCTACCATAAGCCACCTCCGTCGTTTTAGATAATTTGGCAGTGCATCCAACCTGGATCACGACCGCATACCACGTGTATGGCGTTGTGTGGGCGAGCGGCTTGCTGATGTCAACGTTGTGAACAGAGTGCCACGTGGTGGGGTTATGGTATGGGCAGGCATAAGCTATGGACAACAAACACAATTGCATTTTTATCAATGGTAATTTTGAATGCACAGAGATGCCGTGATGAGATCCTGAGGCCCATTGTGGTGCCCGTTCATCCGCCGCCACCACCTCATGTTTCAGCATGCTAATGCACGGCTCCATGTCGCAAGGATCTGTACACAATTCCAGGAAGCTGAAAATGTTCCAGTTCTTCCATGGCCTGCATACTCACCAGACATGCCACCCATTGAGCCCATTTGGGATGTTCTGGATCGACTTGTACAACAGTGCGTTCCAATTCCCGCCAATATCCAGCAACTTTGCACAGCCATTGAAGAGTGGAACAACATTCTACAGGCCACAAACAACAGCCTGATGAACTCTATGTGAAGGAGATGTTTGAAGTTCTATTTTTGAACATCAGTTTTGAATTGGTGTGCCTAGTTAATAGAAGTAGCCCATTTTACTGTTTTGGACATTTTTTTTTTTTTACGTTTGAGGCATTACTGAGCAGCCCAAGCGCAAACTTTTTCCTCTCTGGCACATTTCCCCAGGTGGCCCCCACATTGCCTTCGCTACTACTAATAATTTTCATTCCTATCAGTGTCTTTTTACGTTATCATTACAGTTTCTGCCTAACATTTCCTGAATTTTTTTTTTTTTTTTTTTTTTTTTTTTTTTTTACTGATTTATGATGAGCTTATGCTAAGCTAATTGCCAGTTTTGAGGTGCCATGTTTGTTGACGTCATACAATGCATTCTGGTTGTCACTTAAACGTCTGTCAGACCAAAGATATTATAACAAAACGAAGTGAAGGGATGGTTCACTCATCTTTCGGGTAAACTTCCGGAAGTGAATGATGGTAGACGACACACCCCCTTCAATATGCATACTGCAAACAGACCCAACTCCTTGTAACTGTTTATCTTTGGTTGATGCGAAAAAACAAACATGGCTGCTCGCACAAACTACCTATCGTCGGATTACTTTCGATTTTCTAGAAAGTGTTTTACTAAATAATTTATATCACTGGTGAGGTCACCCGTGATGTGATGAATTGTAAATAGTAATTTCTAATTAATATTATGGTTTGTCGGCTGAGAGTTAGTTACGACCAATGTAGCCTACGTCTTCCGGTTTGGATGAGAATTGTTATGCTGTCGCTACTTCTATGGATGTCTTAACATTGCAAATAAACTGCTCACATCGAGAACAGCTTTGTAAAGAATGTGTTTGTGCAAAATGTGGCCAGGTCTATCGCTGACGTTTGCGTCAATCGTAACGGGACGTTCTAAACACACCGGTTTGAGCACAAGCTGCAGGGATCACTGTAGAATGATCACACCCGCGTGTTCGTACGTGTCAAAGGGTTATTAATCACCGTTACGTTATTTCACTGCATGTATTATTTACGGTTCACAACCTGCTACACTTGTGAGGAAACAAAAATGTAGCTTTTTGTTTTTCTTTCATTTGTTTTGAGTGCTCCGTATGAGCAAGTGTCTGGTTTCTCTGTCCTGTTTTATGTTAACGGAGCGCGCACGCATGCATAGAAGTACCTGACCTTCTGTGTGTAAATATAGGGAAGTGCCCATTTGGGGATTTCTAATTCTTAACTCACCACATGCACAACTAATAACCTGAGCTTCTCAGTAATTTTCTTTCTTCACATCACATAGTCAGACAACAAAGCCATTTTTTTTGTAAATTATTATTTGTTTACATCCATTACGAATGATAATAGTTCCTTACAATAGGTCTATTTTGAAAAATCTTTTCAACAATTTTTGTCCTGATAATCACCAAGCCTCTGTGTGAAAGAGAGAACTACTACTTTCCTTTGGGCAAAAACAGTTGTCTGATAGCCCAGAATAGGCTAGTTGATACAATGTTGCAAGTTCGCTAGTGGAAAGCTTCATGCAATTTGAAAGAACTGGATCTCATTATTTTTTTGTCGGCTTTATGTATTTTTACTTAGGCTATAACTTTTATTGTCAACTATGGGCCAATGCAGCAGTAGGCCTGTCTCTAGTTCCATGCACTCATTTCTTTAGCCGCCAATAGATCATGTGTGTCATCAATGTGTCCATATGGCAGAGGCTGGTGCTCTCGTGTTAGTTTAATTTAAACTTTTAGATTTTTATCATTTGAATTCAGAATTTTATAATAACCACGTGACTGATTTTGAAAACCAACTTTATTATTGAGATTAAACTGTTCCACGAAAGTGAGCATATGGCAATCGTAACTGGCACACAGATCGGGAGAAATTGAATTGAAAAATAATTGCCTCCACGTTTCTATGGTCAGATTTTGCCTGTAGGCAACTTTGAAGCAAGGTAAGACATGCCTCATAATATGAAGTAAAACATTCAGGTTTCAAACAATTAAGTAGGTTTTAAAAATGCATACTGGCTCACATTGTAAAGAGGTTATGCTGATAGCCTACTGTTGCTTCCACTTGACTGGTGAATGGGAGGCGTGCTTCAATTATCAGTCGAGATATAAAAAAATATTTTTTAAACATGCACCAAAACTGTTAACATTTTAGAATTGTTGCGCAATGAATGGGCTTATAAAAACACGTGTTTTACTCCAGCAGAAACCAGGATGCTGTGCGTGTGTGATAGTCGTTATTTATCCAGTAACTAACATAAATACAGACGGCAATTTAATTCCACCAAATTATGCAAATGAACCTAATATACTGATTAACATGACTGTCAAAAGTATTTATAATGACTGCTATTTCAATCAATTCATTAAAAAGCGTTATTTTACAAAAATGTTAGGCTGGTCAATTTGGCAGGCTTTTCATTTTTTTATCAGCTGTAATTGCCGTCTTTTGGCCAATGGAAACCCTTGTTGTGCTAAATGTTCTCTGGGACGTTAAATGACTGACTAATAGGCCTTGCTGGAGAGTAAACGTTCCGTCCTATCCACTTAGGAGGATGTGAGGTGACTAATACAAATTTGGTTGAATAATCATGTGCCTTGAGTGTAAAAATCCCCCTCAATGCCAAAGCTTAGTGCTGTTTGTATGACCATAGAAGGACAGTAGAAGTTGGCTAATGCTGTTCTTAAGATCGTAGTGTGCTCACTGCGCACCTATTTGTTCACTATAATTTCATTGTTCAGTGTCCCTAGTATCGCTGCACGGTATACTGGAACTTCAGGTCTTTTTTGATACTAGAACATGAAACAGTTCTGTACTGGAATTTGTTACTTTTGGTACTTCTGTCAAATTTGTCTCACGTCGTACAGAGGATGTCTAGTAATTTGTCTGAATCTCCTCAAGGGGGCACTAGAAAGCGAGCCAGGCTACTTGCGCATGCAATTCACACAAAGCAAGCCACTTTTGAGAAGAAAGCAGGAGGGTAGAGAATTCTGACAGCATGGATTCTTCTAACAAAAACATCATGCCTCCACAAAACTCAAAACTGGCTCCAGAAGCAAACTATGGGAGTGCTTTGCTTACAGAGCAGATGAGGGCCAGCCCTCCAAAACAACTATGAAAAAGGTGTTCCAAAACAGTGTAGTGCAAGGGAGGTATAGTTGCAAAATTATATTTAAAACTAATTTACACAGATTTGCATTATAACGTTATTCTACTAGCAACTAAGTTCAAATGATTTTTGAGTGACAATGACATTACTTTCAGGCTGCAAAGTGAAATGTACTCGTAATTTAGAAATAACAGCAATATATTTCAAATAAAGTTACTTTGTTTTTCTGGACTTGTTAGCCGTAGCCAGCTGGCAGCCCTGAGTGAAGCATTGCACCCTGGGAGTTGAAATGCACTCTGGGAATCATAGTATGCTGTGTAAAATACAAAGTATAAGCTTCAGAAATTAGTGTTTTTGCTGTTTTGGAACTTAACTATTCATTTAATACATTAATTGATTTAGCTATAATTAATCAAGTCTAATGGATGTAATTTGAGCCAATGTTAATGGCCATAGATGAGGAAAATTAACCTTTCTACTATGGTGGATAGTAGATTGACGTAGGCTAGTGAATTTGCGGTCTCTTGTCTTGTAACGTAGTATGCAATCTCAATGGCATTCCACACTGCCCTTTCCCACGTGGACAAAAGGAACACCTATGTGAGAATGCTGTTCATTGACTACAGCTCAGTGTTGAACACCATAGTGCCCACAAAGCTCATCACTAAGCTAAGGACCCTGGAACTAAATACCTCCCTCTGCAACTGGATCCTGGACTTCCTGACGGACTGTCCCCAGGTGGCATGGGTAGGCAACAACACATCTGCCATGCTGATCCTCAACACGGGGGCCCCTCTGGTGCATGCTTAGTCCCCTCCTGTACTTCCTGTTCACCAACAACTGCGTGACCAAGCATGACTCCAACACCTTCATTAAGTTTGCTGACGACACAACAGTAGTAGGCCTAATCAACGACGAGACAGCCTATAGGGAGGAGGTCAGAGACCTGGCCGTGTGGTGCCAGGACAACAACCTCTCCCTCAATATGAGCAAGACAAAGGAGAGGATCGTAAACTACAGGAAAAGGAGGGCCGAACAGGCCCCCATTAACATCGATGGGGCTGTAGTGGAGTGTGTCGAGAGTTTTTCAAGTTCCTTGGTGTTCACATCACCAACAAGCTATCATGGTCCAAATACACCAAGACAGTCGTGAAGAGGGCACAACACCTTTTTCCCCTCGGGGGACTGAAAATATTTAGCATGGGTCCCCAGAGCCTCAAAACGTTCTACAGCTGCGCTATCGAGAGCATCCTGACCGGTTGCATCACTGCCTGGTATGGCAACTGCTCGGCATCCGACTGTAAGGCGCTACAGAGGGTAGTGCGTACGGGCTAATGAATCACTGGGGCCAAGCTTCCTCCCATCCAGGACCTAAACTCAGCAAAATAAGAAACGTCCTCGCCCTGTCAACTGCGTTTCATTCAAACTTAACATGTAAATATTTCTATGAACATAAGATATATCAACTGAGACACAAGCTGAACAAGTTCCACAAACATGTGACTAACAGAAATGGAATAATGTGTCCCTGAACAAATGGGGGGGGGGGGGGGGGGGTCAAAATTAACATTATCTGGTGTGGCCACCAGATGCATTAAGTACTGCAGTGCTTCTCCTCATGGACTGCACCTGATTTGGCAGTTCTTGCTGTGAGATGTTACCCCACTTTTCCACCAAGGCACCTGCAAGTTCCCGGACATTTCTGGGGGGAATGGCCCTAGCCCTCACCCTCCGATCCAACAGGTCCCAGACGTGCTCAATGGGATTGAGATCCGGGCTCTTCGCTGGCCATGGCAGAACACTGACATTCCTGCCTTGCAGGAAATCACGCACAGAACGAGCAGTATGGCTGGTGGCATTGTCATGCTGGAGGGTCATGTCAGGATGAGCCTGCAGGAAGGGTACCACATGAGGGAGGAGGATGTCTTCCCTGTAACGCACAGCGTTGATTGCCTGCAATGACGACAAGCTCAGTCCGATGATGCTGTGACACACCGCCCCAGACCATGACAGACCCTCCACCTCAAATGATCCCACCCGGACGATTTACGTTGACCCCCCCCCCCCCTTTGTTTTTACACTGCTGCTACTCGCTGTTTATTATCTATGCATAGTCACTTTAACCCAACCCAATGTACAAACTACCTCGACTAACCTGTACCCACGCACATTGACTGTGTACCGGTACCCCCTATTTATAGCCTCGTTACTGTTATGTAATTTTATTGTTACTTTTAATTTTTACCTTGTTTAGTAAATGTTTTCTTAACCAACAATGCACTTCAAGAAACAGTTTTTGGCTTGTAAGTAAGCATTTCACGGTAAGGTCTACACCTGTTGTATTCGACAAATGTGACAAATAAAATTTGATGTGAAATTTGACTTGCATGTTCTGTTCATTTGAATTACCATTATTAAAATGTGATTTCTGTCATTCTGAGCACTGTTGCCGGACACACTAATCAGGTTACGCACCCACTGCATATGGGTCCGGTAAATTTCTCAAATTTACAGGTAAACTAATGTGCTGCTGGTCAGATGTCCGGCGCCACATTTTCCTGTGTGTGTGTGTGTGTGTACTTTCTAGGATGGTGTTGTCACGATACCAATATCGCAATACTAGGAAGAAAAGGAAGCAAAGGAAACAAATCATGAATTGGACTGAATTTCTTGAGGAAAACAGTCCTAATGTTGGGAAAAAACTGCCTTACGTTGTCGCCCAGAGTCACATTTTGTTTATTTTGCAAGATAAAGCACACAATATTTTTAAAAAGTAGGCTTTAAAGGACAATAGTTATTTTTGTGTGCTTTGTTTTCTTTTTTTACCAAGGGAAATCTAGTATCCTGATTAGTACCCTAGAAGCACACTGTGGTTATTATTATATATTTATTTAGTATTTTTATACATGTAACCTTTGTTTAACAAGGTAAGTCAGTTAAAACCTCTTGCTGCTCGGATACCGTTAGCGAGATCAACAGCCAGTGAGAAATCAGAGCGCCATATTCAAAACCAAATCTAATCATTTCTATTTTTCAAACAGGACTATTTTACACCATTTTATAGATGCACTTCACCTGAATCGAACCACGTTGTCCGATTTTCAAAAAGGCTTTACAGCGAAAGCAAAACATTAGATTATGTTAGGAGAGTACATCGACAAAAATAGCCACACAGCCATTTTCCAAGCAACTAGCATGCATCACAAATACCCAAAACACAGCTAAATGCAGCACTAACCTTTGACGATCTTCATCAGATGACACTCCTAGGACATCATGTTACACAATACATGCATTTTTTGTTCGATAAAGTTCATATTTATATATAAAAACAGCATTTTACATCGGCGCGTGACGTTCAGAAAATATTTTCCCTCAAATACTGCCGGTGAATCAGCGCCACAATTTACAAAAATACTTGTCATAAACGTTGATACAAAATTAAACTGTCATTCAAAGAATTATAGATGAACATCTCCTTTATGCAAACGCTATGAAAGATTTCAAAAAAGCTTCACGAGGAAAGCACTTTTTGCAATAATCTGAGTACTGAGCTCAGAAAAATACACTAGGCTATACAGATAGCCGCCATCTTGGAGTCATCTAAAATCCTAAATTGCATTAGAAATATCCCCTTACCTTTGATCTTCATCAGAAGGCACTTTCAGGGATCCCAGGTCCACAACAAATGTTGTTTTGTTCGATGAAGTCCATAATTTATGTCCAAATAACTCCTTGTTGCGACGAAAAGTAAAAAAAGTTGTGTATACGTTCGTTCAAACGTTGTAAAACATCAATCTTTAGGGCCTTCAGAACGTGAAGATTCAGTAATATTTCAACCGGACGGATGCTGTGTCTTAAGGTTTTGGAACGGGAGGATCCATCCTCATGAACGCGCGCCAAGAAGTGATGTCATTCCCTGCCTCAACAAGTTCCCCTCCTTCTCATTCGGTCTCTGTTCATGGTAGACGCTTCAAACAACTTTGTAAAGACTGTTGACATCTAGTGGAAGCCGTAGGAAGTGCACAAATATGACTACGTCACTGTGTATTCAATAGGAAACGACTTGAGAGCCCATGCATCCAGATTTCCACTTCCTTGTAGGATTTCTCTCAGGTTTTTTGCCATATGAGTTCTGTTATACTCAGACACCATTCAAACGGTTTTAGAAACTTCAGTGTTTTCTATCCAAATCTACTAATATGCATATCCTAGCTTCTGAGTTTGAGTAGGAGGCAGTTTAATATGGGCACATATTTTTTCTGAAATTGTCAATACTGCCCCCTATCCTTAAGTAGCTGTAAGAGGTTAAGAACAAATCCTTACTTACAATGACGGCCTACACCGGCCAAACCCGGACGATGTAGCCAATTGTGCGCCGCCCTATGGGATTCCCAATCACGGCCTGTTGTGATACAGCCTGGAATTGAACCAGGGACAGCAGTGACACCTCTTGCGCTGAGATGCAGTGCCTTAGACAGCTGCGCCACTCGGGAGGCCGAGTGTATCAGGCAGTGTAGTGATATCATTTGTGGCAGAAAAGCCAATAGTTGGGCAAACAGACCCTACCCCTGTTAAAAGCTGTGATTGGCTGTAACTGGTATGTTGGGTGATATTGATTGGCAGTACTTAATGGGCGGGACTACAGGATCTCCTTTTGGCACTAAACATCGGATTTTTGCGGTTCAGAATTTATCAAAGGGCCATTCTAAATTCATAAATCTGCTCGATCTGGCCCGCGGGCCACTAGTTGAATAGCCCTGGCCTAGGCTAACCAATTCGCAAAGTAGCTTAAGCGGAAAATAGACGGGACGCAATTATTACAAAACTGCAGTTCGTTGTTGGAACACACACATTTCCCCATTTTCAATCAGCCAGTCCATTTTGAATTGGTGATAAAACTAGTCATTTGGCAATAAATTTTGCTTGTGTATCCCATCAGTTAGAAACATTTTTATAGGCATATATTTCTGTAGGCCTAACGGGAGCTTGTGTGCGCACTCGGCACATGTGTAGAGGGAGTTGTCAGAACACAATTGAGTGAGTGAGACATGGAGGAGAATGGGAATTAAGGGAAAAGAACTGTGATGCTTGGCTTTATACATTTTTTTTGTTTTGCGCCGCAAATGCACATGTACAAATGGAACACTAAAGTCAAAGCAAATGAACAATGTCTTAAAGACAAAATGTCAGTTGTTTTCGGGACCAAATTGGACTTGCCCTTTCAGGCAGCCATAAAGCGCATTCCACCAAATAGTTCTACAGTATTTTTTTTTTTTATGTGTTAGTTTTGATGTCCGTTTGGGTACTCGATTACTCGTGCTTTTTACCCCTTTTTCTCCTCAATTTCGTGATATCCAACTGGTAGCATCGCCCCGGCCGCCACAAGCAGTTGCTAGAGCGCGATGGGACAAGTACATCCCAGCTGGCCAAACCCTCCCCTAATCCAGATGACGCTGGTCCAATTGTGCGCCGCCTCATGGGTCTCCCGGTCGCGGCTGGCTGCAACACAGCCCGTGTTCGAACCCGGATCTGTAGTAACTCCACGTGTAGTAGCTAATGGGGATCCTAATAAACTAAACCCCAGATCTAAAGGTGACAACACACCCTCGTAAAACTGACCATCCTACCGATCCTCGACTTCGGTGATGTCATCTATAAAATAGCTTCCAGCACTCTACTCAGCAAACTGGATGCAGTCGATCACAGTGCCATCTGTTATGTTCTGTTTCCGGGAGAGACACAGTTCCTCTATGGGTTCCATTACAGAATTGTGATGTTAGTTAAATAATTCCGAATTCCGTTCTAACTCTACATAATGGTCTGGCTTGGAAGGTTATTCCTTTTCAGCCAGTAGAATATAGTATTGTTATTTACGTTAAATCGTTCTTGTGTGTTGCATCACTCAAGTTTTTCTTACTGTAGTTTGTGTGCGCGCCACCCCTCACCCATTATCTATCACCTGACATTTGGCCATGACCAACTTGTCATGCGTGTGTCTGGGATGGACTTACGGACCTTTTTAGGCCACACACACACACACACACACACACACACAGATCCTTAGGCCAAGTGGAAGGATTGCACTCCCCATTTCAGAGGAGATGAGGGGGAGTCAAGGTACTGAGTGTTGAGAGGCCACATGGGCAGCCTGGTCACTCTGACTAGACATAACAGTACATGTTTGTTTTTACCTGTACTATGTAACTCAAAACTGGCCCCTCTTTGGACACGGTGTTAACTAACTGCCAGACGAGCTTCAATGCCATACAACTCTCCTTCCGTGGCCTCCAACTGCTCTTAAACGCAAGTAAAACTAAATGCATGCTATTCAATCGATCACTGCCTGCACCTGCTCGCCCGTCCAGCATCACTACTCTGGACGGCTCTGACTTAGAATACGTGGACAACTACAAATACCTAGGTGTCTGGTTAGACTGTAAACTCTCCATCCAGACTCACATTAAGCATCTCCAATCCAAGATGACATCTAGAATCGGCTTCCTATATCGCAACAAAGCCTCCTCTCATGCTGCCAAACACACCCTTGTAAAACTGACCATCCTACCGATCCTCGACTTCGGTGATGTCATCTATAAAATAGCCTCCAATACCCTACTCAATAAACTGGATGCAGTCTATCACAGTGCCATCCGTTTTGTCACCAAAGCCCCATACACTACCCACCATTGCGACCTGTATGCTCTCGTTGGTTGGCCCTCGCTTCATACTCGTCGCCAAACCCACTGGCTACAGGTTATCTACAAGTCTCTGCTAGGTAAAGCCCCGCCTTGTCTCAGTTCACTGGTCACCATAGCAGCACCCACTCGTAGCACGCGCTCCAGCAGGTATCTCTCACTGGTCACCCCCAAAGCCAATTCCTCCTTTGGCCGCCTTTCCTTCCAGTTCTCTGCTGCCAATGACTGGAACGAACTGCAAAAATCTCTGAAGCTGGAGACTCATATCTCCCTCACTAGCTTTAAGCACCAGCTGTCAGATTAGCTCACAGATCACTGCACCTGTACATAGCCCATCTGTAAACAGCCCATCTGTCTACCTACCTACCTCATCCCCATACTGTATTTATTTATCTTGCTCCTTTGCACCCCAGTATCTCTACTTGCACATTCATCTTCTGCACATCTACCATTCCAGTGTTTAATTGCTATATTGTAATTACTTCGCCACCATGGCCTATTTATTGCCTTAACTTACCTCATTTGCACTCACTGTATATAGACTTTTTGTTTTCTTTTGTTCTACTGTATTATTGACTGTGTTTTGTTTATTGCATGTGTAACTCTGTGTTGTATGTGTCGAGTTGCTAGGCTTTATCTTGGCCAGGTCGCAGTTGCAAATGAGAACTTGTTCTCAACTAGCCTACCTGGTTAAATAAAGGTGAAATAAATAAAAATTAATACATGTGTGAGAGACCATGTTGACATGGGTGAATGGCATTACCACTAAGCCTATTTCGACTCCCATCATTTAATTATGGCATTTATCTATTGGACTTGACCCTTTGGATGGAACTGACCCAAAGTCCCTAAACTAGAGATGGTGGGGAGAAAGAGGAGCAAACAGAGTGGGAGGAAGAGAAGGAAGGGTGGTGAAGCCGAGTAATCTAATTGGTTTTCAAGTGGGATTAATTAGTGTCCAATGCAGCTAGGTTAATTCCTTCCCTTCCTCCTCTTTCCGGCGTCAGCAGTCTTCTCAGGTCAATCTCGCTCCCTCTTTCGCACTCTTTCTCCTTCCTTTTCAGTCCAACAGTCGGTCTTCTCTACTTATCCTGGGACAGTAGCGTTGGTGGCCATTTGACCTTCTAAGAACCTTTAGTGACGGGGCTAACATTAGGGGGGGTGTGTGTGTGTGCGCTCAGTACCAGTTAAAAGTTTGGACACAGCTACTCATTCAAGGGTTTTTCTTTTTACTATTTTCTACATTGTCGAATAATAGTGAAGACATCAAAACTATGAAATAACACATGGAATCATGTAGTAACCGTAAAAGTGTTAAACCGATCAAAATATATTTGAGATTCTTCAAAGTAGCCACCCTTTGCCTTGACAGTTTTGCACGCTCTTGGCATTCTCTCAACCAGCTTCATGAGGTAGTCACCTGTAATGCATTTCGATGAACAGAATTTCTTTCCTTCTTAATGCATTTTAGCCAATCAGTTGTGTTGTGACAAGGTAGGGGTGGTATACAGGAGATCCTTGGCTATTGACTAATCAGGGACACTTAACCTGTAAGCTGATTGACAGTTTACGTTTTACCGCAGAACCAAACCCAGACTTGACCAGAAAGAAAACGGGGATGGACCTACCTGAATTTGTCCGCTGATTTCTCATATATTAGTCTCAAATGATGGTGTGACGTTCACGTTGGGCCCAATTCTAGCAAACAAACAGCAGAGACCTGAGGACACCATCCAACCTGGAACTGATTGAGTGAGTAGTGGTTGGTCTGATGTTATTTTGAAAGCCAAGAAGAAAAATAAAGTACATTACAATTATATATTTAAGGGGACTGAATGCTGAATTGAAGCTCCCAGGCTTGCAAGGACAGACCAGATACAAATTCAATTGGCACTAAGGTGTGAAGTAAAAGGTGTCGAGGCCTTTGCGCCCAGAAAGTGGCAGGAATCCCTCTCCTGCTGTTTAAAGACCATTCACTGGCATTTTCTAAAATAAATCTGCCTCCAGAAATAAAAGCTTCTCCCAAGTGGGTGTGACACCTACTCCCGTTGCCTGCTGCACTGCTGCTTGGATTCCACCTGGCGATCTGTTCACCGTCTGCCCTGGCCTGTCTCCCCCATGTCTGGTACAGGTACCCCACCACACTCACCCCTCCCGAGCTTCTGCTCGCCTCCAGTACTCACGCACTGTTGGGTCGAGTGACTCTGAACTCACGATGGCTAGCCCCAAGTCGTTAAAAATAAAATGTATTTCTTGTGCATTTTGCTATTTGCCTCATGACTGCTGCATACGTTGTAGTCAGCAAACTTTCTTTACCCAACCGTGGGACAGACTGTGTTCCCACACTCGGGACTCTGACTCTCTATTGGTAACGCAGACCTTTGGCCTGCCATCCTATTCTAACCACCTTTCGCCGGCTTTGTATTCATGTCACCTGATGGAATTGCTGTACAATATGATCTTGTTGCTATCTGATGCAGATGTCATAAATCAGCACTGCAGAGCTCTCCCTGTCCTATGCCGTGCCTTGATTGTATTACTGTTGATGATTTCTGTAAATGTGCATGTACACTCTGGCCCATCTACTGTTGCTAGCCCCAATTCTAACTTGTGCTCTGATATCTGCTTCACTGATTTCTGCTCTCGTAGAAGCCTGGGTTTTCTGCACGTTAACACAAGAAGCTTATTACCTAAAATGGATCAATTGAACGTGTGGGTTCACAGCTCCAATCCAGATGTGTTGGTCATTACTGAGACGTGGTTAAGAGTGTTTTGAATACTGATGTTAACCTTTCTGGTTAAAACCTTTTTCGGCATGACAGATCTTCCAAATGTGGGGGAGGGGCTATTTTTACGAAGGATCACTTTCAGTGCTCGGTTGTCTCCATTAAATCTTTCCCCAAACAATTTGATTTGCTGGTTTTAAGCTTTAACCTTTCAAATAGCTCTTTGTTGACTGTTGCTGGGTGCTATCGTCCTCCATCAGCACCGTACCCTACCTGCCCTAAGCTCTCTCCTGGCCCCTTAAGTCTGAATTTGTCCTGCTTGGTGACCTAAACGGGGACATGCTTAAACCACCTGACCAAGTCCTAAAGCAATGGGACTCCCTAAATCTTTTTCAGATTATTACCAATCCCACAAGGTATGACTCCAAACACCCAGAAATGGCTACTCTCCTTGATGTTATCCTCACAAATAATCCTGATAGGTATCAGTCTGGTGTTTTCTGTAATGACCTTAGTGATCACTGTTTTACAGCCTGCGTTCGTAATGGCTGCTCATTGAAACGACCTGTCCGGATTTGTCATAGACGCTTGCTAAAAAATGTTTTAATGAGCAAGCCTTCCTTCATGAACTGGCCTTTGTAAAATGGTATAGAATCCGCTTGATCCCCACTGTCGAGCACGCTTGGACTTTTAGAAAATATTTTCAATGGTATTGTTAACATGCCCCCATGAAAAGAATGAGAATTAAAAACAAGTTTGACCGTGATCTTGCAGAGTTACTCCACCTCAAGTATTGCATTTGGTGAAAGGCTCAGCACACTCAGGCTTACTGGCTCTCGTTCAGGCAAATGAGAAATACAGTTAGGGGGGAAAAAAGTATTTGATCCCTTACTGATTTTGTACGTTTGCCCACTGACAAAGAAATGATCAGTCTATAATTTTAATGGTAGGTTTATTTGAACAGTGAGAGACAGAATAACAACAACAAAATCCAGAAAACCGCATGTCAAAAATGTTATAAATTGATTTACATTTTAATGAGGGAAATAAGTATTTGACCCCCTCTCAATCAGAAAGATTTCTGGCTCCCAGGTGTCTTTTATACAGGTAACGAGCTGAGATTAGGAGCACTCCCTTTAAGAGTGTGCTCCTAATCTCAGCTCGTTAGCTGTATAAAAGACACCTGGGAGCCAGAAATCTTTGATTGAGAGGGGGTCAAATACTTATTTCCCTCATTAACCTCTCTAGGGTAGGTGGCACCAAATCGTCTCACCTACGTAACAGCCAGTGGAATCCTGTGGCGCGTTATTCAAATACCTTAAATGCTATTACTTCAATTTCTCAAACATATGACTATTTTACAGCATTTTAAAGACAAGACTCTCGTTAATCTAACCACACTGTCCGATTTCAAAAAGGCTTTACAACGAAAGCAAAACATTAGATTATGTCAGCAGAGTACCCAGCCAGAAATAATCAGACACCCATTTTTCAAGCTAGCATATAATGTCACAAAAACCCAGAAGACAGCTAAATGCAGCACTAACCTTTGATGATCTTCATCAGATGACACACCTAGGACATTATGTTATACAATACATGCATGTTTTGTTCAATCAAGTTCATATTTATATCAAAAACCAGCTTTTTACATTAGCATGTGACGTTCAGAACTAGCATACCCCCCGCAAACTTCCGGCGAATTTACTAACAATTTACTAAATTACTCACGATAAACGTTCTCAAAAAGCATAACAATTATTTTAAGAATTATAGATACAGAACTCCTCTATGCACTCGATATGTCCGATTTTAAAATGGCTTTTTGGTGAAAGCACATTTTGCAATATTCTAAGTAGATAGCCCGGCATCACAGGGCTAGCTATTTAGACACCCAGCAAGTTTAGCCTTCACCAAACTCCGATTTACTATTAGAAAAGTTTGATTACCTTTGGTGTTCTTCGTCAGAATGCACTCTCAGGACTTCTACTTCAATAACAAATGTTGGTTTGGTCCCAAATAATCCATAGTTATGTTCCAACAGCGGCATTTTGTTCGTGCGTTCAAGACACTATCCGAATGGTAAATAAGAGTTACGAGCACGGCGCATTTCGTGACAAAAAAATTCTAAATATTCCATTACCGTACTTCGAAGCATGTCAACCGCTGTTTAAAATCAATTTTTATGCCATTTTTCTCGTAAAAAAGCGATTTAATATTCCGACCGGGAATCTGCAATTAGGTAAACAGACGAAAGAAAATAAAGCATGGGGTCGACTCGGGCAGGCGCCTAAGCCCATTGTCCTCTGATCGGCCACTTGTCAAAAGCGATAATGTGTTTCAGCCTGGGGCTGCCTCGATATCGTTCAGCTTTTTCCCGGGCTCTGAGAGCCTATGGGAGCCGTAGGAAGTGTCACGTTACAGCAAAGATCCTCAGTCTTCAATAAACAGAGGCAAGAAGAACAACAACTTGTCAGACAGGCCACTTCCTGCATGGAATCTTCTCAGGTTTTTGCCTGCCATATGAGTTCTGTTATACTCACAGACACCATTCAAACAGTTTTAGAAACGTTAGGGTGTTTTCTATCCAAAGCCAATAATTAAATGCATATTCTAGTTACTGGGCAGGAGTAGTAACCAGATTAAATCGGGTACGTTTTTTATCCGGCCGTGTAAATACTGCCCCCTAGCCCTAACAGGATAAAATGCTTGGTAAGAAGAATGCCCTTCTCCCCACCGGTGTGATTACTATCTCTGAGGGTTTGAGCTTGAGGTAGTCACTGCATACAAGTACTTGGGAGTATGGCTAGACGGTGCACTGTCCTTGTCTCAGCACATATCAAAGCTGCAGGCTAAATTTAAATCTAGACTTGGTTTCCTCTATCGTAATCGCTCCTCTTTCACCCCAGTTGCCAAACTAACCCGGATTCAGATGACCATCCTACCCATGCTAGATTACGGAGACTTAATTTATAGATCGGCAGCTAAGGGTGCTCTCAAGCGGCTAGATGTTATTTGCCACCAATGCACCTTATAGGATACATCGCTGCACTCTATACTCCTCTGTAAACTGGTCATCTCTGTATACCTGTCGCAAGACCCACTGGTTGATGCTTATTTATAAAACCCTCTTAGGCCTCACTCCCCCCTATCTGAGATATCTACTGCAGCCCTCATCCTACACATACAACACCCGTTCTGCCTGTCACATTCTGTTAAAGGTCCCCAAAGCACACACATCCCTGGGTCGCTCCTCTTTTCAGTTCGCTGCAGCTAGCGACTGGAATGAGCTGCAACAAACACTCAAACTGGAGTTTTATCTCAGCTTTATCTCTCCATTCAAAGTCTCAATCATGGACACTCTTACTGACAGTTGTGGCTGCTTTGCGTGATGTATTGTTGTCTCTACCTTGCCCTTTGTGCTGTTGTCTGTGCCCAATAATGTTTATACCATGTTTTGTGCTGCTACCATATTGTGTTGCTACCATGCTGTGTTGTCATGTGTTGCTGCCTTGCTATGTAGTAATGTTGTCTCTCGTTGTGATGTGTGTTTTGTCCTATATATTGTTTTTATTTTGTAATCCCAGGCCCCCATTTTGCTTTTTGGTTGGCTGTCATTGTGAATAAGAATTTGTTCTTAACTGGCTTAAATACAAATAATTATTAAATTCATAGTTGAGGTAAGTAGACTTAGTAGTTTGGGATTTTGGCAATGAAGCTCTTTATCTACTTCCCCAGAGTCAGATGAACTTGTGGATACCATTTTTATGTCTGCTTGCAATTTTAAAGGAAGTATGCTCTCTAGCGTTTACGCTAACACTAGTTAGCAACTGCGCAATGACTGGGAGTCTAATGGGAACAGCTAACATGTAGACTTCGTCATTACTCTAATCCTAGTTAGCACTGAGTTGCGAAACAACATCTTGTTTCCTTCATACTGTACGCAGCGACTTAAAAATGGTATCGACGAGTTTATCTGACTCATCGCCAGATAAGTCAGATAGTGTCCAGCAGTGGTTGGAGCCTGAGCATATTGTTATGGTCTAAGTAAACTGCCATAAAAATATCCTAAAGACCTCTTGTCCACCTCTTCTCTCTCATCTCTCTCTCTATATCTCTGTTTCCCCATCTCTCCTTCCCTTCCTCTCTCTCGCTCTTTCTGTGTCCCCATCTCCTCCCACTCCTTTCTCCCCCCCCCCCCCCCCCCCCAACAGACAGAAAGCGTTAGCCAGCATTCCTGTCGCTCCAGCCCTTCCACAGCTGAAGCCCTCTCTCAAAGCATCTGTATTGTGACCCAGCAGCCATTGTTATAACAGGACAAAGCCCCTATCAAAGCCCTGCTCAGGGTCAACTGGGGCCAGCCTTAAAACACGCGCACACGCACATGCATGCATGCACGCACGCACACAGGGGGATATACAAACACGCTTTAGATACAGGGGATATGCGCAGCCAGAGCCCAGCCTAATCCACTGCCTTAATGTGTGTGGGCCACGAAGGGACATGCTTCTTTACCAACTGTTTTGGTGAAGTTAACTGATGCGCTCTCTCTCTACAGAATGAAGCTCGATGGAGGGATCCTGTGGTTCACCCCTCTAACTAAATCCCTTCACCGCCCTTTGACCTCGACCCCAAGGCTGGCCCTCCGCCACCACCCTTCAACCTCGACCCCAAGGCTGGCCCACAAGGTCACGCCCCCTTTGAACCACAACATCACGAAGACGGCAGAAGATGAAGACTGAAGGCGCTCGCATTTTAGTAAAAAAAAAATTGCCCTAATTTTTGTTTGCTCAGTGGCTGGTTTTGAGTCTGCTCTTGTCGTTGAAGGACTTTAGATATAAAAACATTTATTTCTGATCTACAGCGCAAAAAGTGAGCTTCGCTCAAACACAGTATCACTGCAAGTTAATAAAAATAATGATAGCCAAATAATAATACAACTCTTAGACTGGGTTGAGACTGGTCAGTAGAGTTTACTCTTAAGTATTACTCTTATCTTAGAGTTTACTCATCTTCTCACTGAGAAACTGCTACATGTATTTAAAGCCACATAGTGCATTTGTTATTCTAACATGGTTTATTTAGTATTTTTCTATTAGCAGAAGATGGTACTGGACTCAACGATAGTCCCAATATTTTCCATAAAAGACGCAAGTACTTTATTTCCACTTAAGGGCCTTATTAGCACAGGTCTGGCTCATGGATGGATATAATATATATACACACTTGTCTGTGCTCTTTAGGCTACAGTCAGGGCCGTAACCAAGGTTTTTGTGAGGTCTGGTTTTTGGGGAGGACGATGAAGCTCATTTACTGCATTTCTATACAATTAAAAAAAAAAAGCTATTTGTAGAACAGCAAAAACGAGCTAAAACGACCCCCGCCATTATCACCTTGGCTGCTGTAGGTTCATTCATTCACCTCAGTCGATCTATAAACATATATTAGCTATACAATTGTAATGTTATATCCCTGAAAGGGGGGAAATAGGAGGAATGATTTCAAACTGACCCATAGCATCAGCGACTGTTGAGTCAGTTGTAATGATGAATTGCATAAAATCACATTTTTACACGTCTCTCTTCTCAAATTACATAGCATTAACGTTTGTATCCCTAGGCATTACTAATCAAGCTCTGCACAAACAGACGTCAAAGGAGCACACAGATCGTATTATCACATGCACATGAATTATTAGAATATTATGATTCTCTATTAATATCAGTGATGTAGTGGTAAAAAAAAGAAATGGGTAAACTATAAACTCCAGGGGTAAACAGCTACCAATATAAATGAAAACGTATGTAATTTTTTGTGTACTGTATTGTTTGCATTTCGATTTGAATGTAATGTCGGCCTAGGCCTATAGGGAAGATGGCCATGTTGAGATGTTCATATTGAAACAAATTTTAAGTTCCTTAACCTGTTTAAAAGATTAGTACAGATTTTCTCAGGGGCCCAGGCCCAAGTTTGGGAACCACTCCTTCTCTGCTTCCATTGCAGCCTGCCTCAACCTTAACACTGAGTTGCCACATCACTGTCTGTCTCAGTAGCCTATTCTCTGTAAAGCAAAGTTATTGTGAGATCTTAAACGATTTATTTGCTCCTGTTGAGGTAGGCTTCGTTTAACATTAGCTTCTTACTTCATCCTTCTAGCTGGCCCTCGGCCTGTGCCACAAGAGGGTAAAGTTAGCCGTTTGAGAGAGTGGTGAATGTGCTGCTAAAAAGGAAAATCTGGGAGGCAAATCCAGGGGACGCAGGCGAACATAACGAACAAACCACTGTTCCTGATTCCAACTCGTTCGCAAAGAAGCCGGCGTGATTTAAAACAGTCAGATCAAGAACGTAAGCGTTCTGAGCTTTGATCAATGCTGAAAGCAATATTCAGATGTTGACCCATAATAGATTATTTTTATTAGAAACAAATTAGAGGTCCGGACCGCTGTGTCCTCGTAGTTACGGCCCTGGCTACAGTGACTCACCACACACGCGATGCCCCCTGTTGCTGTGACTCCACTAATCCATCAGTAAGTGTGCTGGGTGACACACGGGGCTGGTGTGACGTTAGGGGTTCCAGTAACCTGACTCTACCCCCCCCCCCCCCCCCACCCCCCAAGGTGCAACATGGACACACACCTCTGCCAGCCCCTAACTTCCCTGGTTACGCACGTTAGACCCCTCACATTGCCAAGCATGTAGGCTGGCCGTAGTGAGGGAGAGAGCGCAGGGGAGTGAGTGTCTATTCTCGGCCTAAACTGGGATCCACAAGAACCAGTTCAGAGAGGTTTTCAGCCTATGACGACTTTTTACTTTAGGGTTAGCGCTGGGAAGTGTAGCTACAACAAAGGGTTAAATACAAGAGATGAGGTACAAGGTAAAAATACGTTGTCTAATATGTTGCTTGGAGTCCGTTTAGAAAAGTTAGGGGGGAAAAAACGTGTCAGTGCGCCACTTAAGAGGAGTGATCATGTTACCATCCTAACTGAAAGACCGCTGTAGGTTGTCCTCTTCATTTTCTTTCATTTCAGTATTTTGACTCGTGTGCCATGCCTTTTAAAAAATATATATATCCCTAAAAAAAAATGTACCCTCCTGTCTCCCTTCTGAAAGGCTGGAAGCAGTGAGTTCTGCTAGAATACTGTTGTGTATTTTTCTGTGCAATCTCTGTCAGCCTTTTTATATAGTTAACCCACTATGGGTGTAGGTGGGAGGAATGGGGAGGGGGGGGCAGAGGGAGAAGATGTTAGTGGCACTATTGATTGCGTGACTGGAGTGTTAATTTTATTCGCTCACCTGATTTATTCCCTCGCTCCCTTCCCCCTCCTTCCCTTCCCTCTTTTTCTAGATCCCTTAGTCATTTGATGATGACTGAACCGAAATGTCAGTGAAAAGAAAAAAAGAGCTTGATGCTTGTTAGGAAGGGAGGGGGGGATTAGAAGGGCTCGAAAGTATCATGGTACGTCTTGTCGTTGTGTTAACTAAAGTATGAAGATGATGATATATTTGTTGGTACAGAATAATGGACTGTGGAAAAGGTTGACCCCCCCACCCCCCAGGCAAAAAAAAAAACAGCCTGTCAGATCCCATTTGGTACAACCAATGTCTTATATGGTACAGTTGCAGTGCACAGAACCTACTGTTACTGTATGTTATGGAAAAGGAACGGTTACTATACCTACCCAAGGCTGAAACCATAGAACTAGAATCCTCATTCTAATTCTGTGGTTGGAACACATTTTAAAGGCTGTACTGTGATTTTATTTAGTTTTGGTTACGCTGCAGCGCTTTTCGGCTTTGAGCTATTAGATTTGAATAATACAAAAGCTTTATTTTGGCAAGACTTTCTGTGATTTAAGAAGTCTTACTTAGGCTTGATTATTAAAATAGGCTTGATTATCGATACTCATATCAGCCTTGTTCTGTACTATTTGGTGGATGATGATTCTACTTTGTTCTGTTGATGATATATTATAGGCCAATATGATCGGGTCCCACACTCCTTACTAGCGATGTATTGGACACGCATTCTCAGTAGTGTGCTACTAGTGTGCATACTAAGTAGTATGCTAGTGTGGATGTTGGAACAGAGCCGTAGCATTTTGAGTTAACAATAATAACAAACCCTTTTAGGAAATAATGGGGAAAATCTAATAATAACTACATAATATATTACAGAGGAACTAAACGGTACTGCATAAATGTGCAACAGTATATCTTTTTTTTTTTTAACTACTTTATAGAAAGAGCAGAAGTTAAATCTCCATAGTTTTCTGGGTGTTGTGTTGATACTTTTGATTGAACTCTTAAAGACGGGGTTTAAAATCATTTTTAAGCTAAACGGAGACAGTGGGATAAACTTGTTTTCAAGAGTGACAATGTAGACATTTAGCGGTTTTGTAAAAAAAATAATTTAAAAACAGAAAAATAAAAAAGAACCTCTGCCTAATGTTTTGTAACTTCCGATTTTATTTGCTGCTGTGTAGTATTACAAAATAACCATTTGAATGCTGTTGATTGATGGCAACCGTGACGATGTCATTTTCATTGCTACCTGTGTTTTTGTTCAGAATTTAATGGCATTGTCATTTAGCTTTATGGAACAGACAGTTCTTCATACGGTGGAGGTGTTAATCCTCATGTGCATTATATTTCTCTGCAACGTATGTCCTTACGAGAAAAAAAAGTGTTAAAACAAAAAAAGAGAAATTATTTAAATATTATAGTATTTTTTTTCATGATAATTGCGCCTCAAGGCACCTTTTTTCTTTTTCACTTCAGGAGGGATGGGGGTGAAGTCCTAGCGGAGGAATTTGGAGCATAGTGTTTATATTTATCCAACTTTTTTGCTTTCAATAGAGCTATTGCAATAAAAGTGTTCATGTACATCTTACCACCACAACTGTCCCTCATTTATATTTTTGTGTATGTACGTATTAGTAAGCCTTGTCTGAGCCAGAATGGCCTGTGGGGCTGGAGTTTATCTACTGTTTCTGGAGCATGAGGCAGAGTTGATGTACAAGTACAGCAGTGAAGGCTGCTGAGGAGGATGGCTGGAATGGTATCAAACATGGTTTCCATGTGGTAGATACCATTCAACTGACTCCATTCCAGCCATTTACTAGGTGCCATCGTCCCCTCAGCAGCCTCCACTGAAGTACAGTATACACACAGTCCCCTGTCCAGGGGTATGTTGTGTACTACATATCATAAGTTGACTCTTTGGCCAATGCACAGTGACTGTTTCAAAAGGTCTATACCCAGAATGCAACTGGCCAACAACAGCCACTGACTGACAGTTGGACAACCTCTCTAAAATAAAATGTTGACCTTTTAACAGTTGAGTGCTCGAGTTACCTTTTGGCTCAAACAACTTATACCAGTGTTTACCAACTGTTCCATTTAGTTGTTCACTATGATCAAAAGCGGACCCTGACAGCAGTGGAATTCGAACCCACGCCCCCAAAGAGATTGGAGCGCCTTAGACCACTTGGCCACACTATCACCTAACCTGTCACACAACTTTGTTTGTTTTGGCAATCCCATGATATCCTATCTCTTTACTGAACTTGTAACCTTTGTGCACATTTCACACTAAATATCTACGTGCCATTTCTGAAAAGACTGCATGTACAAAAATATAGAGATTTATATGCCTAAACCTTCCCGCACAAAGGCTTAACCTGCAAGGAGATTAACCTAAAGAGTCCCTGCAGCCAGCTGGTTCTGGCAACACAATTGCACCTAACCAAATTAAGAGAAAACAAAAAGAACTACTTGACACATTTAAAAAAAAAAAAAAAGAATCACTTAGAGCAAAATAATTGAAATTATTGATTACCACTAATGTGGGTCCAATTAAATGAGAGCTGGGACATTGTAGGCCTGTAGGGTACTTCGCAAGTAGGAAACCATCACAGTCAGAAACGGTGATCATGGAAATGAAATGGGAAATATAAGCTCATTTCTAACCATTTTAGAATGCAAACATGTTTTATCTTTGCTCTTCTCACTAGCAGCAAATGATTGCATCTTATTATATTTCCTTTTTTTATTTTTATAAGTGTCATATCCCCCCCATTTGCACAAAATACTCAGCATGGTCTCATACAAAGCTTACATTCTTGTTAATCTAACTGCACAGTCCAATATACAGTAGCTATTACAGTGAAAGAATTCCATGTTATTGTTTGAGGAGTGCATAATTTAGAACATGAAAGTTATTAATAAACATATTAGGCACATTTGGGCAGTCTTGATACATGTTTAACAGAAATGCAATGGTTCATTGGATCAGTCTAAAACGTTGCACATACACTGCTGCTGTCTAGTGGACAAAATCTAAATTGCACCTGGGCTGGAATAATACATTATGGCCTTTCTCTTGCATTTCAAAGATGATAGTACAAAAAAATACAAAAGAACGGTTGTTTTTGTCTTTGTATTATCTTTTACTAGATCTATTACATTCCTTTCACATTTCCATGAACTTCAAAGTGTTTCCTTTCAAATGGTACCAAGAATATGCATGTCCTTGCTTCAGGGCCTGAGCTACAGGCAGTTAGATTTGGGTATGTCATTTTAGGTGAAAATTGAAAAAAAGGGGCGTGTCGTTAAGTGGTTGGCAACAACAAAAGGAGGGTGGGTGGGTGTATAATGTGAACGTCTAGCAACCAAAAGGTTGAGTGTTCGAATCTCATCATGGACAACTTCAGCATTTTAGCAAATACTTTTTAGCTACTTTGCAACTACTTAGCATGTTAGGTTAAATGGTTAAGGTTACCTAAGGTTACCTAACTCATAACCTTAATCCCTAACTGCTAGTCTAGCTAACATTAGCTAACATTAGCCACAACAAATTGGAATTCATGACATATATGTACTGCAAATTCATAACATACTGTACGAATTGCAATTCGGAACATATACGGATTGCTATTTGTAACATATAAGAAATGGATGCTGGACATCCACAAATTAATGCATACCATATGAAACGTAACATAACATTAAATGGAGTGTACAGATTAATAGGAAATGCTCTGAGACCAGGTTGAAATACTAGGCTATTTGCCTGCTTGCAATGCAATACTTCAACCACTAGAATCTGCATATGCATGGTCTAAAGTTTGCGGGAAGTCACGTCACATTCAGTTTTTAAATAAGCCGCCCCATGTTTTGGGGTATATTTTGTTCATATGCAACGTTTATAAATGAGGCCCCAGCGCCTGTGTCCACAAAGCAGCTGAGTAGGAGTGTGAATCTACGATCTGTCTATACAATCTTATTCATAATGATCTAAAATTCAAAACTGATGCTAGACAGCTAAACACATTGTAATTGGTACTAACACTGTTTTCAGATGGAGCACAGTAGTACTGGGATACTGTCTCTGTTTCTCTCTCTGTCTCTCTGTGTCTGTGAATACTTCCCTTTAATTTATATCTCTTGTTCTCAAACTAACCCGGTGTTAGTCCCAAATTCCACCTCAGGGACAGAGAGAGCCTCCTGACTGTCAAAACAAGGTAAAGTCCACATAATGTACAGTTATGAATGGAACTATGGTTCCCTGGCGAAGGGAACGAGGTTTAACCTGTTAGGGCTAGGGGGCAGTATTTACACGGCCGGATAAAAAACGTACCCGATTTAATCTGGTTACTACTCCTGCCCAGT
Source organism: Salmo trutta (assembly GCF_901001165.1). NCBI lineage: Eukaryota > Metazoa > Chordata > Actinopteri > Salmoniformes > Salmonidae > Salmo > Salmo trutta. Next base: position 25,291,904 of record NC_042964.1, on the reverse strand, counting down.
AACTAGAATATGCATATAATTCTTGGCTTTGGATAGAAAACACCCTAACGTTTCTAAAACTGTTTGAATGGTGTCTGTGAGTATAACAGAACTCATATGGCAGGCAAAAACCTGAGAAGATTCCATGCAGGAAGTGGCCTGTCTGACAAGGTGTTGTTGTTCTTGCCTCTGTTAATTGAAGACTGAGGATCTTAGCTGTAACGTGACACTTCCTACGGCTCCCATAGGCTCTCAGAGCACGGGAAAAAGCTGAACGATATCGAGGCAGCCTCTGGCTGAAACACATTATCGCCTTTGCCAAGTGGCCGATCAGAGTACAAAGGGCTTAGGCGCGTGCCCGAGTCGAGCCTGTGCTTTATTTTCTTTCGTCTGTTTACCTAATTGCAGATTCTCGGTCGGAATAGTATCGCTTTTTTATGAGAAAAATGGCATAAAAATTTATTTTAAACAGCAGTTGACATGCTTCGAAGTACAGTAATGAAATATTTAGAAATCTTTTGTCACGAAATGCGCCGTGCGAGTGACCCTTATTTACCATTCGGATAGTGTCTTGAACGCACGAACAAAACGCCGCTGTTGGAACATAACTATGGATTATTTGGGACCAAACCAACATTTGTTATTGAAGTAGAAGTCCTGGGAGTGCATTCTGACGAAGAACACCAAAGGTAATCAAACTTTTCTAATAGTAAATCGGAGTTTGGTGAAGGCTAAACTTGCTGGGTGTCTAAATAGCTAGCCCTGTGATGCTGGGCTATCTACTTAGAATATTGCAAAATGTGCTTTCACCAAAAAGCTATTTTAAAATCGGACATATCGAGTGCATAGAGGAGTTCTGTATCTATAATTCTTAAAATAATTGTTATGCTTTTTGAGAACGTTTATCGTGAGTAATTTAGTAAATTGTTAGTAAATTCGCCGGAAGTTTGCGGGGGGTATGCTAGTTCTGAACGTCACATGCTAATGTAAAAAGCTGGTTTTTGATATAAATATGAACTTGATTGAACAAAACATGCATGTATTGTATAACATAATGTCCTAGGTGTGTCATCTGATGAAGATCATCAAAGGTTAGTGCTGCATTTAGCTGTCTTCTGGGTTTTTGTGACATTATATGCTAGCTTGAAAAATGGGTGTCTGATTATTTCTGGCTGGGTACTCTGCTGACATAATCTAATGTTTTGCTTTCGTTGTAAAGCCTTTTTGAAATCGGACAGTGTGGTTAGATTAACGAGAGTCTTGTCTTTAAAATGCTGTAAAATAGTCATATGTTTGAGAAATTGAAGTAATAGCATTTCTAAGGTATTAAGGCTGTTACGTAGGTGGGACGATTTGGTGCCACCTGCCCTAGAGAGGATAACATACTATGGGGTCTCAACGTCCAATCCTATTCGCCTGAAGCAAACTGAAATCACGCCCAACGGGCCAATGGAAGCCGAGCCCTCCCTCGGAAGCCCCGTCTTCCTAGCTATAATACCAGGGCTCGCATCTATTTCCTCAATTCAGTACCGCTCTTCAGCGAACCCAAGCGCCCTGGCGGTGCGTAGCCAAAATATGTCATACCTCGTTCCCTCCTTCAGGGAACAGTAGTTTTATTCATAACTGTACGTACCCTTTCAGTCAGTCACTCGGTATAACATACTATGGGGACATACAATCATGCCCCAAGTCGGCTCAGAGGGTACCAAGCTAGGAGGACCACGGCAGCTCAAGCACAAACAGGTTCAGTTGTGTTCATCATTGATTGTCTAGTATAGCATCCATGAATCGTATCATCGATTGGACAGCATTTTGTTTGTTTTTTCATTGGAAATGACTAGGTGATTTGGTGGTTCTATTTCCGTTGTATTTTGAGATGCTACTCGTTGAGATAAACGTCCGCTTCAACTGAGAACAAGTGGGGGTTTTTTGTTTTTTTTAACATAACATTTGGCGAACGAGGATGGCTGAAAGTTTTTCTGCAATATCCCTACCTCCACCGGAGCAGTTCTTGCCTCATGCGGGTAAACCAACAGTCCTATGGGACAGATGGAAGTTGTCGTTTGACACGTCCATGCTAGCTACCAGACTGGATGTGGTTAGCCCTGAGAGAAAAAGGGCCATTCTTCACTGTCTTGGTGCCGAGAGCCTGCACATCTTCCAAACGCTCGGGGAAGCACACACATGATGCAGCTGTTGAACTTTTGGATGGACATTTCACAAAGAAACATTTTCGGCATCGCTCACGGTGAGTGGGTGAGTCAGTGACCGAGTAGGGCTGGCGCAGTCATGTCAGTTTGGTTATCTTTGAGATTAAATTATCAGGGACCAGTTAATTGAAAGAACCTCAAGCTCATTCGTGCGGGAAAGGCTTCTCCTTGAAGAGGATGATCTGACTTTAGCAACAGCTGTAGCCATAGCTTCCCAAGTGGAATCAGCAGCTCACTGTGCAACTAAGATCTCTGAGGCACAGGCACATGCTTCCAGTGCTGTTCAAGCTTTGCAGCAGTCTCAGTCCTCAGACTGTAGCCATCACTCAGACAGTGACATGAGCTCCTCGGTGCAGTTGATGAGAACCCTTGCGTGTCAACGGTGTGCCAACTGTGTTTCCAATAGATACAATTCACGTGCCCCTGACTGCCCCGCTCGTGGACAGACATGGCGACGATGTCAGAAACCAAACCATTTTGCAAAGTGGTGTAGGTCAGCACCAGCCCATTTTCCCATGCACCAACCTCATGCCCTTTCTCACCGCTGCAGTCAAACCTGGAAGCTATCCGTCATGTCCCAGAACCGACATCTGCTACACATGCGTTTCCTGCCCCAGTACTCGGCCATCACTTCCCCTCTGCGTTAGCTGTTGAAAAAGGTGTACTGGGCCTGGACACCCGACTGTGCACAGGCTGTCCACTCTCTCACAGAACTGCTGACCACTTCACCTGTCCTGGCCCACTTTAACCTCAACAGCCCAACTCTGGTCACCTGTGACACATCAGCCACAACAGTGGGAGCCGTCCTCTCTCAGCTTCAGGATGGTGTTGCGAAGTCAGTGGCTTTCACATCTGGCGCATTGAGGCCCACCAAACAGAAGTACTCCGTTGGAGAGAGGGAGGCACTAGCATGCATCTGGGCCTGTGAGCTGTGGTACATTTACCTCTACGGACATTCTTTCCCCCTGCGCACCGACCACCAGCCCTCATAGCCTTGACGTCTACCTCCAGGTCGGGTCACAAGCCCCTCCGCATGTACCGCTGGTGAGACCGCCTCATGCAGTATAACTTTAAGCTGCGGTTTACGCCGGGCAGGGACAATGTGGTGGCAGATCTCTTTTCGCGCTCAGTTCCCCCAGACTCCACCAGGCTGACTCCGCGGAGGATCTCATCCAGCTCCTACACTCACCTCCTACAAGACAGTGTCGCTCAAGGAGCTGACCAAGAATCAGCCAATGACGCCATCTTCACGACCTTGTGGGAATAGTTAGCCAATGACTGTCCGGCACAGCTCCCGTCGGAACTCCAACCATATGCCAAGTTCGAACATGTGTTGTCATGCTAGAGTGACACACCAGCTCCAAAAAGGGATTATAGAAGCCAACTTTTCCCCTAATACTTACCTGAGACGCCTGAACTGTCAGAGCCTCATGCAACTTGGCTATGCACCACAGAAGGGTGCTGTAGGGAGAACGGCTCATAATAATAGCCGGGACAGAGCAAATGGAATGGCATCAACTACCTGGAAACCATGTGTTTGATGTATTTGATACCATTCCACTGATTCCGCTCCAGTCATTATCACAAGCCCATTCTCCCCAATTAAGGTGCTATGCACACTGACACACTGCATCCCAAATCCCTACACCCCACGGTTCCAAGAACAATACTTACCTTGCAAGCCTGAAATGTCAGAACTCATACAAGGAAGCGCAAGTCCAAAACAACAGAACACCTGTCGTGACTTGGTGAAGCGCACACGTGCGCTGCATAGCATCGACCAGAGTCGAGGAACTACGGCAGCCCTAAGCTCAAACCTACAGGAAACCTGCGGTAACATGGAAACTGTGTACTCCTGTGCAGCCACGGCAGCCCAAGGCTCAAACCCACAGGGAACTGCTATAGCAGCCTCCACTCTGCTGGGAAAGCTTTCCACTAGATGTTGGAACATTGCAGCAGGGACTTGCTTCCATTCAACCACAAGAACATTAGTGAGGTTGGGCAGTGATATTGGGCGATTAGGTCTGGCTCGCAGTCGGCGTTCCAATTCATCCCAAATGTGTTTGATGGGGTTGAGGTCAGGGCTCTGTGCAGGCCAGTCAAGTTCTTCCACACCAATCTCGACAAACAATTTCTGTAAGGACCTCACTTTGTGCACGGGGGCATTGTCCTGCTGAAACAGGAAAGGGCCTTCCCCAAACAGTTTATTTTTATTTTTTATTATATATTTATCAGGTAGATCAGCTTTAATAGTGGGGATAGATTGTAGATTCCATCTAAGTAATTGTCTGCGTCATTTCCAATCCCCCTTGTATTTTTAGAAGTCGGAAGTTTACATACACCATAGCCAAATACATTTAAACTCAGTTTTTCACAATTCTTGACATTTAATCCTAGTAAAAATTCCCTGTCTTAGGTCAGTTAGGATCACCACTTTATTTTAAGAATGTGGGTCAAAAGTTTCGGGTAGCCTTCCACAAGCTTCCCACAATAAGTTGGGTGAAGTTTGGCCCATTCCTCCGGACAGAGCTGGTGTAACTGAGTCAGGTTTGTCGGTCTCCTTGCTCGCACACACTTTTGCATTTTAAAGAGGGAAATAAGTATTTGACCCCCTCTCAATCAGAAAGATTTCTGGCTCCCAGGTGTCTGGCTCCGAGATGAGACTAGGAGCACACTCTTAAAGGGAGTGCTCCTAATCTCAGTTTGTTACCTGTATAAAAGACACCTGTCCACAGAAGCAATCAATCAATCAGATTCCAAACTCTCCACCATGGCCAAGACCAAAGAGCTCTCCAAGGATGTCAGGGACAAGATTGTAGACCTACACAAGGCTGGAATGGGCTACAAGACCATCGCCAAGCAACTTGGTGAGAAGGTGACAACAGTTGGTGCGATTATTCGCAAATGGAAGAAACACAAAAGAACTGTCAATCTCCCTCGGCCTGGGACTCCATGCAAGATCTCACCTCGTGGAGTTGCAATGATCATGAGAACGGTGAGGAATCAGCCCAGAACTACACGGGAGGATCTTGTCAATAATCTCAAGGCAGCTGGGACCATAGTCACCAAGAAAACAATTGGACTGAAATCCTGCAGCGCCCGCAAGGTCCCCCTACTCAAGAAAGCACATATACATGCCCGTCTGAAGTTTGCCAATGAACATTGAATGATTCAGAGGACAACTGGGTGAATGTGTTATGGTCAGATGAGACCAAAATGGAGCTCTTTGGCATCAACTCAACTCGCCATGTTTGGAGGAGGAGGAATGCTGCCTATTACCCCAAGAACAACATCCCCACCGTCAAACATGGAGGTGGAAACATTATGCTTTGGGGGTGTTTTTCTGCTAAGCGGACAGGACAACTTCACCGCATCAAAGGGACGATGGACAGGGCCATGTACCGTCAAATCTTGGGTGAGAACCTCCTTCCCTCAGCCAGGGCATTGAAAATGGGTCGTGGATGGGTATTCCAGCATGACAATGACCCAAAACACACGGCCAAGGCAACAAAGGAGTGGCTCAAGAAGAAGCACTTTAAGGTCCTGGAGTGGCCTAGCCAGTCTCCAGACCTTAATCCCATAGAAAATCTGTAGAGGGAGCTGAAGTTTCGAGTGGCCAAACGTCAGCCTCGAAACCTTAATGACTTGGAGAAGATCTGCAAAGAGGAGTGGGACAAAATCCCTCCTGAGATGTGTGCAAACCTGGTGGCCAACTACAAGAAACGTCTGACCTCTGTGATTGCCAACAAGGGTTTTGCCACCAAGTACTAAGTCATGTTTTACAGAGGGGTCAAATACCTATTTCCCTCATTTAAATGCAAATAATTTTATAAAATTTTTGACATGCGTTTTTCTGGGTTTTTGTTGTTATTCTGTCTCTCACTGTTCAAATAAACCTACCATTAAAATTATAGACTGATCATTTCTTTGTCAGTGGGTAAACGTACAAAATGAGCAGGGGATCAAATACTTTTTTCCCTCACTGTAGGTATAACCTTATTTCACTGTAATAGCTACTATAACTTGGACAGTGCAGTTAGATTAACAAGAATTTAAGCTTTCTGCCCATATCAGATACGTCAATGCCTGGGAAATGTTCTTGTTACTTACAACGTCATGCTAATTACATTAGCGTACATTAGTTCAACAGTCCCGAGGGTGGGACTCCGATCTGTAGAGATCCTTAAGAGGATTTATTAAAACAAGTCCAGGATGGGATGCAACTTTCCATCGCTCTTGGGAAGTAAGAAGTACCGGCTGCACCAATCGCTCTGTACTTCTGACACAGGGACCACCCAAACAGCCTGCTTTTGAAAGAGAGGAAATCTCCTCTCTCAAGACAGGTGCTAGGACCTCGGGGACCAGTGACGTAATGATGCCACAAAAAGGAAGAGGACGCACAGCAAACTGCAGACCATAGCCCCTCATCACCGTCCTCATCACCCATGGTGAAACTCTGCATACCTGCCACTGGACAGAGCATGCTGCCAGCCTGCCTACATTATGTCCTGTCATGCTTGTTTTCATATCCATCACTCTTGACCACCATGTGTCTGAACGTGTGAAAGGAACTGTGCGTTCTGATACCCAGCCCACAAAATAAAAATAAAAATATATATATATTTTATTTATTTCCTTTATTTAACTAGACAAGTCAGTTAAGAACAAATTCTTATTTACAATGACAGCCTACACCGGACAAACCCGGACGACGTTGGGCCAATTCTGCGCCGCCCTATGGGATCACGGCCAGTTGTGATACAACATGGATTCAAACCAGGGTGTCTGTAGTGACGCCTTTAGCACTGAGACACAGCGCGTTAGACCGCTGCGCCACTCGGGAGCGGTACCTCGGGAAGGTAACTTGCCCCCAAACCACTTGGGAGTGCAGTAGCCACAGTAAATGCTTTGGGAGGAGGGCCCCAAGCAAAACAACATTGTTAGCAAAACTGGCTCATCCAGGGCCTTCTCCTGTCCCTCTCAGGAATCCCGAGAACCGGTGCTGTTTATTTGGAAGCTCCTTGTTAGCCTCTGGAGCTAAGTCAATTGCCACTCATCGGAAACATTTTTAAACAGGCGTAAGCGACGCTTCACCAATGTAGGGGCAGGAGGTAAATACCTTCCCCAAAACCTGGAGAAACTCCACTACCGGGGATAAAAACGCAATCATAGCTGTTTAGAATCCTCTTGGACCTAGACTTGGCGCTCCAATAGCAGAGAGAACAGTCCATGGGTGGCTGGAATCTTTCCAATCTTTCCTATACTAGGGTGGCTTGAATCTTTGCCAATTTTTAGGGCCTTCCTCTGACACCGCCTTGTATAGAGGTCCTGGATGACACTGGAACTAGGCCGTACGCATTACCCTCTGTAGTGCCTTGCGGTCGCAGGCCAAGCAGTTGCCATACCAGGCAGTGATGCAACCCGCCAGGATGCTCTCGATGGTGCAGCTGTAGAACCTTTTGAGGATCGGAGGAACCATGCCAATTATTTTCAGTCTCCTGAGGGGGAATAGGTTTTGTCATGCCCTCTTCACGACTGTCTTGGTGTGCTTGGACCATGTTAGTATGTTGGTGATGTGGACGCCAAGGAACTGTCAACTACAGATGAGAATGGGGGTGTGCTCGGTCCTCATTTTCCTGTAGTCCACAATCATCTCCTTTGTCTTGATCACGTTGAGGGAGAGGTTGTTGTCCTTGCACCACACAGTCAGGTCTCTGACCTCCTCCCCATAGGCTGTCTCGTTGTTGTCGGTGATCAGACCTACCACTGTTGTCATCGGCAAACTTAATAATGGTGTTGGAGTCATGCCTGGCCGTGCAATCATGAGTGAACAGGGAGTACAAGAGGGGACTAAGCACGCACCCCTGAGGGGCCCCTATGTTGAGGATCAGCATGGCGGATGTATTGTTACCTACCCTTACCACCTGGGGGTGGCCCGTCAGGAAGTTCAGGATCCAGTCCCAGGGTCCTTAGCTTAGTGATGAGCTTTGAGGGCACTATGGTGTTGAACGCTGAGCTGTAGTCAATGAATAGCGTTCTCACATAGGTGTTCCTTTGTGTATAAGGGCAGTGTGGAGTGCAATAGAGATTGCATCACCTGCAGATCTGTTGGGGCGGGATGCAAATTGGAGTGGCCAGCCTTTCAAAGCACTTCATGGATACAGACGTGAGTGGTACTGGTTGTTAGTCATTTAGGCAGATACCTTAGTGTTCTTGGGCACAGGGACTATGGTGGTCTGCTTGAAACATGTTGGTATTACAGACTCAGACAGGGAGAGGTTGAAAATGTCAGTGAAGACACTTGCCAGTTGGTCAGTGCATGCTCGGAGTACACGTCCTGGTAATCCGTCTGGCCCTGCGGCCTTGTGAATGTTGACCTGTTTTAAGGTCTTACTCACATCGGCTGCGGAGAGCGTGATCACATAGTCGTCCTGAACAGCTGAGGCTCTCATGCATGTTTCAGTGTTACTTGCCTCGAAGCGAGCATAGAAGTAATTTAGCTCGTCTGGTAGGCTTGTGTCACTGGGCAGCTCTCGGCTGTGCTTCCCTTTGTAGTCTAATAGTTTGCAAGCCCTGCCACACCCGTTGAGCATCGGAGCCTGTATAGTATGATTCGATCTTAGTCCTGTATTGAAGCTTTGCCTGTTTGATGGTTCGTCGGAGGGCATAGCTGGATTTCTTATAAGCTTCCCGCTCCTTGAAAGCGGCAGCTCTACCCTTTAGCTCAGTGCGGATGTTCCCTGTAATCCATGGCTTCTGGTTGAGGTATGTACGTACAGTCACTGTGGGGATGACGTCATCGATGCATTTATTGATGAAGTCAGTGACTGATGTGGTGTACTCCTCAATACCATCAGAAGAAACCCGGAACATATTGCAGTCTGTGCTAGCAAAACAGTCCTTTAGCTTAGCATCTGTTTCATCTGACCACTTCATTCAATCTCCCCGGCCGAATCCGAAGCCGGTGCTTCAGGCTGCCCCGGACTAATGTCATCCAATTCACTCTCTTAAAAACCCTCCAGAGCCAATCAGGGATAATGTATCCTCCCCGGAATCTGGACTCTGAATTTTCCTCACAAAGTCAGCCCGACTCCCAATGGAAGTTGAACCCAGCCGGAGACAATAGTCACACAAACTGGTCCGACCCATGTCCTTCTGGGCATGTTTCCACCCCAGGCAACAGGACAGCACTCGTGAGTATCTTTCATTTTCATTGTGAAACCACATGCCGTACAGCACTGTCGGAGGTTCAAACTCTTTCTGCTGGCCATCTTACTCATGCAAGGGAGCACTGGCTACACAAGCAGAGCAGAAAGTAGTGTGTTTTTAGCCATCACAAAAAAAAGATACCAAGAGCCAAAACTCGCAACGTCTATGGGGACTATTACTCTCTCCCCACTAACAGACACCTAAGTCAGAGACGAATCTGGTAGCTTTCATGCTTAAAAGTTTGGCGAGCTGAAGAGCGAAGAATTGAGGAAATGGATGCAAGCCCCGGTATTTTAGCCAGGAAGGCAGGGCTGCTGAGGGCGGTCTCAACATCCATTGGCCCGTGGGGCGTGATTTCAGTTTGTTTCAGGTGAATGGGATTGGTCGTTGACTCCCCATAGTATGTTATACTGAGTGACCAACTGAAAGGGAAACAGTCACAGGGACGGGACAGTAATCAGCTGAGGTTAAGCCCTTCTCGCTATAGAGTCAGCTATTCTTCTGGTCACTAAAAAGAGTGTAAAAAGTGTAAAAGCCCACTTTCTTCAGTCAGGGTGCAACCTGACCACAACATCCCAAAAGACACTGATCTTCTGAAGACACAGATGCGAACAACATAAGAGAGCCATAGGTTTATGACCATCCATCTCTCTTAAGTTATTTACCAGGTCATATCCTCTGTTATAGCTTGTTATCTGGACCCATAATACCACACCATTGATCCCTAACAACCTGCTAATGGACACACACACACAAGACACACACACCTGCCACGGTTCTGCCACGGGAGGGAATCAGGTCAGGACAAGATAATACAGCATTTACAATTTAGGTCTTTGTTTGAGATAAAGCCACTAACTAACTTGATAGTGCCTGAGATGACCCAAGAGAAGCATTGGTGTTCAATGCATAGACACTTAGCTGAACCACAAAAACGTTGTTCAGCTGTTGCTTGTTCAGTGCATAGACATTATAAACACTGCTGCAGCGTGTGTTTGAGTGAGTGTGCATGCACACGCGGGTGTGCAAGTATAATCCAAATTGATTCAAACATTCATACTCCAATATGGCTGCCAACCTATATACGTCATTGGAACACTTGTAATCAGAACATCCATTCCACTAACTCAGATTCTAGGATCCGTATTCCCCAGAAAATGAGTAATCAGATTCTAAAATAAGGGGGTCACATCTGAGACGGTGGGATCTCCCTTCCTTACTATGTCATTAGGGAACCAGTGACCTCTTTATCACTTCATCCACACTGCTAGAGCAAGCTGAATATGATAGTCCCAGTGTGTGTCTCAGGAGTGTGTGTGTGTGTGCACGACTGCATGTATGCTGGATGAATGTGTGAATCTGTGTGTGGGTGTCCAGGGAGGGGGAGATACAAAGCTTCATCATTAAAGCTTTAACCTGGTTAAATGAAAGGTTAAATAGATCTTGATGACATGTAGATATACCATATCTCTCTGGAGGAGGAGGACTACAACATTAGGGCAGGAGGTGTGAGGGGGGTGTGTCTCTTCTAGGGAAATGTCTTCCGTCATGGGGAGACGAGCCTCCCTCTGCCCTGCTGACAGACTGACCTCCACAGGGGCTCTGGAGGTTTGACGTGTGTGTGTGTTTGTATACATGCGTAAAGTAGGTTAGTACTGCTGTGTGTGTTGGGGTGGGGGGTTGGTATGAAGGGTGATAAATGCCAAAAATTAACCATTGAATAAGCATGTGAATGTGTGAACTTGTTTTTTTCTTGAAGATGTGACTGAAACACGTGATTGATTTTATTAATGTTAAAAGCAATATTGCACCATTCAACCAAGTTTATTCACAACAATACGAAGTCTGATTAATTCAGTTTCAAACAGTTGGGTTAATAGAATTCACTCCACAATATAATAGCCACTGTACTAACATGACCCCTGCACTGTTTACTATCGGTCAAGGTTATAATGCCTGTATATAAACACTATATTATAACATTGTTCATTGGGTCTACATGTAAAAAAGTAACTGACCTGTCAATTCTTTCATGTTAGAATATTACATAGGCTATATAGCAACACTGTCACCGCTCAAGAGAAGACCCAGATGCAGACCGTTTTGAAGTAACAAAAGTTTGTTACATTAACAGGGGGGCAGGCAAACGACCGGTTAAGGGCAGGCAGAGGTCAGTAGTCCAGAGCAGAGTCCGAAAGGTACAGAACGACAGGCAGGGGCAGGGCAGGCAGAATGGTCAAAAACCGGGAAAGCTAGAAAACAGGAACTAGAGACGGACAGGGCCACGTAAAAAAGCACTGGTAGGCTTGATGAAACAAAACAAACTGGCAACAGACAGAACACAGGTATAAATACACTGGGGATAATGAGGAAGATGGGCGACACCTGGAAGGGGGTGGAGATAAGCACAAGGACAGGTGAAACAGATCAGGGTGTGACATTACCCCCCCTCTAGGGGCGCCACCTGGCGTCTTACCTGGGCGCATACCAGGTTGACCGGGGTGCTGGCGTTGGAACACAGCGATGAGGCCTCAGCACCTCTCCTCCGGACCATAACCCTCCCAGTCAACCAAGTACTGGAATCCCCTGCCCAGCAATCAAACCGTCAGGAGGCGCCTCACCATGTACGCCAGTTGGCCGTTGATGAGACGGGGGAGAGGCTTGGGCCTAGAAACAGGAGACAATGGGCTGTAAGACACAGGTTTAATCCTAGACACATGAAAAGTGGGATGTATCCAGAGGGTACGGGGCAACAGAAGACAAACAGCAGAGGGGCTAATAATCTTGGAAATGGGGAAAGGGCCGATTATACGGGAGGCAAGTTTGCGTTTTCAACCCACACGAGTTGCAGGCTCCAGGTGGTGGGGCAGCAAAGAGTCGTCTCCAGGTCTTGATTGGCTCGCTCCGACTGGCCGTTGGACGGAGGGTGGAACCCAGAGGACAGGCTGGCCGATGACCCAATGAGCGTGCAAAATACCTTCTAGAACTGGTACGAGAACTGAGGGAGTCCATGGATCCGGATGACGTGCTGCACCATGAGCTGGGCCCTCTCTTTGGTGGAGGGTAGCTTGGGGAGGGGAATTAAGTGGGTGGCTTTGGAAAACCGGTCCACTACTGTCAGGATGGCGGTGTTGCATTCAGACGGGGAAAGACCCGTGACGAAGGCCAGGGATATGTAAGACCAGGGATGGTGAGGGACAGGCAGTGGTTGAAGGAGACCAGCCGGAGCTTGCCGAGGAGTCTTGTTCTGCAAACAGACCGTGCAGGCAGCGACGAACACGGAGACGTCCGGGACCTTGGTTGGCCACCAAAAGTTTTGCTGTACAAATGCCAGGGTCCGACAGGAGCCCGCGTGGCAGACAAGCCTGGAGGAGTGGGCCCAGTCCAGGACCGAGGAGCGAACAGTGTCAGAACAAACATCCGGTTATCTGGGACCCCCGGGGTGCAGCTGGGAACGCTGCACCTCACGGACCTGCTTCCCTATTCCCCAGCTGAGTGCCGTTGCCAGGCACATGGTGGGAAGGATGGTCTCGGGGTCTGTAGCCACGGGGCTATAGTGGCGTGACAGGGCATCCGGCCTGATATTCTTGGATCCTGGTCGGTAGGAGAGGGAAAATTTAAACCGGGTAAAAAGCAGTGCCCACCTAGCTTGCCTGGAATTGAGATGCTTGGCGGTGTGGAGATATTCCAGGTTCTTGTGGTCGGTCCACACAATGAACAGATGTTCCACCCCCTCCAACCAGTGTCTCCACTCCTCCAACACCATCTTCACCACGAGAAGCTCACGATTCCCCACATCGTAATTCCTCTCCGTGGCATTAAGGCGATGAGAAGGCACAGGGATATAACTTGAGGTCCAGGGCATAATGCTGGGACAGGACAGCCCCCACTCCGACATCCAAAGCATCGGCCTACACCACGATCTGATGGGACGGGTCAGGATGAACCAAGATGGGAGCTGTGGTGAAGCGGTGCTTAAGGTCCCGGAGTGCACGGTCAGCAGCTGGGGACCACGTGAATGGAACCTTGGGAGAGGTGAGTGCAGACAGGGGGGAAGCCAGGGATGCTGTAGCCCCAGATAAAGCGGCGATAAAAGTTGGCAAATCTCAGAAAACGTTGCAGCTACACTCTGGACGTAGGCTGGGACCAATCCACCACCACTCTCACCTTTCCGGGATCCATCTGTACATTCCTTACAGCGATTATGTAACCAAGGAAGTGGATGGTGGAGCAAGGGAATTTGCATTTCTCCGCCTTCATGAAAAGCTGGTTCTCCAGGAGGTGCTGGAGGACCTGTCCGACGTGGATCACGTGTTCTTGGGCTAAGTGGGAGGAAATGAGGATGTCATCGAGGTAGAATAACACAAACCGGTTCAACATGTCGCAGAGAACGTAATTGTCCAGGGCCTGTAACACTGCTGGGGCGTTGGTAAGGCAAAATGGCATGACCAGATATTCGTAGTGTATGCTGGCCATGTTGAAGGCAGTCTTCCACTCGTCCCCGTCCCATATCCACACCTTCTTCCCACAAAGAAGAAGCCGGCGGTGGAGGCAGAAGGATGGATACACCCTGCAGCTAGGGAGTCCTTGATGTAAGTCTCCATAGCCTTGGTCTCCGGACCCGACAGAGAGTACAGTCATCCCGGGGCAGTGTAGTGCCTGGGAGAAGGTTGATCCCGCAGTCATAGGGTTGGTGCGGAAGAAGTGAAGTGGCCCGGGCCTTACTGAAAACATCCCAGAGGTCCTGGTACTCCGCGGGAATGGCGGAAAGGGCCGGGGCAACTTCCCGAGCCCACCGGAAGACGTCCCGGGACAGGCTGTGCTGACTTCAGGCAATGGGTGTGGCAGAATGGGCTCCAGCCTATGATGGCACCAGCAGTCCAGTCAATAAGAGATTGTGTCGCTGGAGCAAAGAGAATTCCAATACCACGGGAACCTGAGGAGACTTAATTAGCATGAATTGGATAGACTCGCTGTGGTTCCCTGACACTCGTAGGTTGGTGGGAATGGTATTGTGGGTGACCCGGCCTATAGAGCACCCATCCAGCACTCTAACATCCATGGGAATGGAGAGGGCTTGAGTGGGGATGCCCAGCTCGGACGCCAGAGTAGCATCCATAAAAGTCTCATCGGCCCCAGAGTCGATGATTGGTTCCCCCACAGCAGGATGGCATGGAAAGGGGTGCGCCTGGTGAGCCTGGTCTTTTAGTGGACAGGAGAACACGGAAGGACCAGTAGTCCCGTAATACAGGCAACTCTTTGTGTGAAGCCGGTGTAGATGTTCAGCTGGGGACAGCTTAGCTCTGCCTAGTTGCATCGGCTGAGGAAGAGGTGATTCGGCAGACCTTGGAAACTCTCTGGGTGAACTTGGGTAGCCTCGAGTCCTCTCGGCAAAGGAGACATCGGGGACTTCTGCCTTGGAGGCGAGGTGGAATCTTTGGGTGGGCGAGTGGAATTGAACCCCCTCTCCTTCCCGTTTCCCGTAGCCTCCCATCGATCCGGATGGTCAAGGCAATGAGTGAGTCGAGACCAATCTGTAGTTCCCGGTCTGCTAGTTCATCCTTAACCTCCTCCGATACAGCGATTCTGGGTTCCTGGCTCTCTCAGCTGCCAACATGCGGAAATCCATCACATAGTCTGCCACACTCCCGGGCAGCCTCTCTCCCTGGCAATGGAGAATTAAAAACCTTAATCTCCACCACAAACTCCTCCAGGCTGAAGCATACGACCGACTGTTGTTCCAACACGGCCGTAGCCCAGGCGAGAACCCTCCCAGACATCAGCGTGATGAGGTACGCTATCGTCGAGCGGTCTGAGGGGAAGGAGGAGGGCTGCAGCTTGATGATGAGAGAACACTGCGCAAGAAACTCCAGACAGGTTCTCGACACTCCAGCGAAGCGTTCCGGGGAAGGTAACCGGGGCTCTCGGGGAAACCGGGGTGGCCGGGGAGGCAGCGCTGCTAACAGCCGGGTTACTGAGGGAATGGGAGGTCGCATGGTAGGCTGCCTGACAGACATCCCACGGAATTGCTCTAGCAGTGTTCAACGCAAGGTCTGGAACCCTTCCATAAAGACCACGAAGCGACTCCTCGTGCCTTCCAATGGTTGCTCCTTGGGAGGAGACGGCATTGCACAGCTAGTCCGAGTCTGCTGGGTACGTCATGGCCATTTCGTACTGTCAAGGCTCAGGAGAACACCCAGATGCAGACAGTTTTGAAGTAACAAATGTTAATTACAAAAACAGGGGGGCAGGCAAATGACAGGACAAAGGCAGGCAGAGGTCAGTAGTCCAGAGCAGAGTCCAAAAGGTACAGAACGGCGGTCAGTGCAGGCAGAGGTCAGTAATCCAGGGTGGTGTGACAAGGTACAGAACAACAGGCAGGGTCAGGGCAGGCAGAATGGTCAGAAAGCGAGAAAACAGGAACTAATGCCAGCCAGGACCCCGGGAAAAAATGCTGGTAGGCAACAGACAAACCGAGATCACAGGTATAAATACACTGGGGATAATGAGGAAGATGGGCGACACCTGGAGGGGGGTGGAGACAAGCACAACAACAGGTGAAACAGATCAGGGTGTGACAAACACCAATAATGAGACTCTCAAATCTCACAAATCTGATTGAATGTTGCTATATGTTCCTGCTTTATAGCTTATGTAATAGCCTAACATAAAAGAAATGACAGGTCAAATACTTTTTTTACATTAAACCTAATTAATGTAGACCCAGTGAACAATGTTATAATGTGGTTAATTTGTTGTTGATATACAGGCATTATAACCCCCACCTTGAATGATGGTATACAGTGTCGGGGTCCTGTTAGTGAATTCCATTAATGCAACTGCTTGAAACTGAATTAATCACACGTTCATGCATCGTTTTGTTTTAAATAAACTTGATTGAATGGTAATTAAACAAAAAAGCCACGTTCATACGTTCACATGTTTAAGTCACACCTTCAATAAAAAAAATAAAAAAAAATAATTCACACAGTCAACGGTTCATTCATGGCATTTATTACCCCTCATATATTGGTATGGAGGTATGACGTGTTTGTTTGTATGTGTGTGTACAGTTGAAGTCGGAAGTTTACATAAACTTAGGTTGGAGTCATTAAAACTTGTTTTTCAACCACTCCACAAATTTCTTGTTAACAAACTATAGTTTTGGCAAGTCAGTCAGGACATCTACTTTGTGCATGTCACAAGTAATTTTTCCAACAATTGTTTATAGAGAGATTATTATATTTATAATTCACTGAATCACAATTCCAGTGGGTCAGACATTTCTATACATTAAGTTGACTGTGCCTTTATACAGCTTGGAAAATTCCCGAAAATGATGTCATGGCTTCAGAAGCTTCTGATAGGCTAATTGACATAATTTGAGTCAATTGGAGGTGTACCTGTGGATGTATTTCAAGGCCTACCTTCAAACTCAGTGCCTCCTTGCTTGACATTATGGGAAAATCTAAAGAAATCAGCCAAGACCTCAGAAAATAAATTGTAGACCTCCACAAGTTTGGTTCATCCTTGGGAGCAATTTCCAAACGCCTGAAGGTACAATGTTCATCTGTACAAACAATAGTATGCAACTATAAACACCAAGGGACCACACAGCCGTCATACCGCTCAGGAAGGAGACGCTTTCTGTCTCCTAGAGATTAACTTACTTTGTTGCGAAAAGTGCAAATCAATCCCAGAACAACAGCAAAGGACCTTGTGAAGATGCTGGAGACAACAGGTACAAAAGTATCAATATCCACAGTAAAACGAGTCCTATATCGTCATAACCTAAAAGGCCGCTCAGCAAGGAAGAAGCCACTGCTCCAAAACAGCCATAAAAAAGCCAGACTATGGTTTGCAACTGCACATGGGGACAAGATTGTACTTTTTGGAGAAATGTCCTCTGGTCTGATGAAACAAAAATAGAACTGTTTGTCCACAATGACCATCATTATGTTTGGAGAAAAAAGGGGGATGCTTGCAAGCCGAAGAACACCATCCCAACCGTGAAGTACGGGGGTGGCAGCATCATGTTGTGGGGGTGCTTTGCTGCAGTACGGACTGGTGCACTTCACAAAATAGATGGCATCATGAGGCAGGAAAATATTGTGGAAATATTGAAGCAACATCTCAAGACATCAGTCAGGAAGTTAAAGCTTGGTCGCAAATGGGTCTTCCAAATGGACAATGACCCCAAGCATACTTCCAAAGTTGTGGCAAAATGGCTTAAGGACAACAAAGTCAAGGTATTGGAGTGGCCATCACAAAGCCTTGACCTCTATCCTATAGAAAATGTGTGGGCAGAACTGAAAAGCGTGTGCGAGCAAGGAGGCCTACAAACCTGATTCAGTTACACCAGCTCTGTCAGGAGGAATGGGCCAAAATTCACTCAACTTATTGTGGGAAGCTTGTGGAAGGCTACCCGTAACGTTTGACCGAAGTTAAACAATTTAAAGGCAATGCTACCAAATACTTAGTGTATGTAAACTTCTTTATTTTTACTCAGATTAAATGTCAGGAATTGTGAAAAACTGAGTTTAAATGTAGTTGGCTAAGGTGTATGTTAACTTTCGACTTCAACTGTATGTGTGTGAGAGAGAGAGTGTGTGTGAAATAGGTTATTCCTGCTGTGTGGGTTTGGTATGGAGGAGTGGCAGGTGGCACACTATCATGTGATTGGTAAAGTTTAATTACTACTGCTGTTAGCAGCAAGTAGTACAGAAGTTCACACACATAGAGGTAGCGGGTAGCCTCTGGGTCTCAGGAGATAAAGTATTTGTGGCTGACGTGAGTTTCAAAACAGTAATGCCTCATGTCTCAGAGTGTGTGTGTGTGTGTGTTTTGAATTTAGCAGTTCATCAAGAGGAAAGGTTAGGGGTTTTATGGACAACGTAGTAAGTCTTCTTTGGCGCGGAGTGACACCACACACGTCATCAATCGTCCCTTTAATCATTGTAGGTTCATTATGTTTGTCCCATGTGTATGGTTTAGTAAGGTCAGTTCATGGACCTGATATTTGCCAAACCTCCTCTCATCCTTCTCTCCTCTACTCCTCCATCACTCGCTCTCTCTGTGGTCATTTCCCATCCATGTCTCTGTCTTGGGACCGTCCATCGGAGCCTTCTAAGTACTTGACTCCCCACCTATGTGACTGGCTTCTTCTGTGTGTGCATACTGAAGTCTCTGGTTCTCTCACCCCAGAGGAGCTGACCCTCTCTTCTTCTTCTTTGTGTGCATACTGAAGTCTCTGGTTCTCTCACCCCAGAGGAGCTGAGCCTCTTTTCTTCTTTGTGTGTTTGTGAAGACTTAAGTGTGTGTCAATTTCCTTGAAGTGTCCATCACAGCCTTGACTCCACCTGTATGTTATTCATTCTCTCTGTAACCCCCACAGGTGCTGAATCTAATGAGAAAGACCTATATATGGGATTCATTCACAATGGAACCATAGACATTAAATCAATAAACTATACCTGTGATCTCTCCTAGAACTTCTGGGTACAAATGTGGATACAAAACCAGCTGTCCGTCTTAGAGCTGACTTCAGGGAGTGTTTTTTGTTGCGCGTGTGTGTGTGTGTGTACTCCTCAAGCCTCTTACCTAAAGGTCCTAGACACCTTCACTCTTAGAAGAAAAGGTGCTATCTAGAACCTTAAAGGGTTCTTTGGCTGTCCCCATAGGAAAACCCTTTAAAGAACCCTTTTTGGTTTCCACAGAAAGTTCTACCTGGAACTAAAAAGTGTTCTCCTACAGGGACAAATGAAGAACCCTTTTGGAACCCTTTTTTTCTGAGTGTATAGGTCCAGACCACACTAGACTGACTGACCATTGACGCCTCAGATCCACATGACACAGAAGAGGATGAGGAGCATTTAACTAATGCCATTGTTTGGGAGACACTTATAGGTTAGAAGTGGGCCAGCCACCGGAGGATTGTGGGTGTATGTAGATCCTTGGTTACACTATGTAGAGTAGCTTGTGCTTTTTGTAATCGGATCAAGGAGCAACCACAATCAGTTATTTTAATTGTTGACACACCTGTCTAAAAATGTGGGCACAATCAGGACACGTGTTTATACCAGGTATTAAAAGGGCTTCTGTTTGTGTCTTGGGAGAGTTTGGATGATGACCAAAGTTTCCTATTGACAATGGGAAGTCATGTAATCTACTTTACTGTCTGTGTGTGCTTTCCGTGTCTTTGTGAAACCTCATTCCCGAACATCAGCCACAACTTTATTAATTCATAGGTAGTCTACATATTCCAGTTATTCTTCTAAGAATTGGACTCTCCAAGCCTATGACCTATACTGTAGGTCCTGGACCATTACATCAGACCACCAATTGTGTGTGTCTTATCTGATCATTTAGTTCATTCACACATTTAATTCATAGGAAACCGGTCAACTAGTCCCACATGAACAAAATACTACAGTTTACTATAGAATACTATAGTACTCATTTGGTAGTAAACTGTAGAATATGATACTCCACACTGGAGTATCCCTCGGATCATATGTAGTACTTACTTTAGAATTTTGTAGTATAATGTAGAATACTATACTACACACTGTTTGAAGTGGATTTAACAAGTGACATAAATAAGGGATAATAGTTTTCACCTGGAGTCACCGGGTCAGTCTATGTCTTGGAAAGAGCATATACACTCTGTGAATATAGCTCTCCGATAACACGTTAAGATGGAATGGCCTGTGCTGCACTTTGTAAAAACCCAGAGTACAATGAGTGAATGTTGGGAAAAGATTCCTCTCTAAACATAGCGAATACATAGCAAAACATGTGAATGCAAAGAGGACTCAGACCACAAAATAGGTGAAGTGAACTGGCGAAAGAGTTGAGTACTCATTCAAAGGTAAGGACAGTGTGAATACAAAGATAACGGAGTTATTTTGCTTTTTTTTTTACACTAGAGTTCACTTTCAAGAGGACTAAGATCTGTTATTTTAAAGAGGACTATATGTGAAAAGGGTCTGCCATTGACCACTGCTGTGGGTAATGGAGTTCGTGAGTCACTACTCACTCTAGTGGTGGCTTTGAGCCACAGAAGTTCAAGGCCGACCATAGTACTGCAGGCATTGTTAGCAGAACACAGGATCCCCCTTAGTGAATGAAAAAATTTAAATATTTATGTCATTTTTTTAAAAGGCAATAATTGTTCGAGTAATTGCTTCTTATACACCAGATGTATGTCCTTGAACCGATTATTTAAAAAATGCACACAGAAGAACCTAAGGATAATTTAGTTGCTAATGGCAGAGTTCGGTACCCCGGTCGGCCTTAAAACCTCTTACATCTAGATGTTCCGCTAGCGGAACGCCTCACCAATATCCAATGGTAGAGCATGGTGCGAATTACAAACACCTCAAAAATCCAAAAACTTCAATTTTTCAAACATATGACTATTTTACACCATTTTAAAAACAAGACTCTCCTTTATCTAACCACATTGTCCGATTTCAAAAGGCTTTACAACGAAAGCAAAACATTAGATTATGTCAGGAGAGTACCCAGCCAGAAATAATCACACACCCATTTTTCAAGCTAGCATATAATGTCACAAAAACCAAAACCACAGCTAAATGCAGCACTAACCTTTGATGATCTTCATCAGATGACACTCCTAGGACATTATGTTATACAATACATGCATGTTTTGTTCAATCAAGTTCATATTTATATCAAAAAACAGCTTTTTACATTAGCATGTGACGTTCAGAACCCACCGAAAAGTTCCGGTGAATTTACTAAATTACTCACGATAAACGTTCACAAAAAACATAACAATTATTTTAAGAATTATAGATACAGAACTCCTTTATGCAATCGCGGTGTCCGATTTTAAAATAGCTTTTCGATGAAAGCACATTTTCCAATATTCTGAGTAGATAGCCCGGCCATCATGGCCAGCTATTTTGACACCCACCAAGTTTGGCGTTCACTAAACTCAGATTTACTATAAGAAAAATTGGATTACCTTTGCTGTTCTTCGTCAGAATGCACTCCCAGGACTTCTACTTCAACACCCAATGTTGTATTGGTTCCAAATAATCCATAGTTATATCCAAATAGCTGCGTTTTGTTCTTGCGTTCAAGACACTATCCGAAGTGTGACGCGCCGGTGCGTATCGTGACAAAAAATGTCAAAATATTCCATTACCGTACTTCGAAGCATGTCAAACGCTGTTTAAAATAAATTTTTATGCGATTTTTCTCGTAAAATAACGATAATGTTCCAACCGGGAGACCTTGAAAATAGAAAATGGAGTCTTCACATGCATGCGCGCGCCAGTGTCATTGTTCTCAGAACGACCACTTTCCAAAACCCCTACTGTTTTTCGCCCAGGGACTGCAGAGTTATCATTCCCCATTCTGGCGCCTTCTGAGAGCCTATGGGAGCCTTAGAAAATGTCACGTTACAGCAGAGATCCTCTATTTTCGATAAAGAGGCTACAGAAGGCCAAGAAATGGTCAGACAGAGCACTTACCATATAGAATCTTCTCAGGTTTTGGCCTGCCACATGAGTTCTGTTATACTCACAGACACCATTCAAACAGTTTTAGAAACTTTAGGGTGTTTTCTATCCAAATCTACTAATTATATGCATATTCTAGTTTCTGGTCAGGAGTAATAACCAGATTAAATCAGGTACGTTTTTTATCCGGCCGTGAAAATACTGCCCCCTATCCTAAACAGGTTAAATTTCAGTTACTCAATGAGAGGGGGCAGCACTGAGGTAGCCTCCAACTTCACTTCCTGGAGTAGCTCAAACTATAGAAAGGGAAAGTGGGATGCCTAGTCAGTTGTACAACTGAATGCCTTCAACTGAAATGTGTCTTCCGTATTTAACCCAACCCCTCTGAATCAGAGAGGTGCCTGGGGCTGCCTTAAATCAACATGTTATGTCTCCATGAGACGCCATCTTAACCGACTTAATTTGGCTTCAATGCGCTGTTGAGTCCCCCGCACCTGCTCCTGCCTTTCGTGAACCAACACTTGCACTTGACTTTTTTCCCCCTCACTAGCTCAGATTTTGTGACAGCTACTTTATCTTGGAAAATGTTATTTAATATGGCTGTGATATGTGATTGTCCCATCGAGCTATCTTAAGACAAAATTGTCAACTGTAAGTCACTTTAAATGTTTTGTTTTGTTACAGCCTGAATTCAAAATTTATTTTATTTGTATTTTTTATCTACACACAATACCCCATAATGACAGTGAAAATGTGTTCAGAGATATTTTTGCAAATGTACTGAAAATGAAATACAGAAATATCAAATTTACAGCACGTTCGGAAAGTATTCGGACCCCTTGACTTTATCCACATTTTGTTATGTTACAGCCTTATTCTAAAATGGATTAAATAAACATTTTTCCTCATCAATCTACACACAATACCCCATAATGACAAATCGAAAACAGGTTTTTAGATTTTTTTTGCAAATGTATTAAAAATAAAAAATACTTTATTTACGTAATTATTCAGACCCCTTGCTATGAGACTCGAAATTGAGCTCACGTGCATCCTGTTTCCATTTTTCATCCTTTAGATGTTTCTACAACTTGATTGGAGTCCACCTGGTATGCGTGGACAAAGATTGTGGACAAAGATTGTACTTTTTGGATAAATGTCCTCTGGTCTGATGAAACAAAAATAGAACTGTTTGTCCACAATGACCATCATTATGTTTAGAGAAAAAAGGGGAGGCTTGCAAGCCGAAGAACACCATCCCAACCGTGAAGCATGGGGGTGGCAGCATCATGTTGTGGGGGTGCTTTGCTGCAGGAGGGACTGGTGCACTTAACAAAATAGATGGCATCATGAGGCAGGAAAATATTGTGGAAATATTGAAGCAACATCTCAAGACATCAGTCAGGAAGTTAAAGCTTGGTCGCAAATGGGTCTTCCAAATGGACAATGACCCCAAGCATACTTCCAAAGTTGTGGCAAAATGGCTTAAGGACAACAAAGTCAAGGTATTGGAGTGGCCATCACAAAGCCCTGACCTCAATCCTATAGAACATTTGTGGGTAGAACTGAAAAAGCGTTTGCGAGCAAGGAGGCCTACAAACTTGACTCAGTTACACCAGCTCTGTCGGGAGGATTTGGGCCAAAATTCACCCAACTTATTGTGGGAAGCTTGTGGAAGGCTACCTGAAACGTTTGACCCAAGTTAAACAATTTAAAGGCAATGCTACCAAATACTAAATGAGTGTATGTAAACTTCTTTATTTTTACTCTGATTAAATGTCAGGAATTGTGAAAAACTGAGTTTAAATGTAGTTGGCTAAGGTGTATGTTAACTTTTGACTTCAACTGTATGTGTGTGAGAGAGAGAGTGTGTGTGAAATAGGTTATTCCTGCTGTGTGGGTTTGGTATGGAGGAGTGGCAGGTGGCAAACTATCATGTGATTGGTAAAGTTTAATTACTACTGCTGTTAGCAGCGAGTAGCACAGAAGTTCACACACATAGAGGTAGCGGGTAGCCTCTGGGTCTCAGGAGATAAAGTATTTGTGGCTGACGTGAGTTTCAAAACAGTAATGCCTCATGTCTCAGAGTGTGTGTGTGTGTGTTTTGAATTTAGCAGTTCATCAAGAGGAAAGGTTAGGGGTTTTAAGGACAACGTAGTAAGTCTTCTTTGGCGCGGAGTGACACCACACACACGTCATCAATCGTCCCTTTAATCATTGTAGGTTCATTATGTTTGTCCCATGTGTATGGTTTAGTAAGGTCAGTTCATGGACCTGAAATTTGCCAAACCTCCTCTCATCCCTCTCTCCTCTACTCTTCCATCACTCGCTCTCTCTGTGGTCATTTCCCATCCATGTCTCTGTCTCGGGACCGTCCATCGGAGCCTTCTAAGTACTTGACTCCCCACCTATGTGACTGGCTTCTTCCTGTGTGTGCATACTGAAGTCTCTGGTTCTGTCACCCCAGAGGAGCTGACCCTCTCTTCTTCTTCTGTGTGTGTGTGAAGACTTAAGTGTGTGTCAATTTCCTTGAAGTGTCCATCACAGCCTTGACTCCACCTGTATGTTATTAATTCTCTCTGTAACCCCCACAAGTGCTGAATCTAATGAGAAAGACCTATATGGGATTCATTCACAATGGAACCATAGACATTCAATCACTAAACTATACCAGTGATCTCTCCTAGAACTTCTGGGTACAAATGTGGATACAAAACCAGCTGTCCATCAAAGAGCTGACTTCAGGGAGTGTTTTTTATTGCGCGCGTGTGTGTGTGTGTGTGTGTGTGTGTGTGTGTGTGTGTGTGTGTGTAGACTCCTCAAGCCTCTTACCTAAAGGTCCCAGACACCTTCACTCTTAGAAGAAAAGGTGCTATCTAGAACCTTAAAGGGTTCCTTGGCTGTCCCCATAGGAAAACCCTTTAAAGAACCCTTTTTGGTTTCCACAGAAAGTTCTACCTGCAACCAAAAAGTGTTCTCCTATGGTGACAAACGAAGAACCCTTTTTGAACCCTTTATTTATGTCTTCATGAGACGCCATCTTAACCGGCTTCAATGCGCTGTTGAGTCCCCCGCACCTGCTCCTGCCTTTCGTTAACCAACACTTGCACTTGACTTTTTTTCCCCTCACTAGCTCAGAGTTTGTGACAGCTACTTTATCTTGGAAACTTTTATTTAATAGGACTGTGATATGTGATTGTCCCATCAAGCTATCTTAAGACAAAATTGTCAACTGTAAGTCACTTTGAATGTTTTGTTTTGTTACAGCCTGAATTCAAAATTTATTTTATTTGTATTTTTTATCTACACACAATACCCCATAATGACAGTGAAAATGTGTTCAGAGATATTTTTGCAAATGTACTGAAAATGAAATGCAGAAATTTCAAATTTACAGCACGTTCGGAAAGTATTCAGACCCCTTGACTTTATCCACATTTTGTTTTGTTACAGCCTTATTCTAAAATGGATTAAATAAACATTTTTCCTCATCAATCTACACACAATACCCCATAATGACAAATCGAAAACAGGTTTTTAGATTTTTTTTGCAAATGTATTAAAAATAAAAAATACTTTATTTACGAAAGTATTCAGACCCTTTGCTTTGAGACTCAAAATTGAGCTCAGGTGCATCCTGTTTCCATTTATCATCCTTGAGATGTTTCTACAACTTGATTGGAGTCTACCTGTGGTAAATTCAATTGATTGGACATGATTTGGAAAGGCACACACCTGTCTATATAAGGTCCAACAGTTGACAGTACATGTCAGAGCAAAAACCAAGACATGAGGTCGAAGGATTTGCCCGTAGAGCTCCGAGACAGGACTGTGTCGAGGCACAGATCTGGCAAAGGGTATCAAAACCTTTCTGCAGCATTGAAGGTCCCCAAGAACACAGTGGCCTCTATCATACTTAAATGGAAAAAGGTTGGAACCACCAAGATCCTTCCTAGAGCTGGCCGCCCCACCAAACTGAGCCATCGGGGGAGAAGGGTCTTGGTCAGGCAGGTGACCAAGAACCCGATGGTCACTCTGACAGACCTCCAGAGTTCCTCTGTGTAGATGGGAGAACCTTCCAGAAGGACAACCATCTCTGCAGCACTCCACCAATCAGGCCTTTATGGTAGTGAGGCCAGACAGAAGCCAGTTCTCAGTAAAAGACACATGACAGCCTGCTTGGAGTTTGCCTAAAGTCTCTCAGACCATGAGAAACAAGATTCTCTGGTCTGATGAAATCAAGATCAACTCTTTGGCCTGAGTGCCAAGCGTCACGTCTGGAGGAAACCAGGCATCATCCCTACGGTGAAGCATGGTGGTGGCATCATCATGCTGTGGGGATGTTTTTCAGTGGCAGGGACTGGGAGAGTAGTCAGGATCGAGGGAAAGATGAATGGATTAAAGTTCACATTCCAACAGGACAATGACCCTCAGCACACAACCAAGACAACGCAGAAGTGGTTTCAGGATAAGTCTCTGAATGGTCTTGAGTGGCCCAGCCAGAGCCCAGACTTGAGCCTGATCAAACATCTATGGAGAGACCTGAAAATGTCTGTGCAGCAACGATCCCAATTCGACCTGACAGAGCTTGAGAGGATCTGCAGAGAAGAATGGGAGGAATCCTCAAATACTCTGAAAATTTTCCAAATGCATAAGTATTCACAACCCTGAGTCAATATACACTGCTCAAAAAAATAAAGGGAACACTTAAACAACACAATGTAACTCCAAGTCAATCACACTTCTGTGAAATCAAACTGTCCACTTATGAAGCAACACTGATTGACAATAAATTCCACATGCTGTTGTGCAAATGGAATAGACAACAGGTGGAAATTATAGGCAATTAGCAAGACACCCCCAATAAAGGAGTGGTTCTGCAGGTGGGGACCACAGACCACTTCTCAGCTCCTATGCTTCCTGGCTGATGTTTTGGTCACTTTTGAATGCTGGCGGTGCTTTCACTCTAGTGGTAGCATGAGACGGAGTCTACACCCCACACAAGTGGCTCAGGTAGTGCAGCTCATCCAGGATGGCACATCAATGCGAGCTGTGGCAAGAAGGTTTGCTGTGTCTGTCAGCGTAGTTTCCAGAGCATGGGGCGCTACCAGGAGACAGGCCAGTACATCAGGAGACGTGGAGGAGGCCGTAGGAGGGCAACAACCCAGCAGCAGGACCGCTACCTCCGCCTTTGTGCAAGGAGGAGCAGGAGAAGCACTGCCAGAGCCCTGCAAAATGACCTCCAGCAGGCCACAAATGTGCATGTGTCTGCTCAAACGGTCAGAAACAGACTCCATGAGGGTGGTATGAGGGCCCGACGTCCACAGGTAGGGGTTGTGCTTACAGCCCAACACCGTGCAGGACGTTTGGCATTTGCCAGAGAACACCAAGATTGGCAAATTCGCCACTGGCGCGCTGTGCTCTTCACAGATGAAAGCAGGTTCACACTGAGCACGTGACAGACGTGACAGAGTCTGGAGACGCCGTGGAGAACGTTCTGCTGCCTGCAACATCCTCCAGCATGACCGGTTTGGCGGTGGGTCAGTCACGGTGTGGGGTGGCATTTCTTTGGGGGGCCGCACAGCCCTCCATGTGCTCGCCAGAGGTAGCCTGACTGCCATTAGGTACCGAGATGAGATCCTCAGACCCCTTGTGAGACCATATGCTGGTGCAGTTGGCCCTGGGTTCCTCCTAATGCAAGACAATGCTAGACATCATGTGACTGGAGTGTGTCAGCAGTTCCTGCAAGAGGAAGGCATTGATGCTATGGACTGGCCCGCCCGTTCCCCAGACCTGAATCCAATTGAGCACATATGGGACATCATGTCTCGCTCCATCCACCAATGCCACGTTGCACCACAGACTGTCCAGGAGTTGGCGGATGCTTTAGTCCAGGTCTGGGAGGAGATCCCTCAGGAGACCATCCGCCACCTCATCAGGAGCATGCCCAGGCGTTGTAGGGAGCTCATACAGGCACGTGGAGGCCACACACACTACTGAGCCTAATTTTGACTTGTTTTAAGGATGTGTTGTTTAAGTGTTCCCTTTATTTTTTTGAGCAGTATATGTTAGAATCACCTTTGGCAGCGATTACAGCTGTGAGTCTTTCTGGGTAAGTCTCTACACAGGACTTTGTTTGCATGGGCGGGAGTTTCGGCTTGCCAGGTGACATCCCCAGGCAGTAAATTGGTTAATAGACCAATAGCCTTGTCGAAAACCAGGCCTGATGAAGTCCATAGTACATAATTTGCTTAACAAGGGTAGAACCCGGCGTAAATCAGTGACGCCTCACAGCACGTCAAACCAATCAAATGCCTTGTTTGGGCGGAGGGCGCTCACTAGGACAGCTAGTTTCCATCCTCCTATGGGTACATGGACTTCAATATAAAACCTAGGACGCTCGTGGTTCTCACCCCCTTCCGTAGACTTACACAATAATTATAACTACCGGAGGACGTCCTCCAACCTGTTAGAGCTCTTGCAACATGAACTGACATGTTGTCCAACCAATCAAAGGACCAGAAAATGAATCTAGTACTGAAATCATAAGCTACAGCTAGCTAGCACTGCAGTTTATACAATGTGGTGACTAGTTGACTCAAGGGAGAGAAAGAAAATAACAGGAGAAGCAAGCAAGAGAGAGAGAGAGAGCTAGCCATATTCTGTATTTTATTAACTTTCAATTACTTAGCTAGCGAATGCAGCTAGCTAGTTTAGCCTACTGAAAACACCTGGCTCAAACAGAGAGGGATGTTACCTAGCTGGCTATGGCTATCCAACACTGGAATTTTTCCAAGTCAAGATAAGCTTTTGATTTCATAAATTTATTGCCACAGGGGCCCGCCGGTGTAACTGCTAAACGGATTGCTGACTGTACACTGTACTGCATGATTGTAGCAGGTTTACTAATGCGTTAGTTGTAGTAGCTACAATGCCCTCCACTAATATTGGCACCCTTGGTAAATATGAGCAAAACGGGCTGCTGTTTAACCTTTTGGTCTTTCATTCAAAATATTCACAAAAATCGAAACTTTTAATTTAAGTAAAATTATTGAAAAAAATAAATGTGAAATATTTTTCTCCGAAACATGTGTACCACAATTATTGGCACCCCTAGAAATTATTATGAGTAAAATCTAACTGAAGTATATTCCCATTCATATTTTACGTTTTTAAGTTCACATGAGTGATTAGGAACACTTAAGTGGTAAGCCATGACTTCCTGTTTCACTGGGGTATAAATATGAGATGACACACATGCCAAGTTCCCATAGTCATCCATTACTATGGGAAAGACCCGAGAATACAGTAATGATATGCAACAAAACTTTGTTGAGCTGCACAAATCAGAAAATAGCTCAACGGTTGAAAATTCCCATTTCCGCTATCAGGGCAATAATTAGGAAGTCTAAAGCAACTGGAGATGTTAACAATCGGCCTGGAAGAGGACGTGTGTCTATATTGACCCCACGCACAGTGAGGAGGATGGTTCGAGTGGCCAAAAAATCTCTAAGGAGCACAGCTGGACAATTGCAGACGTTAGTTGGGTCTTGGGGTCAGAAAGTCTCAAACTACGATCAGACGCCACATACATAACCACAAGTTGTTTCGGAGGGTTGCCATAGAAAAAGCCTTTACTGTCATCAAACAACAAACTGAAGTGCCTACAGTTTGCCAAACGTTACTGGAACTTTCAATTGGACTGGGTTCTATGGTCAGATGAGACCAAAATAGAGCTTTTTGGAAACAAACACCAGAGGTGTGTTTGGCGTAGACAGAAAGATGGCCACGCAGAAAAGTACATCATCCCCCACTGTGAAGTATGGTGGTGGATCTTTGATGTTGTGGGGCTGTTTTTCTTCCAAAGGCCCTGGACAACTTGTTAGGATACATGGTATCAAGGACTCCATCAAGTACCAGCAGATATTAAATCAAAACATGACTTCCTCTGCTAGGAAGCTTAAACTGGGCCGTGGTTGGATCTTCCAGCAGGACAACGATCCAAAGCACACCTCAAAATCAACACAAAAATGATTCAATGACCACAGAAACAAGGCTTTGCCATGGCAATCCCAGTCCCAGTCCCCTGACCTAAACCCCATGGAAAACCAGTGGGATGAGCTGAAGAGGAGAGTCCACAAGTGGACCTTGGAGAATCTGAAGGATCTGGAGAGATTCTGAATGGAGGAATGGTCTCAAATCCCTTCTCCAACCTCATTATGCATTATAAGAGAAGACTCAGAGTTGTTATCTTGGCATAGTGAGGTTGCCAAAAGTATTGAATGAAGGGGTGCCAATAATTGTGGCATACATATATTAGAGAAACATATTTGTTTGATGATAAGAATGTATTTTTTCTTTAAAGTATTTTACTTTAATTAAAGGTTAGATTTTTGTGAATATTTCCAATGAAAGACCAAGTGAAAAACAATAAAGGAAACATTTTCACAGCTCGTTTTGCTCATATTTACCAAGGGTGCCAATATTAGTGGAGGGCACTGTATGTTGAATTGACGTTAGCTAATATGGTGACAACGATGTAAGCTGTGTGTAGTGGTTAAGAGTTATGATATGAAAGTTTGGCTTGGAAAGTTTTTTTTGCTTGGTCACAGACAGCTGATGTGTTGTGCACTGAAGTCCCAAGTGAAGGGAAAAGGTAAGAGGAGGAGAGCAACAAGGAATTATACAACGATCAAAGGGATCATGCTGTTTGTATGTGGCTGCTATGAAAGTGAACTGTGATTTCGTGTGATCAGGGGTGTATTCATTCCGCAAATTCTGTTGAAAAACGTTTCTTAACACTTCTTATGGGCAGGTGTGTCCCACCTGGCCAACATCCAGTGAAATTGCAGAGCTCCAAATTCAAAATACAGAAATACTCATAATAAACATCCATAAAATATACAAATGTTATACATCGGCTTAAAGATTAACTTCTTGTTAATCCAGCCGCTGTGTCAGATTTCAAAAAGGCTTTACGGCGAAAGGATACCATGCAATTATCTGAGGACAGCGCACCGCTTACAAAAGCATACAAACATTTTCCAGCCATGTAGAGGAGTCACAAAAGTCAGAAATAGTGATAAAATGAATGACTTACCTTTGATGATCTTCATATGGTCGCACTAACAAGACTCCCTGTTACACAATAAATGTTTGTTTTGTTCGATAAAGTCCCTCTTTATGTCCCAAAAACTCAGTTTTGTTGGCGCGTTTTATTCAGTAATCCACTGGCTCCAGGGCGGTCAAAACATGCAGACGAATACATCCTAATAGTACCGGTAAAGTTCGTCGAAACATGTCAAACGATGTTTATAATTAATCCTCAGGTTGTCTATTGTCTAAATAATCAATAATAAGTAACAGGCAGTTTACTTTGGGCACGTTTGTCATCCAAACTTCAAAATACTGCCCCCTACCCAAGAGAGGTTAAATGGAAGCAAATCGAACGAAACAGGGATAAACATACCTGAATTTGTCCAATATAAACTCTCATTTGCAACTGTTGGGCTAATGATGGGCTAATGATTACACCCTAGATCTGCTAGATGCAGGCAAGAGTGTGCAAGGCGGTACTGAATGTGTCAATGTCTGTTATCTTGATTACTCAAATTTCTCTTGACCTGTGCACCTACGTTGTACACTTCATAGGCTAGGTTGTAGCTACCTCGTGATGGGTATAGGGAAAATTAGAGGATCATGTAGTAGCCTAAACCTATCGATGTTACATTGAGCTGGGTGAATGGAATTTGAATGACAGTCATCCAATATGCTGTAATAGAAATAAGGCCATGCTCATAAAAACAATTGTCTTCCCTCATCACCGACCACCACTGGATTTGATAAAGACTGTGAGCTGAAGTCAGAGTCTGGAAAGAACTTCATCTGAAGTAGATCTGAGGACATCAACCGTATAGTAGTTTGAAGTTTTTATGTCACATGCACAAGTATAGTGAAATGCCTTTCTTGCAAGATCTAACCCAACAATCCAGCAATCAATAACAATGTAATACTAAAAATATGGTTCCCACTGTGAAGCATGAAGGACGAGGTGTGATGGTGTGGGGGTGCTTTGCTGGTGACACTGTCTTGATTTATTTAGAATTCAAGGCATACTTAACCAGCATGGCTACCACAGGATTCTGCAGCGATACGCCATCCCATCTGGTTTGCGCTTAGTGGGACTATCATTTGTTTTTCAACACAATTTACAAAATTTAAATTGCCATAGTTTTGCATTATGAACTGATACGCATGTGCCATGGAATCGGTACATCGAAAATCTCTTCCCAACTATTTTGCAATCTATATGGCACAACTGTCAATTTTTTGGTCCTTAAATGAAACTGGTATACTTTTTTTATTCATCACAATTTTCTTTAACCAATTTTGGTCTTTAATGCAGGGCCGAAAGACAAGTTCCTTACTTTTTCCCCTTCTACTTGCCTCTTCCATTTTTGTGGTAATGCTGCAATTAGTTGATTGTAATTTTGGGTAGAGCAGACATCTCCACCTCCACAGTTAACACAACCCTATAAATCACTCCTTTCAATGGTGCCCTGCTCCTAAGAGCAAAGCAAGAAGATCTTGACCCAAGTTGCATTGACACCATTCTGTATACTTCTGGCCCTTCTTTGGACACTGTGTTAACAACCCTCCAGACGAGCTTCAATGCCATACAACTCTCCTTCCGTGGTCTCCAACTGCTCCTAAATACAAGTAAAACTAAATGCATGCTCTTCAACCGATCGCTGCCTGCACCTGCCCGCCTGTCCAGCATCACTTCTCTGGACGGTTCTGACTTAGAATTTGTGGACAACTACAAATACCTAGGTGTCTGGTTAGACTGTAAACTCTCCTTCCAGACTCACATCAATCATCTCCAATCCAAAGTTAAATCTAGAATTGGCTTCCTATTTTGCAACAAAGCATCCTTCACTCATGCTGCCAAACATACCCTCGTAAAACTAACCATCCTACCAATCCTCGACTTTGGCGATGTCATTTACAAAATAGCCTCCAATACCCTACTCAACAAGCTGGATGCAGTCTATCACAGTGCCATCCGTTTTGTCACCAAAGCCCCATACACTACCCACCACTGCGACCTGTACGCTCTCGTTGGCTGGCCTTCGCTTCATAATCGTCGCCAAACACATTGGCTCCAGGTCATCTACAAGACCATGCTAGGTAAAGTCCCCCCTTATCTCCGCTCACTGGTCACCATAGCAGCACCCACCTGTAGCACGCGCTCCAGCAGGTATATCTCTCTGGTCACCCCTAAAGCCAACTCCTCCTTTGGTCGTCTCTCCTTCCAGTTCTCTGCTGCCAATGACTGGAACGAACTACAAAAATCTCTGAAACTGGAAACACTTATCTCCCTCACTAGCTTTAAGCACCAGCTATCAGAGCAGCTCCCAGATCACTGCACCTGTACATAGCCCATCTATAATTTAGCCCAAACTACTACCTCTTCCCCTACTGTATTTATTTATTTCATTTATTATTTTGCTCCTTTGCACCATATTATTTATATTTTAACTTTGAACTTTCTTCAAATTATAAATCTACCATTCCAGTGTTTTACATGCTATACTTTATTTACTTTGCCACCATGGCCTTTTTGCCTTTACCTCCCTTATCTCACATCATTTGCTCACATTGTATATAGTCTTATTTTTGTCTACTGTATCATTGATTGTATGTTGTTTTACTCCATGTGTAACTCTGTGTTTTTGTATGTTGTCGAACTGCTTTGCTTTATCTTGGCCAGGTCGCAATTGTAAATGAGAACTTGTTCTCAACTTGCCTACCTGGTTAAATAAAGGTGAAATAAAATGACACGGAGCAGCCGCTCCCTCTGGTCAGAAGAAACACAAACAAATATCACATCATCTCTACAGTTTACCTTCACTGATTCAACTGCACCAGTGGAGGCTGTTGAGGGGAGGACGGCTCATAATAACGGCTGGAACGGAGCAAATGGAATGGCATCATATACTTTTTCCCAAAATGTCACTCCTACTGGACCAGAATCTTCTTACTATCTACCTCGGACAGGGTATCGTCTGTTGAGTCTGAGCTTGCAGAAGGTTAGGCGGAGCAGTAATATCTGAACAATTAACTGCTTGCTTTCGAAATGGCCACTCCTTTCGACACACCCACTCCTTTCGACATGCCCATACTCCAGTTGCCATATTGGGACACAGCTTCCCCCTTCTCATTCAAAACATTTTTGCAAAACATATTTCTCTAGACCTCCAAGGGAGGTGTGACAATGAGGTGGTTTTGGAGGTATGGCAACTCGAGACTAATAGACCAATAAGGATCCAAACCTCTCTGCCAATAAGTTTTCCCCTCCCCTCTCAGACCACACCCAGACAGCCCAAACAAAACTCTTGCTTGAGAAATGTTTTTGCTAAAAAAGCTATTTCTTTCCATTTTAACGGAAAACTATTACAGTAAAGTACTTGTTACCCAGAAACGATTTGATATTGATATAAAAACAATGTGGACCCCTGGCCTAGGCAGAGAGCGCTGTAAATATTGTACATCATTTTGTTATTTTCATATTTTCCATCACATTTTTTAAATAATGTTTGGGGGTTTGATCTGGGGGTTGATCACTTACATCTCATGGTCTTGACTCTGACTTTCATTCTTTTTGGCTTACGCCTATAGCTAGCTAGTTGGCTGTTTTGGATTCAAATAATGCAGCCCCTGCTTTATTGTTTAATCTGTCAGGAAGGAATTACAAAAAGTACTGCATGCTGTGTCCAGAGATGGCAGAAAACGTTCAGGGACTGTTCTTAACAGCTGCCAAGACGTTGTGACTTCTCGTGTCCTTTTCAGCAGCTGTGGCATCACCCATGTAGGTGCTACATGTTCTGCAATGGACAACCAGTAGCTATGGAGAAGCAGGTCCTATGGAGGTACTGACCATCGATTCCCCCTCCACCGAAGCTACACTGCATTTCCAATCCAAACTGCCTCAACTCCCAGCCTTTCATCTGAAGCCAAATTGAGACATTCAATCTCAATACCATCTCAATTTACATTTGTTGTTTGTTTTTCTTTTTATGGGCTTTGAGATTATTTTCTGTAATACAAGTTAAATACATTATTATTATATAATATCCCTAGTCATTGTCTGTCATAGTCAATGTCTCCTTGAAGCTTGGCTCTGTAGGATTCAAGTTTATTATGTGAGCTGCAGGCATGTTGATAAGACAGTGCACAGAAACATATTAGTCAAAGTACTGGAACAGAGCACTTAAGTGTGCACTAGAAGTGTGCACTTCCAAGATAGGGGAGAAACGTTTCCACACAAAACAATGGACATTGGGTTTATTTTTCAGTCTTAAAAGTTTATAACAACTTCTGGATAACATTAAAAAAAAAAGATTTTTTGAAATTAATGTCACCCCATGATGACATTACAAATGAAAAATAAGCTTTGAAAAACAACATCACAGGAAGAATCATCCCCCCACAGCTCTCCTCGTTGACCGTAGAATAGAAAAAGAAAGAATAGAACAAATCCTATTTGATTCTATTCTCGCAGTACGTAACATTACGTGCACACCTACCACACGCTAGTTCATAGTGGGACAACCTAGACCAGTGTTAAGATGTGAATTCATATCAATAATATACATTTTCAGAAGTGGATTTTATTATCAACCTGTTATGGCATGAAATCGGGTCATTTTCTAACCCCCCATTTAACGATAGATTACTAGTAGAAATCAAATACAAAAGTTTGAGTGATTGGCATTATCATACACAGTACATGATCATAATAGGATAGTGTTTTTGATTGGTTGACAGGGAAACTCTGTTTACTCAGTTTCGTTGCCATGCCAATAGTTTTGTGAAATGTGAAAAAAAATGTACCTTTTGGAGATAAAAATAATGAATGTTGGAAACAAAAATCCCGCCCGCAGCCAAATAGTGTATATACTTTTTATTTTTAAATATATATATATATATATATATATAAAATACTGTTTAATTCATAGACGTACAATATCTGAATGAGTGCGTGTATATGTGAGCGAGTGAATGCGTGAGTGTGTGAATGAGTGCATGAATCAATTAAATGAGTGAAGACGAGTGAACAAACAAAAACAACCCAGAAATTCATAATATAGCTAAGTACCTGTTTTATGTCTTACAACTATAAAGGTGTTTTACATAATATACACATTTAATTACTTACAAAAAGAGAAAAGAGGCCTAGAGTTAACAGGCTGGGAGAGACAGCAGTGTTAGTACCACCAAGGAGAAAAAACTAAAAAAGAAAGAATAACAGAAAGATTTAATAAAAATGAAAACCTAGAAAAACGCAGTCTCGCTAAGAAAGCTCATCAGTGCATCTCTTCTCTTTGATGTTCCGACGTCAAAGTGCCGATTTGGTAACACGGAGACAACTCCACTCGTTTGTAAAACACAAAAAGAGAAAAAAAAGAAAAAATGAAAGAAGAATCTGTCTAAAAATGAAATGTTTGTACCACCCTCTGTACTGTACTGAAATCTAAATATATATTTTTTTGTTGTTGAAACAAAATAACAATTTTTAAAAGATAAAAATAAAGATAAAAATAAAATGCACTTTTGTCACACAAGGCACCTTTCATGATTTTTTTGTGTTTCTTTTTGACGTACTTGAGGTATTAAAATAGAAGAAAAGACTAAATAGATTCATTTTTTCAACGTTTTTTCTTTTGTTGCTGTGTTGCACAGTAGCACCATTTAAGTTGTTGTTTCCGGAAGACAATACACCATTGGAATTCCACCTTGTTCACGGAGACATCATCATCACCACCCCTCCGCCGCCGCCATGTTCGTTGTCGGTTGTCCCCGGCAACGGTTGCCGCTGCGCTGTTACGTCCTCTTCATACAGACCACACAGCGGCTGACGCGTGTCCGCAGGTTACCTGCTTTCAGCGTCTCCGACTGTGGCTTCCTGTTAGGGGTCAGGGGTTAGAGGTCAGGGTTTGGCATCACTGTATGGGCTCTCGGATCTTTACATTTTATATGAAAATTACCCATCTCAAGCAAATAACTACACTATCTAATGCTTTCAGTGTAATTTCTCATTACTCAGGATCAATCAACCAATCAGTTATTCAATAAATCAATTACTGAGGGGAAAAAACCCATCATAATCTCTGCAACATTCTCTCGTACCTGAACATTTCTGATTGGTCGACGGTGGCCAGCCAGAAGCTGTAGGAGTTGCCGTAGTAGTTGCAGGTTCCCCGACCGTGGCACTCGATGAAGGGAGCGCTCCGGAATTCCTCTAGACAGGAGCCAGGAGAGGCCAGAGCCTGACCCGAACCCTCAGCACCAGCACTAGTGTGCTGTTATAAAAAGAGAGAGGGAGGGAGGGGAGTGGGAGGGATTGGTGGAGAAAGGTAAATGTGTGTGTTCATATGGTGGCTTAAACACACTTAAAATGTCAAACTTGATTCCTGTGTGTGTGTGTGTGTGTGTGTGTGTGTGTGTGTGTGTGTGTGTGTGTGTGTGTGTGTGTGTGTGTGTGTGTGTGTGTGTGTGTGTGTGTGTGTGTGTGTGTGTACCATCATGAAGGAGTATCCGATCCACAGTGGTTCCCAGTAGCTGGGGCAGGTGGGGATCTGAATGGTCTGACTGTGTACAGCGATCACCATGGCAGGGGCCTCACACACTGCACACCTAAAACACACACACACACAGAGGAGTGGTTAAATACACACACTCAGACATGATCACAGTCTCCTATTGTATCTTGTCTCCTCTATATGCCCTCTGTCCATCCCTCCTTCCCTCTTTACCTCCATGCCTTCCCCCTCCCTCCATCCCGCTCTACCTGCTGATGTAAGGTTTGATGCCCTCTCCGGTGATGGGGGCCATAGTCATGGGCATGGGCGTGGGTGTGGACAGCCAATAGGAGTAGTCGTTACGGGAGGCGAAGTTACACACGTTGTTGATGTTACAGAACATGAATGGCATGGTGCTGAACCGGCGCAGGCAACTACCAGCAGTTCCTAGAGAGAGGGAGTAGAGGAAAGAGGGGCGACAGGATGGGGAGAGATGAAGAGGAGGAGGGAGGGGCGAGAGGATGGGTGGGAGAAAAAGAGGGAAGGGAAGACGGAGGGGCAAGAAGATGGGGAGAAGAGATAGGGAGGGGAGAGGTGAGGGAGTAAGGAGAGGAGAGGGATGAGAAGAGAGGGGGAAGGAGGAGAGTTTAATAATTTGTTTGGAGGTTTTTCCAGCTTTGAACTATTTCCTATGTGTGTGTGTGTGTGCGACCACGCATGTGTGTGCATGCGTCTTTGTGTACCAGCTTGTATATATAACTCCAGTCTCCATCCTTACCCAGATCCTGTCCGTGTGCCCTCTCGTTGCCCTGTACGTAGAGTAGAGAGTAGCCATCGTAGATGAGGCCGGTGCCCTCTGGGCAGAGGGGGACGTCCTCGCCCTGGCTGTGTCTGGTGATCAGGAAGCCGTGCGCCACAGAGGCAGATCCAGATGGACCTGGGGGGCCCTGCAGGCCATCTGAACCAGGGGGACCGGGATATCCACGCTCACCTGGGAACAGGGGATAGAAGCGATAAAAGACAAAGCATGGGGAACATTAACAACTCAATGAATTGTATAATACCACATAACTCAGGCAGAGGAAAGTTCTTGGCAGAGTAAGATGTGCTACAATGATCAGTAAAGCCTTGTTCACACTACAGGCCTTAATGCTCAAATCATTTAAAAAGAAATCCGTTTTGGAAGACTGACTGTCCAAACAGCGAGTTACACATGTCCAAATCGGATTTGTGTATGTTCAGACATGGCTATGGTAGTTGTCATGGTAATGGCGGGTGTCTGTGCAGTAGTGTTGGCTGATTGGCGGTGATGCTCGTGCTCCCTCTCAATCAGAAGTTATGTAGCAAGCTAAGGTGACAACTACGCCTGCCATAGAACTCTCCCAGTTGCTTTGAATGTTCGAAATTACAGTGTACGAACACTAAAGCCTCAAAGGATAAGATGATCCACCTTTCAAAACAAGTCATTTTTGGCTAGCAACAACAGTCAACTAGTTAGCTAGGCAGCTGTTTAGCTTGCTAGCACATTCTCAAATTTGTTTGTAAACAATTAACAAGCTAGTAATACCACGTTCTTGTCAAACTGTCAACAGAGTAGCTAGCATGCAACAATATATGCCAAAAAACAGTCTACAAACCACTTCTGGGGAAAAAAAATCTGATTTAACTGTTTAGACACAAGTCACATGGCCAGAAATCTGATTTGCATCTGGCTTGAAATATGTGATTCAGACTGCAGAGAAATGATCAGATTAGAATCAAACTGCCAGTGTGAAAGCTTTAGATGTGCTATAATTAAGGATGTAACGATTCACCATATCGGTCCCCGATTCAAATGTTTAAGATGCAAGTGCATCGGTCCGCGGATCCCAAACTGATTAAAATGTAGCACGCAATTTATTATGTGACTTGTTAAGCACATTTTTACTCCTGAACTTATTTAGGCTTGCCATAACAAAGGGGTTAAATACTTATTGACTCAAGACATTTCTGATATTCATTTTTTATTCATTTGTAAAAAATAATTCTAAAAACATAGTTCCACTTGGGTTCCACTATGGGTTATTGTGTGTAGGCCAGTGACACAAAATCTAAAGGTAATCAATTTTAAATTCAGGCTGTAACACAATAAAAAAAGTTAAGGGTGTGAATACTTTCTGAAGGCACTGTACCTGCTGAACAGGGCTTACAATATATTTTATTTTAATAATCGATTGGATTTATATAGTGCTTTTCTACCAACTGAGGTACTCAAAACACTTTACATAGTAGAGGTAAACTCACCTCATCCACCACAAATGTGTAGCACCCACCTGGGTGATGCATAGCAACCATTTTTGTGCCAGAACACTCACCACACATCAGCTGGAGAGGTGAGCAGTAATATACAGTACCAGTCAAAAGTTTGGACACACCTACTCATTCCACGGTTTTTCTGTATTTTTACTATTTTCTTTCATTGTAGAATAATAGTGAAGACATCAAAACTATGAAATAACACATATGGAATCATGTAGTAACCAAAAAAGTGTTAATCAAATATTTGAGATTCTTCAAAGTAGCCACCCTTTGCCCTGATGACAGCTTTGCACACTCTTGGCATTCTCTCAACCAGCTTCATGAGGTTGTCACCTGGAATGCATTTCAAATAACAGGTGTGCCTTGTTAAAAGTTCATTTCTGGCATTTCTTTCCAACTTGATGCATTTGAGCCAATCAGTTTTGTTGTGACAAGGTAGGGTTGGTACACAGAACATAGCCTTATTTGGTAAAAGACTAAGTCCATATTATGGCAAGAACTGCTCGAATAAGCAAAGAGAAACAACAGTCCTTCATTACTTTCAAAATTTCAAGAACTTAAAGTTTCTTCAAGTGCAGTCGCAAAAACCCTCAAGCGCTATGATGAAACTGTCTCTCATGAGGACCACTGTAACGATGTGCTCTGAGAGTCGGGAAGCAAGTTCAGGGAGTGAGTGTTTTAATAAATAAATGCAACATAATACAAAACAAGAAACACGAACAACGCGCAGACATGAAACTGAAACAGCACCAATGATGCCTCACCTAAGGGAAGCATCAGGGGGTGTTTTTTTGTTTTTGTTTCAGTAGGAATGACGTCGGGTCCAGGAGCCCCTACAGGCTCTCATGCCTCGGACAGATCGCCAGGCTCCCCTGCCTCCGCAGGCCCGTCAGGCTCTCAGGCTCTCATGCCTCAGCCAGATCGCCAGGCTTCCCTGCCTCAGCCGGTGTGACAGGTTCCCGCGCATCAGCAGGAGTGACCGGTCCGCTCCTGATCCCTGGGATCGTCCCTTTGGTTGGCGTCCTGCTGCTGGAGCCGAACGCTCCGGGGAGTGGGTACCCCGTCATGTATGCTTTCTCTGGCGCTCTAGGTCGCCATGCTCCCACGTCTCAGCCCGACTGACAGGTTTCCCGCGCCTCAGCAGTGGCGACTGGTCCGCTCCTGATCCCCGGGATTGTCATTTTGGTCGGCGTCATGCGGCTGGGGCCGCTAACGTGGAGTCCAATCAATGAGATGAGATTGGAGATGTTGGTTAGAGCTGCCTTGCCCTATAAAAAACACTCACAAAATTTGAGTTTGCTATTCACAAGAAGCATTGCCTGATGTGAACCATGTCTCGAACAAAAGAGATCTCAGAAGACCTAAGATTAAGAATTGTTGACTTGCATAAAGCTGTAAAGGGTTACAAAAGTATCTCTAAAGGTCTTGATGTTCATCAGTCCACGGTATGACAATTGTCTATTAATGGAGAAAGTTCAGCACTGTTGCTGATACGTAAAACACTAAACAAGAATGGTGTTCATGGGAGGACACCACGGAAGAAGCCACTGCTGTCCAAAAAAACCATTGCTGCACATCTGAAGTTTGCAAAAGTGCACCTGGATGTTCCACAGCGCTACTGGCAAGATATTCTGTGGACAGATGAAACTACAGTTGAGTTGTTTGGAAGGAACACACAACACTATGTGTGGAGAAAAAAAAGGCACAGCACACCAACATCAAAACCTCATCCCAACTGTAAAGTATGGTGAAGGGAGCATCATGGTTTGGGGCTGCTTTGCTGCCTCAGGGCCTGGACAGCTTGCTATCATCTACAACAGAATGGCTTCAACAGAAGAAAATACGCCTTCTGGAGTGGCCCAGTCAGAGTCCTGACAGCAACCCGATTGAGATGCTGTGGCATGACCTCAAGAGAGCAGTTCACACCAGACATCCCAAGAATATTTCTGAACTGAAACAGTTTTGGAAAGAGGAATGGTCCAAAATTCCTCCTGACCGTTGTGCAGGTCTGATCCGCAACTATAGAAAACGTTTGGTTGAGGTTATTGCTGCCAACGGAGGGTCAACCAGTTTTAAATCCAAGGGTTCACATACTTTTCCCACCCTGC
Organism: Salmo trutta; assembly: GCF_901001165.1. Taxonomy (NCBI): domain Eukaryota; kingdom Metazoa; phylum Chordata; class Actinopteri; order Salmoniformes; family Salmonidae; genus Salmo; species Salmo trutta. The sequence goes on along the minus strand of NC_042964.1, from coordinate 25,250,025 downwards.
ACTGTGAATGTTTACACTGTGTGTTCAATAAAGACATGAAAACATATAACTGTTTGTGTGTTATTAGTTTAAGCAGACTGTGTTTGTCTATTGTTGTGACCTAGATGAAGATCAGATTACATTTTATAACCAATTTATGCAGAAATACAGGTATTTCCAAAGGGTTCACATACTTTTTCTTGCCACTGTATCTGGTGAAGGGTATAAAACAATTTCTAGAGTGTTGAACGTTTCCAAGAGCACAGTGGTCTCCATCACTGGGAAATTGAAAAAATATGGAACTACCCAGACTCTGCCTAGAGCTAGCCGTCCTACCAAACTGAACAACCGGGAAAGAAGGACCTGAAAGAACTACAGGGTTCCTTGGCTGAGATGGAAGAACTTGCCAGAAGGATAAGTCTCTACAGCACATCACAAATCTAGGCTTTATGGGAGAGTGGCCAGATGGAAGCCACTCCTGAGAAAAAGGCACATGACAGCACACCTGGAGTTTGCAAACCCCCCGTGAAAAACTCAGAGATCATAAGGCAAAAGATTATGTGGTCTGATGAGACAAAGATTGAACTCTTTGGCCTGAATGCAAAGAGCTATGTCTGGAGGAAACCAGGCACAGCTCATCACCTGTCTAACACCATCCCTACCGTGAAGCATTGTGGTGGCAGCATCACGCTATGGGGATGCTTTTCAGCGGCAGTGACTGGGAGACTGGTAAGGATAGAGGGAACAGTGAATGGAGCCAAATACAGGCAAATCCTTGATGAGAATCTGCTTCAGAGTGCAAACGAACTTAGACTGGGGCAAAGCTTTACACTCCAACAGGACAATGACCGCAAGCATACAGCCAAAGCAACACTGGAATGGCTTCAGAACAAGAATGTGAAAGTCCTTGAGTGGCCCAGCCAAAGGCCAGACTTGAATCCCATTGAAAAACTGTGTAAAGACTTGAAGATTGCTGTTCCCTTCCACTCACCGTCTAACTTTTTTTTTAGAATGAATTTTCAGTTTTACAAACGGACAGATAATGACAGCATACAATACATTAAGAATACCCCCCCCCCTTCTGAATTACCTTTGTAAAACTCAATACCAAAGCCGTCAGCGCCAGCCGCTTTTCCATTAGGGAAGGAATGTACTGCAGAAACAACCTCTTCTAAAGTTGTCCCTGCATTTAGCTTCATTTGAGCAGCGCCGCATAATTTAGGTAGGGAAAGGGAATGGAGGAAATCAGACATTTTCGCGGTATCTGCAGTGGTCTTTGAGGTGTAGAGGTCTTGATAAAACTTTGTGAAACTCGCATTAATTTCTTTTGGGTCTGTAGTAACAAGCTCCTGTACTTGATTTAATTCTAATAGCTCTATTGGCCTGTATACCTCTCAGCTGGCGCGCCAGTAATTTAACCGGTTTGTCACCCAAATCGAAGTGTTTTTGTTTAATCTTTAATAGCATTGTGTTTACTTGGTTAGAGAGAATAGTATTGTATTCATATTTGAGTTTTATTATGTCATTCAACTTGGACGATAAGGGCACTTCCAAATAGTCTCTCTCAAGCACTGGGAGCTGGGCCTCGATTTCTAATAATCTTCTCTGCCAACATTTTTTTCATGGTAGCCTCATATGATACATATAACAACAGCCTTAAATGCCTCCCACAAAGTGAATTCGTACACATCAGCAGTATCACGCTGGGACATATAGTCCGTAATTAAATTGGCTGTTTGCTGGTGAAATTGTTCATCATTGAGTAACGTTGGATTAAATCGCCAACTGAATTGAGGCTTTGTTCTGCCCGAAATCCATTTGTAATAAAACGGGACTGTGATCAGAAATTGTTATATTATGGTACTTAGTAGAGGTGACGTTAGATGTCAATTTAGAGTCTGTTAAAAAGTAGTCAATTCTTGTGTATGATTTATGCACATGTGAGAAGAAAGAATAATCCTTATCCGTAGGGTTTTGTAATCTCCAAATATAGTTAAAATCTCCACCTGTAATTAAATGTGTAGTTGATGAATCTGGTAAGAGATTGACGACATTCAGAAAGAACCCTGTGTCATCGAAGTTCGGTGAATAAAGATTTAAAAATGTTACATGTCGTGATAGAATATGGCCTATTACTATAATAAAGCGGCCATTGGGGTCGCTTATAGTTGAAATATGTTTGAATGGGACAGTTTTTGAAATAATATGGCTATACCTCTAGCCTTGGATGAAAAAGTTGATTGATAAATCTGTGACACCCAACTACATTTTAATCTCCATTGCTCTGTATGCTTTATGTGAGTTTCTTGTAAAGATTTCAAATGGGAAAAAAACGTTTCCTCTTTTCAAATTCGTTCTCAAACCTTGTACATTCCACAAAATGGGTAATGTCGCCACACCGTGGCAAAGTAGTAGAGTTATCAGTAGCCATAAGAAATAATTATTTGGTCCTCAAATACATTCGAAGTGTAGCAGTAGGGTTGGCGCAACACGTAAAGAGCAAAGGACAAATGAAAAACACAAAAAAAACATTCTCCATCTCCCTCCCCCGTCCACTTTCCCAAACGAAGTGGAATATAAATCCCCCATAAACACTGTGGAACTGCTGGACTGGGCCCCCTCACCCTTATGTCTATAACGATTGCTCTTATAAAATAACTGAATTGAGGCACACAATGTAGTCAATATGCCCCTACTGGAACAGGGAAATCAGTCAGGTGCAGTTTTACCCGCCTGTAGCACTATGACAGCGCCGTCATATCTTAAAACGGCGGGATAATCCGACCCAACCGATCTCTCGGGACGGCCCTATCAATCCTAGGCGTTGGTGGCCATAGTAGTAATCCTGCCAATGAAAGACTTGGCATCCTGTGGTTTTTCGAACACCTTCTCTACCGTACCATGGGTTAAGAATCAGCCGAGCAGTCAATCCCTAACAGTTTTGGTATAAATTCTGCCACAAACTGTGTTGGTCTGCCCTTCTAAATTTTTTCCGCCAAGCCTGTGATTTTGATTTTCGAACGCCTTGAACGTCCTTCAAGGTCAATTAGCTTGAGTTTCTTAGCTTTGTTTGTTGCTAGTAGCTCTTCATACTGTCCCTCGAAGGTGGCGATGCGTGTCTCATGGTCACCTGCGTTTCCTTCCAGAGCAATAATGCGGCTTGTATGTTCAGCACTGATTGTAAGGATGAGTCGAGAGGATTCAATTGAGCGTTCATGTCCTCTTCCATTTCCTTGATAGCTGCTAATATAATAGTCGGTGAGGGCTCCGAGTCAGGGTTAGCCATTACGGCCCGGCAAACGCAAGCATCACCATCCTTGTTTTGTGCTGTGGTGGGGACTTTGCCGTCTTTCTTTCCGGTTGTTTTTGGATTAATTCGTTTCCCCTTGGCCGTGGAGTTGCTCATTGTAGCAGTTTGGTTGGGTAAAAGTATAATTTTTATCAAATTTAAGCAAGGGTGAGGAAGAGGTAGTCGGAGAAGCGTCTACTCCATGTGGTGCTCACTAGCGCCCCCACTCACCATCTGATTTAACAGAGCTTGAGAAAATCCCCAAATCCAGACGTGCAAAGCTGATACAGACATACCCAAGATGACTCAAAGTTCTAATCGCCGCCAAAGGTGCTTCTACAAAGTATTGACTCAGGGGTGTGAATACTGGTCTAAATTAGATATTTCTGTATTTAATTTTTAAATACGTTTGCAAAAATGTGGGTATTGTGTGTAGATGGGTAATAAAAATGATGTAATACATTTTGAATTCAGGCTGTAACACAAGAAAATGTGGAATAAGTCAAGGGGTATGAATACTTTCTGAAGGCACTGTATACATTCATTGGCTATATCATAGCTAATTTGTAAAAATATTGATACATTACTAGTTCAAACACGTAATCTGCAAAAATGTGAAGTTAATTAGTGGGTGATGGTGATTTCAGAACCAAAGTGGCAGGACAAAAAACATAGGCTACATTGCTGCCGCCCCCCCCAAGTCTGTTAGTGGTAGTGGGGTGGTAGATGCCTAGTCTCCCTAATGGCTCAGCTCATGCGCCTGCATAGTACATACACCATAGGCATACATCATTTATACACACACACATAGAAGTCAGCTCCGAAACGCATTTATTCGGTCTCTAATCAAACGGAATTGTATCGAATCGTTTCAAACTGAAACGTATCGTTGAGCCCATGTATTTAGATACGTATCGAAACATCTTGAAAGGGAAAGATGCACATCCCTAGCTATAATGATCAGTAAGATATGGTATAATGATCAGTAAGATGTGCTATAATGATCAGTAAGATATGGTATAATGATCAGTAAGATATGGTATAATGATCAGTAAGATGTGCTATAATGATCAGTAAGATATGGTATAATGATCAGTAAGGTATGGTATAATGATCAGTAAGATATGGTATAATGATCAGTAAGATGTGCTATAATGATCAGTAAGATATGGTATAATGATCAGTAAGATATGGTATAATGATCAGTAAGATATGGTATAATGATCAGTAAGATATGGTATAATGATCAGTAAGATGTGCTATAATGATCAGTAAGATATGGTATAATGATAGTGAGTTTGAGAAAACAGGGAACAGAGCAGTGGGAACATTAACCTCTTGACGGTCGCCTAGGATAGGGGGCGCCACAGCGCATTTTGAAAATAATTTGTGCCCATTTTAAACGGCCAACTACTCAAACTCAGAAGCTAGGATATGCATATAATTAATACTGGTGGATAGAAAACACCCTAAAGTTTCTAAAACTGTTTGAATGGTGTCTGTGAGTATAACAGAACTCATACGGCAGTCAAAACCCCGAGACAGATCGAAACAGGAAGTGGAATTCTGAATTGCGAACTCAACTTCATCACGTTGCCTATCAATCACAACGTGAGCTATGGTCCACTAGATGTCCCCAGTCTTTACAAAGTGATTTGAGTCTCCTACTTTGAAAACTGACAGAATGACACGCTGTGGAACGTGGTCACACGGAGAGGGCCATCACCATTATGACGCCGGCGCCCCTGGTTACCCTCCCCTTTCGAAACATTTTGAAACACAATGCAATCGTCCTCCTCGAATCTTATTGGAGCTCTGGTTGAAAAACGCCCTAAAGATTTATGTTATACAACGTTTGACATGTTTGAACGAACCTAAATAAGAAAAAAATGCATTTTGTTGAAAGAGTAGCCCCGCGCACGTCGGAACTTTTGGTGCAGCCTTCAGAACGCGCTAACAACAACAAGCTAATGGAACATAAAGGATGAACTTTTTCGAACGAAAATACATTTGTTGTGGACCTGGGATTCCTGGAAGTGCCTAAGGATGAAGATAATCAAAGGTAAGGGATTATTGACAATAGTATACAAGACTAGATTTGATATGCGAATGTTCCAAGATGGCTAGCCTATTGCTATTGCTAGCCTATTGTTCTGAGTATCGCATCCCCTTTTATCGCAAAGTGTTATTACCCAGTAAAGTTATTTTTAAATCTGGCATTACAGGTGCTTTCAAGAGATATTCATCTATAAATCTTAGAATGACAATATTACATTTTAAAAATGTTTTCGAATAGTAATTTAGTAAATTGTAGCGCTGTTTCATCGGATGCATTTGAGGGAAAATAGTTAGTCAACGTTACGCACCGATGTAAAATGCTGTTTTTATATATAAATATGAACTTTATCGAACAAAAGAATGCATGTATTGTGTAACATGATGTCCTAGGTGTGTCATCTGATGAAGATTGTCAAAGGTTAGTGCTGCATTTAGCTGTTTTTTGGTTATTTGTGATGCATGTGGTTGGTCGGAAAATGGCTATGTGGCTACTTTTACAATATACTCCTCTAACATAATCTAATGTTTTGCTTTTGCTGTAAAGCCTTTTTGAAATCGGACAACGTGGTTCGATTCAGGAGAGGTGTATCTATAAAACAATATAATTTGAAAAAAAAATTGAAAAAAAAAATTATACAATTTTGTTATGCTAATGGCGATAGGATTTTTCGCTGGATGCGAGGCCGCACAGGGGTTTTAATAATAATTACATTATTCAAATATGTATACCGGTATGTGGAGGAACATTTGGCCAAACTATTTCTGGTTTTCTCTGACAGATCTGGGTTAAAATGTGAAACACACTACATGACCAAAAGTATGTAGACACCTGCTTGTCAAACATCTCATTCCAAAATCATGGGCATTAACATGGAGTTGGTCCCACTGTTGCTGCTATAACAGCCTGTACACTTCCGCTAGATGTTGGAACTTTGCTGTGGAGACTGGCTTCCATTCAGCCATAAGAGCATTAGTGAGGAAGGGCACTGATTTTGGGCGATTAGGCTTGGCTCGCAGTCGTCATTCCAATTCATTCCAAAGGTATTCGATGGGGTTGAGGTCAGGGCTCTGTGCAGGCCAGTCATGTTCTTCCACACTGATCTCGACAAACCACTTCTGTATGGACCTCGCTTTGGGCACAGGGGCATTGTCAAACTTTATAGTTGGCACTATGCATTGGGGCAGGTAGCGTTCTCGAGGCATCCGCCAAACCCAGATTTTGTTCTCGGACTGCCAAATGGTGAAGTGTGATTCATCACTCCAGAGAACGCGTTTCCACTACTCCAGAGTCAAATGCCGGCAAGCTTTAAACCACTCCAGCTGAACACTTGGCATTGCGCATGGTCGGCTGCTCGGCCATTTCATGAAGCTCCCGACGAACAGTTCTTGTGCTGACGTTGCTTCCAGAGGCAGTTTGGAACTCGGTAGTGAGTGTTGCAATCGAGGACAGATGATTTTTTACGCGCTTCAGCACTTAGCGCTCCCGTTCTGTGAGCTTGTGTGACCGACCAATTCACGACTGAGCCGTTGTTGCTCCATTTCACAATAACAGCACCTGACCGTGGCAGTTCGAGCAGAGCAGAAATCTGATGAACTGACTTGTTGCAAAGGTGGTGTCAGTGTCAGGTTGAAAGTCTACTGCCATTGTTTAGTTTATGGAGATTGCGTGGCTGTGTGCGCGATTTTATACACCTGTCAGCAACGGGTGTGGCTGAAATAGCTGAATCCTCTAAATTTGAAGTGGTATCCACATGCTTTTGTATATATAGTGTAATTTTCTAATACTTGATTTAGTTTGGCAGGTACAATGGACCCAATGAAATAGTCCCAAAAGTGCAAAGTCATGGCTAAATCAAAGGCACCTCAATGTATTTGACTAAGGTTTGTCTTAGGACTCAATCTTGTTTGTCCTGTCAATTAACTCAATGAACTCAAAGAACAATACTATAACTAAGTTGACTTGATTTGAGCTTCTTTTCCACTTCTAGAGCTACATATCGTAATGACTATTGACTAATACTATAAGACTACTAACTGATATACACAATGGAAGGTTAGGTCTGTGTAAGCGAGATTTGAATTATTTGTGTGCTACGGACCTGAGGAAGATGGCAATCTTACCTGGCTGTCCGGCGGGTCCTGGGTCTCCCTTGCGGCCGGAGGCTCCACTGAATCCTGGGGGTCCCTCAGGACCGGGGTCTCCTGGCTGACCGGGCTGACCTGGAACAGACCAGAGGACTCATCAGTGACCTCATATACCTCCAAGTGGAGAACTCTCGTCGCTATTTCTAGTAACTAGCTAATGATAACGAACTGCAGCTTCAAGCATCCTCTGGTAAGAATTAAGCTAATTGTAACTAACTTTATAAACTGAATATAAAACTCTCCTGTGGCAAACAGACACTGGGTGTGACAGTCCACTGACCTGAGAGTCCCTCCAGTCCGGGGGGTCCTGTGGCGCCACGGCCGCCTGGTAGACCTGAAGGGCCGGGGGGGCCACGCTCTCCCTTCAGCACGATGGGGGCTGGAGCAAAACCTGGGTCGCCTGGGGGTCCTGAGATCAAAGATGACAATGAGAGAGGTTTGAGAGAAGAGAAGTGAAGTGGGGTACACCAGAGATGCCAGTCAGAGTTCTTGGGAGTGTGTGTAGGTGTTTGGGAGGGTGTGTGTGTGTGTGCGCACGCACAGAGGGGATGAGGGGTGAAGACTCACCAGCAGGGCCAACATCTCCGCTGTCTCCAGGGAGACCAGATGATCCAGCGATTCCAGAATCTCCCTTTGGTCCTGGGGTAGAGAGGGAGAGATGGAGAGAGGGAGTAGAGAGAGAGAGGAAGGAGAGAGAGAGGGGGAGGAAAGAGAGAGGAAGGGAGTAGAGTGAGAGAGGTGGAGAGGAAGGGAAATAAGGGAGATGAGGGAATATTGTCAACAGAGATACCTATGATGGGACATTCACATATACCAGTGGTCACAAACCTTTTCAAAATGCAAGCCGGGAACTACCACTCAGATTTTATTTTTTACATGACTTAAAAAACCTAAGACTATGCAACATTAACCAATTAAAAACAGTTTTGTAGAAATGATGTTTGTGCAATAGGCTATAGGCCCAATACATTATCACTGCATATTGGCTACACTTGAATTGCCCTGCCAATGTTGTTCTTCTCAGACCATTTTGAAATTATATTTACCCATTTTAGGTATACGATCACACTGGTAATATATAATTTGTTGTATTACTTGTGAGGCGCAGCTGAGTGAGCATAATTATACACTTTTTCTCCTATGGACAGATGGCCTGCATTTGATAGTCAGTCTGAGAGGAGGGAGGGAGCAGCTAGCTCTCACCCGACTCACCGTCCCTCCTTTTTCCCTCCCTCTGCCGAGAAAAAGGGGGACACAGTCTTCCAGCAAATGGCGAAACTTAAGTCGCACGGCATTATTTCTGCCTCATGCCAACCAATTCACGATGTTAGTCCTATTGACCAGAGAAAGTGAAATACTCCTCGGTATTAAAAAAGACACGAGCCGCCAATAATAACAACACAAGCTTATCAAAACACTTTGCTATACTCATTCATTGCAGCCGCAGTGCTGGCTGTAGCGTGAGTGGAAGTAGGAAGAACGCACATTTGATGGCTTACAAAAGTGTTGAACAAAGTGTTGACAGTGCTGAATAACAACTTAAACACAAACTTACTGATAAAAACAGCAGCTCTTCGCTGTATTTGTTGTCTCTCTCTAGTCATGGTTTTAAAAGTTTTGAAATCTGATATTATCAACTTTGCTGCGCATTCTAGGCTTCTTTTTACAGTCGATGGCGTGAGGAAACTGTGCAGACACAGTGATCTGAGCTATCTGATTGGCCAGTGGTATGCCTATAGGTACACTTGATTTGCTCTCTGGACCCCTTGGCGGGGTTCTACCTTCAGACACATGAAATGGTTCAAAATGCAAAGACTTTGCCTTCCCGGTACTAGGGCTGTTGAATCAAGTGCACCTAACACCAACAGGGCTGTTGAATCAAGTGCACCTAACACCAACAGGGCTGTTGAATCAAGTGCACCTAACACCAACAGGGCTGTTGAATCAAGTGCACCTAACACCAACAGGGCTGTTGAATCAAGTGCACCTAACACCAACAGGGCTGTTGAATCAAGTGCACCTAACACCAACAGGGCTGTTGAATCAAGTGCACCTAATACCAACAGGGCTGTTGAATCAAGTGCACCTAACACAGTGCGAAACGAATTTAAAAAAAGCCTTTATCATTGTTGTTTTTTTACAGAAATGTTTGGTGATTGACTAGGAATGGGAATGTTATTCCTGACTGACCTGGGAATCCGGGAACTCCAGGCAGTCCGATGTCTCCCTTCAGCCCTTTGGTACCAGGAAGGCCAGCATTACCCTGGTCACATGATAGGGGAGAGGTCAGGGGTCATGTAATATCCCAATCCCAGATGGAATTTTCAATTTACTTCATACAATCCCAAACCAACCCATATCCCCTATACCCCGAGTAAGTGTCTATATTTGACACATCCTGCTATCAATGGGGGAAGGAGATCCAAGGATCTAAGTTGACTGGTTCCTTACCGGGAATCCGGGCGATCCGAATTCTCCCTTTGCTCCAGGGAACCCAGGCGATCCAGGAATTCCGGGAATTCCCTTCTCACCTTTGGTCCCTCCGCTGCCGACAGGGCCACGGGGACCTTCGGAGCCAGGAGGACCTTCACACGAATAGGTCAAAGGTTAGAGGTCAGAGATAACACTCATCTCATCCTGACATTATAACAAATAACAATAATAATAACCATAGAGATAAAACTAGATCCAGTTGATCAATCTCCATGGTTACTGTATAACACTAACATCAACAGTCAACGTAGCATAAAACTGCATGCGTACATACAACTATTTCAAAACAGTATAAGTACAGTATAAAGGGGTAGACTTGAGTGTGTGTTCAAGTGTGTTTTGTGTATTGCGGGGTGTACAGTGTCTGTGTAGGCTATAGTCTTTTGTTAGGCTTCACAACCCATCCTGAAAAGTAAAATGTGGTTAACAAATCATCAACATGGTTAAGTTGTACCCAATTCAACAAAATCCTAGCCTGAGTGCCTGTCTGTTTGTGCTACCATGCTAACAATGACAGCAATGAGTTGGCAAGAGCACAAACGGATCTGGGACCAGGCCAAACAAAATGTACACAGATCAGTTTCATCACCACAGAACAACAAAGGTCATCATCATCAAACCATGGATTCTAACCTGGAGGACCTAGGTATCCCAGAATTCCGGGAATAGCAGAGCCGGTGCGGCAGAATGCGAAGGGTTTAAAACAAGAGGCAAGAGTTAGCATAGATAGATCCACCATCAGCCTAACGTCTGACACAACCAAACCTCAGGGCAAACCATATGTTTGTGTTTCAATATCGTTATTTCATTTAAATGAACACCTGTTTGGGATTTGGCTGTGTACATATAAGATACAGTGAACTTATTTGTAAAAGCTAAATAGTGCTAGTTCTTACATATGTAAAGCTAATGGAAAAAATGCTAACAACTTATTGTCTTTAAACTACATGCTGCTAAATTCATGTTTATCAACTACATTTTCACGAAATTTGTCAATTCCAAGTTGAACAGAATTACAATTACTGTTTTTAGTGTTAGAGGTTTGTGTGTTAGCTAACCAATAATTCATTCAGAAATAGTGTCTGTTATAAAAGGTATTGATTATTCAAAGGTGTATGTTACCACATACTGTCCATTCTAAAACATACAAAAATCATTTCAAGCAAAAGTTTAAATCATTTTAGTTATGGTTATTTGACCAGTGTGACTACTCAATCAGAAGAAAAGTGAGATTAGCAGGACTAAAAAAGGAAGGATCAAAAAATGAAGGGAAGAAAATAATTAAGAAATGCTCAATCCACGATCCAAGATCAATCAGCAACACAGTGAGGTTAAGGGTTCTAGATTTGTATTCTAGACCAGGAGAACATGCAGTAGAACAGATGCCTGTGTACTGGAACTCTGACCTTCGGGCCCTGGGTACGGACGAACGTGTCATCCGAGGGGGAGGGGCCACACCACAGGGGGTGGAGCCAAGACACAGGAAACAGGAAGTACATGTCATACCATCGCTCTCATCCCCCCCACAACTGGAGATGACGCCTATCCTGGCACAGAGCTGGGCTAAGTAGTACTGGGCTCAATACAGCGTTCTATAATATACTATATATGTACACGTACACTGAGTATACAAAACATGCTCTTTCCATGACAGACTGACCAGGTGAATCCAGGTGAAAGCTATGATCCCTTATTGATATCACTTGTTAAAACCACTTCAAACAGTGTAGATGAAGGGGAGGAGACAAGTTAAAGAAGGATTTTTAAGCCTTGAGACAATTTTGACATGGATTGTGTACGTGTGCCATTCAGAGGATGAATGGTCAAAACAAATATGTAAGTGCCTTTGAAAGGGGTATGGTAGTAGGTGCCAGGCACACTGGTTTATGTCAAGAACTGCAACGCTGCTGGGTCTTTCCTGCTCAACAGTATCAAGAATGGCCCAACACCCAAAGTACATCCAGCCAACTTGACACATCTGTGGGAAGCATTGGAGTCAACATGGGCCAGCATTCCTGTGGAACGCTTTCGACACCTTGTAGAGTCCATGCCCCGACGAATTGAGGCTGTTCTGAGGTCAACAGGAAGGTGGAAGGTGTTCCTCATGTTTGGTATACTCAGTGTATATGTAGCTCTCCAATGTAAGAGACACTTTTGGGAGGTATTTTGAGAATCAAGATGATAAGGAATCTTACTTAAAGTACAGCGCAAGTGATGTGAGGAAATCGATTTAGAGGACGGTATAGAGCAAGGGTGTCAAACATACGGCCAGCAGACAGGATCCGGGTGGTTAAAAAGTAAAAAAGTTTTAATTTAAAAAAAATATATCTTTGATTTTGGCGGGGGGGGGGGACAAACTCAATATAAAGTTACTAAAACCAAATCAAAACTGTGTAGAAATTCTAATTCATATAGTTGTTGATGGTGTACAGCTCACTAACAATCACCAAAATGAAAGCTAGAAAGTCAGGGAGCACTGAAAATTCCAAAGATTATGGATAGAGGACTACATTGTTTGCAAATTGTGACTGCGAGAAAATATTACAGGTTTTCAGTGCGGTCCTCAGGACCTCGTTGAAGACCGAATGCGGCCCCCAGGCAAAATTAGTTTGACACCTGCTGGTATCGAGGATTATAGACCTATAGTGACCTATAGTGATCCACTTTTAGACACCTTATCAATGTAACTACGTCTAAGGGAGTTTAAATTATGTTTCAGTGTGGTCTTAATGTTCTAACTGAGCCCAACTCTGTGCTAAAGTCTGGCGTTGTGATTCAGGTGCTGAGGTGCAGTTGGACACACATGGCCCATGCAGGACAAACAGTTCACTGACACACAGATCACTGTGGGAGAAACAGAGACGAGTCACAGACAAACCTTCTCAGTCTTCCCTAGACTCCAGTAGCCTATTGATAATACTGGATCAATTGTGTTGTGGTCTAGGGACTAGGGACCACAATGGAAATAAGTATTTAAAATGTATGTATTGTGTGAATATGTATATTTCTTTTGCTGGCTAATAAAATCAATCAATCAATCAGTGTTCAGTTGAACAGTGTATTATTCCTTTAATAAATGACACTGATCTAAAGTGAGAATACTTTATAGTTAATTCCTTAACCGTATAATACAGGGGTTCAACGCTATATGGGCAGTCAATGAGATCTATTTGACCGACTACGCCAACGTTGTATTGGAAACGTTCAGTCAAACCCATCGATACCCCTTTGACTTACAACACTCTTCTCACTTTTATTGATAATGGCGGTGATACATCTTGTTTCTAGATAGTCTAGGTTCTTTGTTGTTGATACGGAGTTGAATCCACCAAATATAAGCATTAGTTTCCGAGGCTTTTGAAGCCCCTTCTCTAATGCATAGTTAGACCTGTTTACAGGTTTGACTCTGGTTCGTCTGCTTCACACCAACGTCACATAATTAGACAATTAGGATATAGAACACCAAACAACACACGACACACGCACATCAACCGTGTGGACAGATCAGGATCCGTTCCCCTGCAACCGAAAGGGGGGGGAGAGGGGGTGAGGAGACACACGGATGGAGAGATGATTGACAAACAGATGGCTGGATTGATGGATGGATGGATGGAGGACGTAGACAACAACGTGTGGTCGCCCCCCCATGCTCTGATGTTGGGGGCGTAGCTGGAACCCAGACGGCGAGGGAGACACAGTGATTGGTGCGTGTTGGCGGCGCACCCCAACATTGTGTAGTGAGGGGGTAAGGGGGTGGGGGACGTTTGGTTGCATAGTGGTGGTGGTGGTGAAACAATCGGTTCGGATCAGTGCTCAGTGTATCACAACGATGGTGATTTGAGTGACAGTGTGTGTTTGTGCTCAGTGACATATGGCTGATCTGGGACCAGTGTTGATTGACAAAGAGGTTCACATCTCATGCAAATTAATGGGATTAACATAAAGCATTCACATAAAGAGCTGCAGGTAGGCCATGTTTGCTGCCTGGTTTTTACTTGGGTATGTGTGTGTGTATACGATGTGTGTGTGTGTGTATGCCATGTGTCAGAGAGAACATCTATTAATAATCTATCCATCGAATTTCCTTCCCAGTCCATGACTTGATACATTTTAAACTTTTAACTATACCATACACTACAACCAGGAGGCTCCAGACTTCAAAATGGCCAGAAAACCAGGCAGCAACATTGGCTTAAAGGTGATGGAGTGAATTCATAACATACCTCCTCTTCCAGGGGGTCCGGGGGGGCCGGCGTTACCTTTGGGACCCTGGAGGGCCACACCTGGGGCGCCAGGGGGCCCAACGCTGCCAGGGGACCCAGGCAGGCCAGGGAAACCCATCTCTCCCTTCTGACCAGGGAAGCCAGGGCTACCGGAAGAACCAGGGGCGCCAAGATCTCCCTTAGCACCTGTGGGGAACAGACGGCGACAACACAAGGTCCTTTCATAGTCAGAATCCCTTTACTTCAACAAGCACATTGACACATACCCAGAATGTGACCTGGTGAAATGGTGCTGCCAGCAATAGACACATGTAAAGAAAGAATACAGCCAGAGGAATTTACACAAAGTCAACGTACAGCATATACAACAGACATAAAGTCAACAAAAAACATAGAATATTTGGTGTGGTGGGGGAGAAGTGGTGATTGAAGGATGTTGGTAGTAGTAGTTAGTAGAGTAGTAGTGGTTGTTGTCGAATTTTATTGATAGAAAAATAGATGAATAGTTGTATATGGTCTATAGTCGGTTATCAGCTACGGTAGCGGTTTGTTTGTCTGTCATTCAGGAGCTAGTGTAGAGTGTATGTATGGTTTGTGTGAGAGTAACAAAGACAGTCAGTCAGGTGGGGTGAGTCTCACCTGGTAATCCTGGGAGACCAGGAGAACCGGGGCCACCGAAACCAGGAAGACCTGTAGGAGAAGAGGATCATGGGAAAAAGAGGAGTTTCGTTTTAGACATCCAACTAATAAAATAACACTTTGGTCTTACTGCATAATATCACCATAACAAGCACGAAATCCTTGTGAACAATTACATTTTGGATAATTTAGTTTTATAATTTTGACTACAACTTTGGGGTAGTGTCGACAGTTGAACTAAGCTCATGAGGCATTTATAAGTTATATCATTCAAGAATCAATGGGTATATATTAATAATTTAAAAGTAAAAAAATTGAAGTAGCAATCACAGATTGCTCCTTTAAGTGACTACGCCAACTACCTGGGTCTCCTTTGACTCCCGCTGGTCCAGGGATTCCGTCACGACCCGCCTGACCCTTGTCCCCTGGGAACCCAGGTGATCCGGCACGGCCGTTCTCTCCCGGTCGGCCGGGTGGCCCGCTGAGACCGGGGTTACCGGGGATACCATCCAGACCCTTAGGCCCGGGAATCCCGGGAGAACCTAGAGGAAGTACCAGAAAGACAGCCGGACAGATTTAATAACATCGGTAGCTGGATATGAGATGAAGGCTTGGAAGAATATCGTACACCTGATTCTTCTTTTACTATCCAATGCTCGTGGTTAGACCGTAGCACCGTAACCATTAGTTACCTTGGAATCCTGGGAGGCCGGGGTCACCTTTGGCGCCAGGGCCGCCAGGAAACCCTGGAAGACCTGGTGTTCCGGGAGTTCCTTTTACTCCGTTTTGCCCGGGGAACCCTGACTGACCGGGCTCACCCTGAGAGAGAGATAGAGAGAGAGGGAGACAAAGGAATAAAGTTGCATTGCAGACTAATAGTACAAGCTCTACAACTACTGATTATAACAATACCAACTTTATCAATGAAGCACATTTTCCATATTACTCAAATATCATTCAGAATGAGTATACAGTTCCCTTTGAAACAGGTAAACTCATCTAAACTTGGACAGAGATCTAGACTTATGCATAAAGGCACACACTGTTCTATGCAGTACTGGTTCTAAATGGTTCTAGACTGTTCTAAAGGGTTCTAGAGTAGAGGGTTCCATACCTTGGGACCTGTAGCTCCTGGGGAACCAAAGCCAGGGGAACCGGGCTCTCCCTTAGCTCCAGGGAACCCTGGTGATCCCGAACTACCGGGTCCACCCGACCGACCTGATTGACCCGGAGTTCCTTTCGCCCCTGTGGGTCCTGTGACATCATCATAAATGGACAATAAGATTGGTGTAGTCAGATAAATGGAGTTCAGTGACAACACTCTAACTAATTGTGACTAATCTAGCAATCAATATATGGATCAAACTGTATTTGTATACTTGTTTTTTTCATCCTTAAACTGTTACAGAAAACCTGCTGTAACAAAATAAAAGTATTCAGGTATGTCAATTCATAACAGCCAGCGTTTCTATGAACATGGAGAGCTGAGAGTGGCCAAATCTCGGGGGTTATGGGAAGTCTTTACATTAAAAAAAAAAAAAAGTATTCTTGATTATATTTCAGTGTAAAGAATATAGGAATGACAGGTCAATAAACATAACATTTCGGCGATGGTGATGGTGGGGATATGAGGTTATTAAACATGATGGTGGGGATATGAGGTTATAGAACATGATGGTGGGGATATGAGGTTATTAAACATGATGGTGGGGATATGAGGTTATAGAACATGATAGTGGGGATATGTGGTTATAGAACATGATGGTGGGGATATGTGGTTATAGAACATGATGGTGGGGATATGTGGTTATAGAACATGATGGTGGGGATATGTGGTTATAGAACATGATGGTGGGGATATGAGGTTATAGAACATGATAGTGGGGATATGAGGTTATTAAACATGATGGTGGGGATATGAGGTTATAGAACATGATGGTGGGGATATGAGGTTATAGAATATGATGGTGGGGATATGAGGTTATAGAACATGATGGTGGGGATATGAGGTTATAGAACATGATGGTGGGGATATGGGGCGATCTAATACCCACCTGGGAAGCCCATCTCTCCCATGTTGCCTTTCGCTCCTGGGGCTCCTGGTGAGCCTGATCCTCCAGGGATACCTGCGTCTCCTTTGGGACCTGAACACAGCAGAGAGGAAAGTTAGTGTTCAGTAGAGGACATTATGGGGCTGAATCATATCTTGAGATATGCGTGTAACTTGGACATATGCATGTTTTATAAGCCCATTTGGGTTGAGCATCCTGAAGATGCAAGACACTCATAATAAAATGATAAATGTACATGTCAAAGGCACATTGAAGTCAACAGGAAAAGTAGGATGACTGTACTAGTGTTCAGTAGAGGACCTTCTGAAGGGATGACTGTACTAGTGTTCAGTAGAGGTCATTATGGAGGGATGACTGTATTAGTTTTCAATAGAGGACATTCTGGAGGGATGAGTGTACTAGTGTTCAATAGAGGACATTCTGGAGGGACGAGTGTACTAGTGTTCAGTAGAGGACATTCTGGAGGGATGAGTGTGCTAGTGTTCAATAGAGGACATTCTGGAGGGATGAGTGTGCTAGAGGATGAGTTTCTAGATAGTATGAGTATACCTTGAGGTCCTGGCAACCCAGGTCGTCCGTCCTGTCCTGGTATACCAGCATCTCCAGGGAGACCAGGGATACCCTTTTGACCTGGCAGTCCTCCCAAACCTACACAACACAAAAAAACACAGGAAACAGTAAGGACAGTGAGACAAAGCTGCATTCGTAGCAGTCTACATCAGTCAGTCAGAAACAGGCAGATAGAGACAGACAGGCAGATAAACAGACAGAGAGACAGACGTACCTGGAGCTCCTGGTTCTCCCTTGCCACCCTTCAGTTCCTGGGGAGGAATGCTGGGTCCTGGGAGTCCCACGATACCGGGCTCTCCCCTGTCTCCCTTCAAACCTGAACCGCCGGGCCCACCTGGTCGCCCTGGGAAACCATCGTCACCTGGAGGTAGGAGACACAGAGTCAGAGGGTCTATTATCGAAGACACATACAGTACCAATGTGTGTGTATACCGATGTGTGTGTTTATGTGTTTGTGTGTGGGTTCCTTATAGCTAGCGCAGCAGATGTTTTGGACTAGTTTGTTTGAATGTAAGACTTGTGGTCATATTAACAGCGGTGCACATTAATGTTATAAAGTTATTGTTCAATTTATCGGTATCGTGATAATTCAGTCAATTTGTCATGATATGGATTTGTGTCCATATCGCCCAGCTCTAGTGTGTGTGTGTGTGTGTGTGTGTGTGTGTGTGTGTGTGTGTGTGTGTGTGTGTGTGTGTGTGTGTGTGTGTGTGTGTGTGTGTGCGTACCTTTAGGTCCAGGGAAGCCGGGGGCTCCGGGGTTCCCAGGGGACCCCAGAGGTCCAGGAGCTCCCATCACACCCATGTCTCCTTTACCACCTGTTGATGGACAGACTTTTGACTGGCAATTCCCCATCAAGACAGGGTGAAGGTCAGCGACACTGTCTGTGTCCCAAATGGCACCCTATTCCCTATATAGTGCATTACCTTTGACTAGTTCATAAATAGGGAATAGGGTGCTATTTGGGATGGCGATAGAGTAACAACAATGTCCAACAGAAAACAAAGAGAGAGAAAGGTAGTCAGTGTGACATCATACTGGCCAGTCCATATTCAATTTTTTATTTAACTTTTATTTAACTAGGCAAGTCAGTTAAGAACAAATTCGTATTTACAATGACGGCCTACCCCGGCCAAACCCAAACCCGGACGACGCTGGGCCAATTGTGCGCCGCCCTATTGGACTCCCAATCACGGCCAGTTGTGATACAGCCCAGAATTGAACCAGGGTCTGTAGTGACGCCTCTAGCACTGAGATGCAGTGCCTTAGACCGCCGCACCACTCGGGAGCCCATATACTGTATGTAGATTACACAGAAAGCGATTTGGAACCAGACATAAACGAGACTGAAATAAACACACAGACTGCGTTATCACATGCAGCCCAATTCTGACCTTATGCCACTAATTAGTCTTTTGACCAATCAGATCAGATATTTTGCCATTAATTGGGCAAAAGATCAGAATTGGGCTGCCTATGTAAACCAGCAATAGACTCTGATTTCTTACAGTCCATTCATAACACAGAAAAAGATTGAAAACTAGACCGACAGAGACTAAAACACACATAGATTAGGTAGGTTTGATGTTGGTCTCGGTCTGTTATCCTACCAGGCAGGCCAGGCAGTCCGTCTCGGCCAGGGCCGCCAGGGTTACCCTGTGGTCCAACTCCCCCGGGGCTGCCGGGGAAACCGGGACTTCCTCTGTCGCCTGGCAACCCTGGAATGTCCAGGCCGGGAGGACCGGGGTCTCCCTTCTCTCCGTTGGCGCCTGAGTATCCTGAAATGCCAGGAATCAATGACAGAGTGAGGACAGATTCTCACTTCCTGATCAGCATCTGTCCATTATCTATAACCTCAGAGAAGGTCAATTTTGACAAATGCCAAAGAGAATATTTGGTCTTATGCACATTTGATGGACAATAAAGCTTTTTGAACTTGACTAAGTGCTAGGTTGAATCTCTCTACTTATGATTAGTGACTATTCAACACATTATAAAGGTTCCATTTGTCAGTCCAGAATAGGTCAAATAACCTCATTTTCTATTATTATCTCTTTTTAAAATTAGTTTATGTTTTATTTAACCTTTATTTAACTAGGCAAGTCAGTTAAGAACAAATTCTTATTTACAATGATGGCCTACACCGGCCAAATCCAGACGACGCTGGGCCAATTGTGCGCCGCACTATGGGACTCCCAATCACAGCCAGTTGTGATACAGCCTGAATTCAAACCAGTGACGCCTCAAGCACTGAGATGCTGTGCCTTAGACCGCTGCGCCACTCGGGAGCCCCAAGAGTAAAGATGTCACACCAAACAGATGTACAGTCCCTTAACCAATCAACCAATCACACAGAAATACAGTACCAATCAACCAATCAGCTGCCAGATAGAGACTATAGTCCAGACAGGCTGTGGTACAATACCTTTCTCGCCTTGAGGTCAAAGGTCAGAAGACGGCGGGTAAGGAGGGCGTATATTCAAAATGGGGTGGAGTGGATGAGGAACATCACAGTGTAAGAAAGAGAGGTGGGGAAGGGGGGAGGAGGGTTTACAATGCTCTACGTCTATCCAACATGACATACTGTACATGATGATGGTGCCTTCAGAACTGTGAGTTCCATGAGAGCGAGAGTTGCACCCCTTCTCAAAAAACCTACACTCGATCCCTCCGATGTCAACAACTACAGACCAGTATCCCTTCTTTCTTTCCTCTCCAAAACTCTTGAGCGTGCCGTCCTTGGCCAGCTCTATTGCTATCTCTCTCAGAATGACCTTCTTGATCCAAATCAGTCAGGTTTCAAGACTGGTCATTCAACTGAGACTGCTCTTCTCTGTGTCACGGAGGCTCTCCGCACTGCTAAAGCTAACTCTCTCTCCTCTGCTCTCATCCTTCTAGACCTATCTGCTGCCTTTGATACTGTGAACCATCAGATCCTCCTATCCACCCTCTCCGAGTTGGGCATCTCCGGCGCGGCTCACTCTTGGATTGCGTCCTACCTGACAGGTCGCTCCTACCAGGTGGCATGGCGAGAATCCGTCTCCGCACCACGTGCTCTCACCACTGGTGTCCCCCAGGGCTCAGTTCTAGGCCCTCTCCTATTCTCGCTATACACCAAGTCACTTGGCTCTGTCATATCCTCACATGGTCTCTCCTATCATTGCTAAGCAGACGACACACAATTAATCTTCTCCTTTCCCCCTTCTGATAACCAGGTGGCGAATCGCATCTCTGCATGTCTGGCAGACATATCAGTGTGGATGATGGATCCCCACCTCAAGCTGAACCTCGGCAAGACGGAGCTGCTCTTCCTCCCGGGGAAGGACTGCCCGTTCCATGATCTCGCCATCACGGTTGACAACTCCATTGTGTCCTCCTCCCAGAGTGCTAAGAGCCTTGGCGTGACACTGGACAACACCCTGTCGTTCTCCGCTAACATCAAGGCGGTGACCCGATCCTGTAGGTTCATGCTCTACAACATTTGCAGAGTACAACCCTGTCTCACACAGGAAGCGGCGCAGGTCCTAATCCAGGCACTTGTCATCTCCCGTCTGGATTACTGCAACTCGCTGTTGGCGGGGCTCCCTGCCTGTGCCATCAAACCCCTACAACTCATCCAGAACGCCGCAGCCCGTCTGGTGTTCAACCTTCCCAAGTTCTCTCACGTCACCCCGCTCCTCCGCACACTCCACTGGCTTCCAGTTGAAGCTCGCATCTGCTACAAGACCATGGTGCTTGCCTACGGGGCTGTGAGAGGAACGGCACCTCCGTACCTTCAGGCTCTGATCAGTCCCTACACCCAAAGAAGGGCACTGTGTTCATCCAACTCTGGCCTGCTCGCCTCCCTACCTCAGCGGAAGCACAGTTCCCACTCAGCCCAGTCAAAACTGTTTGCTGCTCTGGCACCCCAATGGTGGAACAAGCTCCCTCACGACGCCAGGACAGCGGAGTCAATCACCACCTTCCGGAGACACTTGAAACCCCACCTCTTTAAGGAATACCTGGGATAGGATTAAGTAATCCTTCTAACGCCCCCCCCCACCCTCCCCCCCACAAAAAAAAGATATAGATGTATTATTGTAAAGTGGTTGTTCCACTGGATATCATAAGGTGAATGCACCAATTTGTAAGTCACTCTGGATAAGAGCGTCTGCTAAATTACGTAAATGTAAATGTATGGAGGTGAATAAAGAGTTATAAATAAAGAAGAGTGTGACTAATGACAAACAGTTGAAGTCGGAAGTTTACATACACCTTAACCAAATACATTTAAACTCGGTTTTTCATAATTCCTGACACTTAATCCTAGTAAAAAGTCCCTGTCTTAGGTCAGATAGGATCACCACTTTATTTTAAGAATGTGAAATGTCAGAATAATAGTAGAGAATGATTTATTTCAGATTTTATTTCTTTCATCACATTCCCAGTGGGTCAGAAGTTTACATACACTCAATTAGTATTTGGTAGCATTGCCTTTAAATTGTTTGACTTGGGACAAACATTACGGGTAGCCTTCCACAAGCTTCCCACAATAAGTTGAATGAAGTTTGGCCCATTCCTCCTGACAGAGCTGGTGTAACTGAGTCAGGTTTGTAGGTCTTCTTGCTCGCACACGCTTTTTCAGTTCTGCCCACAAATGTTCTACAGGATTGAGGTCAGGGCTTTGTGATGGCCACTCCAATGCCTTGACTTTGTTGTTCTTAAGCCATTTTGCCACAACTTTGGAAGTATGCTTGGGGTCATTGTCCATTTGGAAGACCCATTTGCGACCAAGCTTTACCTTCCTGACTGATGTCTTGAGATGTTGCTTCAATATATCCACATAATTTTCCTTCCTCATGCTATTTTGTGAAGTGCACCAGACCCTCCTGCAGCAAAGCACCCCCAGAACATGATGCTGCCACCCCCTTGCTTCACGGTTGGGATGGTGTTCTTCAGCTTGCAAGCCTCCCCATTTTTCCTCCAAACATAATGATGGTCATTATGGCCAAATACACTGCTCAAAAAAATAAAGGGAACACTTAAACAACACAATGTAACTCCAAGTCAATCACACTTCTGTGAAATCAAACTGTCCACTTAGGAAGCAACACTGATTGACAATAAATTTCACATGCTGTTGTGCAAATGGAATAGACAACAGGTGGAAATTATAGGCAACCAGCAAGACACCCCCAATAAAGGAGTGGTTCTGCAGGTGGAGACCACAGACCACTTCTCAGTTCCTATGCTTCCTGGCTGATGTTTTGGTCACTTTTGAATGCTGGCGGTGCTTTCACTCTAGTGTTAGCATGAGATGGAGTCTCAGACGTGACAGAGTCTGGAGACGCTGTGGAGAACGTTCTGCTGCCTGCAACATCCTCCAGCATGACCGGTTTGGCGGTGGGTCAGTCATGGTGTGGGGTGGCATTTCTTTGGGGGGCCGCACAGCCCTCCATGTGCTCGCCAGAGGTAGCCTGACTGCCATTAGGTACCGAGATGAGATCCTCAGACCCCTTGTGAGACCATATGCTGGTGCGGTTGGCCCTGGGTTCCTCCTAATGCAAGACAATTCTAGACCTCATGTGGCTGGAGTGTGTCAGCAGTTCCTGCAAGAGGAAGGCATTGATGCTATGGACTGGCCCGCCCGTTCCCCAGACCTGAATCCAATTGAGCACATCTGGGACATCATGTCTCGCTCCATCCACCAACGCCACGTTGCACCACAGACTGTCCAGGAGTTGGCGGATGCTTTAGTCCAGGTCTGGGAGGAGATCCCTCAGGAGACCATCCGCCACCTCATCAGGAGCATGCCCAGGCATTGTAGGGAGGTCATACAGGCACGTGGAGGCCACACACACTACTGAGCCTCATTTTGACTTGTTTTAAGGATATTACATCAAAGTTGGATCAGCCTGTAGTGTGGTTTTCCACTTTAATTTTGAGTCTGACTCCAAATCCAGACATCCATGGGTTGATAAATTGGATTTCCATTGATTATTTTTGTGTGATTTTGTTGTCAGCACATTCAACTATGTAAAGAAAAAAGTATTTAATAAGATTATTTCTTTCATTCAGATCTAGGATGTGTTGTTTAAGTGTTCCCTTTATTTTTTTGAGCAGTGTAGTTTTATTTTTGTTTCATCAGACCAGAGGACATTTATCCAAAAAGTATGATCATTGTCCCCATGTGCAGTTGCAAACCGTAGTCTGGCTTTTTTACAGCGGTTTTGGAGCAGTGGCTTCTTCCTTGCTGAGCGGCCTTTCAGGTTATGACGATATAGGACTCGTTTTACTGTGGATATAGATACTTTTGTACCTGTTTCCTCCAGCATCTTCACAAGGTCCTTTGCTGTTGTTCTGGGATTGATTTGCACTTTTCGCACCAAAGTACGTTCATCTCTAGTAGACAGAACGCGTCTCCATCCTGAGCGGTATGACGGCTGCGTGGTCCCATGGTGTTTATACTTGCAGGCATTTGGAAAGACTTGTGGAGGTCTACAATTATTTTTTCTGAGGTCTTGGCTGATTTCTTTACATTTTCCCATTATGTCAAGCAAAGAGGCACTGAGTTTAAAGGTAGGCCTTGAAATACATCCAAAGGTACACCTCCAATTGTCTCAAATTATGTCAATTAGCCTATCAGAAGCTTCTAAAGCCATGACATCATTTTCGGGAATTTTCCAAGCTGTTTAAAGGCACAGTCAACTTAGTGTATGCAAACTTCTGACCCACTGGAATTGTGATACAGTGAATTATAAGTGAAATAATCTGTCTAAAAACAATTGTTGGAAAAATTACTTGTGTCATGCACAAAGTAGATGTCCTAACCGACTTGCCAAAACTATAGTTTGTTAACAAGAAATTTGTGGAGTGGTTGAAAAACTAGTTTTAATGACTCCAACTTAAGTGTATGTAAACTTCCAACTTCAACTGTATTCGTTTTAAAGAGGAAGGCAAATTGTGTTTAAGAGTGAACAAAGTGGCAAAAACAAGTGCAGGAAAAGTGGACTTAGAATTGTGTGGGTGGGTGATAGCTAACAGCTTCACAAGTGGGCATCGCCAAAGAGACGAGAGATGAGAAGAAGAATAAGAGTGAACTCCCAAGATCAGGGTACGGTTACCATCGATGACTGATAACCCAGAATGCATCTCTCTGGGATGCAAACTTCACATGATCACCCATGGTGACATCATTCAGTGCACAACAAAGAAACAAACCCTTTACAAACCCTTTAACCTCTTACAAACTGTTTACAAACTATTTGGTGCTCAAAAGCCTTGCAGAAGAATGGTGTTACTTTCCTAATAACAAGTGTGACAATGTAGCGTGAACCACATAGCCAGTCCATTGAGATGCTGTACATAATAAACATTCATATAAGTTATGAGTATGTGGTGAAGGTGATAATGCACATACCAAGCTGTGACTGAGACAATACATTCGAGATAACACATATTGAGTCATCTCAACAGAATGTTAACGTGTTGAAAACAAAAATAGAACAAAATATTATATTTCGAAAAATACAGCAGAAATATACATACATATATATTCAATTGTTTTCTCATGAATTAGACTTTGCAGAGGTTGAATATGATAAAAATGCTTAGCATTACGTACAAATGATGGTGATACCACAAGGTCCGCTGTAAGCAACTAGATACAAATGCCATAAATCAAACTAGATGTCAATCTCTAATCAAACTATGAATCTATAAATCAAACCTGATTTTCGTCTAGTCAAACGTCAGCTAGGTTGTCTTACCTGGAGAGCCCATGGGTCCTGGGGGTCCAATGGGGCCGGGGATGCCCTGAGAGCCGATGGAGGGCGAACCTGGAGGTCCACGGGCTCCGGGTATACCATTGATACCAGAGTCACCTGGAAGAGGCAAACAAATACAGAACACACATACCTGTTAACAAAATAATACCAACTGGCTAGCTACCTAAAAGGTGTACCAGGGATACCAGAGAGGAGACAGACAGGTACAGAACACACACTTGTTAAAATGGCAATACCAACTAACTAGCTGGCTAACAGAATATGTTTTATCTGGACCAGTGGTGGCTCCTCAGGGGAGGAAGGGGAGGACCATTCTCCTCAGTGAATTTCAGATTTTTTTTTATATGGCTTTACTGTCAGTGGTTTCAAATGAAAGTGCCTTTTAAGATTACTAAGTTATTATTTACTCTTTTTAACAGCTAGTTTCCGTCCTCCTCTGGGTACATTGACTTCAGTACAAAACCTAGAAGTCTAGAAAACCTTGAAAACCTATGTTCTCACCCCCTTCCATTGACTTACACAGTAATTATGACAACTTTCAGAGGACATTCTCCAACCTATCAAAGCTCTTGCAGTGTGAACTGACATGTTGTCCAGCCAATCAAAGGATCAGAGAATGAATCTAGTACTAAAAGCATAAACTACAGATAGCTAGCACTGCAGTACGTTAAAGTAGTAGTAGAAGTAGTAGAAAGACAATAGTTGAACAGTTTTGAACAAATTCATTTCCTTAAAAGAAATCAATAGTATCATGTAGTAGCCTAAACCTATCGATGTTACATTGAGCTGGGTGAATGGAATATGAATGACAGTCATCCAATATGCTGTAATTGTAACGCCCTGGCCATAGAGAGGGGTTTTTGTTCTTTATTTTGGTTAGGCCAGGGTGTTACATTGGGTGGGCGTTCTATGTGCATTTTTCTATGTTGGTTTGTTTCATTGATTTTGGCCGTGTGGCTTCCAATCAGGCACAGCTGTAGAGTGTTGTTGCTGATTGGGAGTCACACATAAGTGCCTGTTTTTCCGTTGGGGTTTTGTGGGTAATTGTTTCTGTTAGTGTTTTGCACCTGACAGGACTGTTTGGCTGTCGGTTTTCTTATTTTTGTATAGTGTTCTTTCGTCTATTAAATATTCAATGATGAACACTAACTCCGCTGCACCTTGGTCTACTCTCTCTCACGCCAGCCGTTACAGTAATATAAAAAAGGCCTCGCTCATAAAAAAATAATCGTCCTCCCTCTTCTTAAACAGCACCGACGGACACTGATCTGGACTAAGTATAACTTTTATTGAAGACACCACTGAGCATTCTTTTAGTCTAGAACTAGGCTTAACCTGTTTCTGGAAAAATCAGACCAGAAATAATGAGGCAAGATTAGAGTATGATGTTGTTGATCTATAAAAAGAGTAAATAATAACTTAAACGGCACTTTAATTTGAAACCACTGACAGAAAAGCCATATTTTCAGTATAGGTGGATCTTCAGTGTTCCTAAGCTCCTAACTCCAACCGACTACACCAATAAAAGTTGGAACCGTACCTTTGGCACCAGGGCCACCGTCGAAGCCGGAACGTCCGGGCGAGCCGGGGTTGCCGGGGAAACCGGAGTCTCCTTTGGGTCCAGGTAATCCTTTGGGTCCAGGGAAGCCTGGAGGGCCCTGGGGACCTGGCAGCCCGAATCCTGGCTCTCCCTATCACACACACACAAATAGAAAACTCAAATTAATACCCAAACACACACAAATGTAGACCTTGTTAACATTTTTTTAAATATATTTTTTATTTAACCTTTAGTTAACTAGGCAAGTCAGTTAAGAACTGGTGCTGGGATTAAAAATAAAAACAAATTCAATAAAAATATAGGACAAAACACACGACGAGAGACAACACAACACTACATAAAGAGAGACCTAAGATAACAACACAGCATGGCAGCAACACATGACAACACAGCATGGTAGCAACACAACATGACAACAACATGATAGCAACACAACATGGCAGCAGCACAACATGGTACAAACATAATTGGGCACAGACAACAGCACAAAGGGCAATACATCACGCAAAGCAGCCACAACTGTCAGTAAGAGTGTCCATGATTGAGTCTTTGAATGAAGAGATTGAGATAAAACTGTCCAGTTTGAGTGTTTTTTGCAGCTTGTTCCAGTTGCTAGCTGCAGCAAACTGAAAAGACGAGCGACCCAGGGATGTGTGTGCTTTGGGGACCTTTAACAGAATGTGACTGGCAGAACGGGTGTTGTATGTGTAGGATGAGGGCTGCAGTAGATATCTCAGGGGGAGTGAGGCCAGTTCGTTTTGTTAGTGAAGACTACCAGCGTTTTTCCCCTTGCTCCTGTCTTTTTTATAGTTCCTGTTTTCTAGTTTTCCCCTCGTTGACCATTCTGCCTGCCCTGACCCTGCATGCCGTCCTGTACCTTGCCCCACCACACTGGATTATTGACCTCTGCCTGCCCTGACCCTGAGACTGCCTGCCGTCCTGTACCTTTTGGACTCTGATCTGGATTACTGACCTCTGTCTGCTAGGTCAAGGCTTGTCGTTTAGCCTGCTCCCTTTTCTAGTAATAAACTTTTCTTCGACACTGTCTGCATCTGGGTCTTCCCTAATACGTGATAGTATGAACTGGCCATGACCAACCCAGCAGACTCAGACCAGCTCCACAATGCTGTCTCCCTGCAAGGAGCCACCATTGGACGACACGAGGAGTTACTACAATGTCTTATGGAGGCACTCCAAACCCTGGCAGAATGCCATGACAAGGTGTTCAAGACTTTGCTTGAGCAACTGTACGGATTCCTCACTGGACAGCGGGTCACTCACAATACCACTCCCATCAACCTACGAGTGTCAGGGAACCACAGCGAGGCAATCCAATGTATGCTGATTAAGTTTCCTCAGGTTCCTGTGGTATTGGGATTCTCTTGGCTCCAGCGACACAATCCCCTTATTGACTGGACTGCTGGTGCCATCATGGGCTGGAGCCCATTCTGCCACGCCCATTGCCTGAAGTCAGCATAGCCTGCCCCGGGACATCTTCCGGTGGGCTCGGGAAGTTGCCCCGGACCTTTCCCCCATTTCCGCGGAGTACTAGGACCTCCGGGAGGATTTCAGTAAGGCCCGGGCCACTTTACTTCCTCCGCACCAACCCTATGACTGCGGGATCGACCTTCTCCCAGGCACCACACTGCCCCGGGGATGACTGTACTCTCTGTCGGGTCCGGCGAATAAGGCAATGGAGACCTACATAGAGGACATCCTAGCTACAGGGTTCATCCGTCCTTCTGCCTCCCCTGCCGGCGCAGGGTTCTTCTTTGTGGAGAAGAAGGACAAAACCCTGCGCCCGTGCATCGACTACAGGGGCCTCAACGACATCACGGTGAAGAACCGCTACCCACTACCACTCATCTCCTCTGCCTTCGAGCCGCTCCAGGGAACCACTGTGTTCTCCAAGCTGGACCTACGGAATGCCTACCACCTGGTGCGGATACAGGAAGGGGACGAGTGGAAGACAGCCTTCAACATGGTCAGCGGTCACTACGAGTATCTGGTCATGCCATTTGTCCTTACCAACGCCCCAGCTGTGTTCCAGGCTCTGGTTAATGATGTTCTCCGAGACATGTTGAACAGGTTCATCTTCGTCCACCTCGATGACATCCTTGTCTTCTCCCGCTCCGCCCAAGAACACGTGCTCCACATCTGACACGTCCTCCTGGAGAACCAGCTTTTTGTGACCACGGAGAAGTGCGAAATCCATCACTCCACCATCCCCTTCCTGGGTTACATCATCGCTACAGGGAGTGTACAGATGGATCCTGGGAAGGTGAGAGCGGTGGTGGATTGGCCCCAGCCTACGTCCAGGGTGCAGCTGCAACGTTTCCTGGGATTCTCCAACTTTTATTGCAGCTTTATCCGGGGTTACAGCACCCTGGCTTCCCCCCTGTCTGCACTCACCTCTCCCAAGGTTCCGTTCACGTGGTCCCCAGCTGCTGACCGGGCGTTCCAGGATCTCAAACACCGTTTCACCACAGCTCCCATCTTGGTTCATCCGCCAGATCATGGTGGAGGCCGATAATTCGGATGTCAGAGTGGGGGCTGTCCTGTCCCAGTGTTCTGCCCTGGACCTCAAGGTGCTTCCCTGTGCCTTCTCCCACTGCCTCAACACCACAGAGAGGAACTACGATGTGGGGAACCGTGAGCTTCTTGTGGTGAAGATGGTGTTGGAGGAGTGGAGGCACTGGCTGGAGGGGGCGGAACATCCGTTCATTGTGTGGACCGACCACAAGAACCTGGAATATCTCTGTACTGCCAAGCGTCTCAATTCCAGGCAAGCTAGGTGGGCCCTGCTCTTCATACGGTTCAACTTCTCCCTCTCCTACCGACCAGGATCTAAGAACATCAAGCCGGATGCGCTGTCAAGCCGCTATAGCCCCGCAGCTACACCCTCTAACCCCAAGACCATCCTTCACACCTCGTGTCTGGCAAGGCACTCAGCTGGGGAATAGGGAAGCATGTCCGTGAGGCGCAGAATTCCCAGACAAACCCCTGGGGGGGGGGGGCAGATAACCAGATGTTTGTGCATGATGCTGTCCGCTCCTCGGTCCTGGAGTGGGCCCACTCCTCCAGGCTTGCCTGCCACCCGGGCTCCCGTTGGACCCTGCCCTTTGTGCGACAACGCTTTTGGTGGCCTACCATGGTCCCGGACGTTCGTCGCTGGCTGCACGCAGAACAAGACTCTTTGTCAAGCTCCAGCTGGTCTTCTTCATCCACGGCCTGTCCCTCATCGTCCCTGGTCTCACATATCCCTGGACTTCGTCACGGGTCTTCCCCCGACTGATGGCAACACAGTAGAGGACCGGTTTTCCAAAGCCACTTTATTCCTCTTCCCTAGTCCTCCCTCTGCTAAAGAGATGGCCTAACTCAAGGTGCAGCATGTCTTCCGGATCCATGGACTCCCGGTAGACATGGGTCCTCAATTCTCATCCCGGTTCCAGTCAGCTCTTCAGGGCATCATGGCTGCTGGGAGGGAAACCCTTCATCCACCTCTTCTACGATTTGAAACTTTCAGTCGCTTGTGCTCTGTTAAATCCTGTGTGTTAAACCCAGTCTGACCTTCGGTTGGGAGGAAAAGCTATACTGCTAGCTAAATGCGGTGTGGCCATGTTCCTTCGACTGCTCTGTGCAGGTCTGTCTACATTCAGTCTTAACCTTAGCTTGATACAATGCTATCCAGTTTGGATTCTCATTGCTATAATTCCCTTTGGAATTAGCTGGATTTATGCATAAATTGGTCATCAAATTTGGTCTGATCTTTATCTAAGTCACAACAATAGACAAACATAGTGTGCTTAAACTAATAATGCACAAAATAATGCACAGCACAGCACACCAACATCAAAACCTCATCCCAACTGTAAAGTATGGTGGAGGGAGCCTCATGGTTTGGGGCTGCTTTGCTGCCTCAGGGCCTGGACAGCTTGCTATCATCGACGGAAAAATTCATTCTCAAGTTTATCAATACTTTTTGCAGGAGAATGTAAGGCTATCTGTCGCCAATTGAAGCTCAACAGAAGTTGGGTGATGCAACAGGACAATGACCCAAAACACAGAAGTAAATCTACAACAGAATGGCTTCAACAGAAGAAAATACCCCTTCTGGAGTGGCTCAATCAGAGTCCTGACCTCAACCCGATTGAGATGCTGTGGCATGACCTCAAGAGAGCAGTTCACACCAGACATCCCAAGAATATTTCTGAACTGAAACAGTTTTGTAAAGAGGAATGGTCCAAAATTCATCCTGACCGTTGTGCAGGTCTGATCCGCAACCATAGAAAACATTTGGTTGAGGTTATTGCTGCCAACGGAGGGTCAACCAGTTATTAAATCCAAGGGTTCACATACTTTTCCCACCCTGCACTGTGAATGTTTACACAGTGTGTTCAATAAAGACATGAAAACATATAACTGTTTGTGTGTTATTAGTTTAAGCAGACTGCGTTTGTCTATTATTGTGACCTAGATGAAGATCAGATCAAATTTTATGACCAAAATCCAGGTATTTCCAAAGGATTCACATACTTTTTCTTGACACTGTAAATGACTATGTTAATCTGTAACTAGTACAGCATTAAAATCCATCTATAGTAGTGTCGTTGTGGTACGTACCTTAGCTCCAGGTCCACCTGGCTCACCGGGGAGGCCGTCCACTCCTGGTCTTCCTGGACCTCCGGGACTACCTGGCACACCAGATGAGCCTGGGAATCCTGCGGGTGGGGACAGGTGAGTGATTGTGATAATTGTTTATAGTATAAGGCACTACTGTAAAACACTCAAATCACTCTGTGCAATGGTGCTATGAGCGAGATCATGGCTGTGCCATCTTGTGTGGACGTCAGGGCCTTAAGCCTAGTCCGAGACTAAAAAGCATGTTCAATGGAGATTCTCCGTTGAAAACGCTTCTTAGTCCAGGACTAGGCTTAATCTGTGTTCCGGAAATCGGTCCATGAAGTTTATATTATAACCATATAGGTGACAGTGAATGTATACCTGCCCAGGTATTTAGTGTTTACCTTTAGCGCCGGGGGGTCCTGGCAGTCCAATGCCGGAGAGGCCGGGGTCGCCCTTGGCACCTGGTAAGCCGGGGAAACCGGGCTGTCCTGGCCCGCCGGGGTTGCCTGTGGACACAGAAATTAACACTTTGTTTTGGCAAACATTTACTACACTACTACTAAACAGTTCGCTAGCGTATACTTCATAGAATTAGATCAAATATTCCCCCAAACAACACCAAACATCTGTGCTGTCTGTTACCTTACTTCCGTCGTCATCATTCTGGATGAAATCTTATGCCTATCCATTCAGGTGAATGTGAACCTGTGCAGGTAAAGATGTTATTTACCTGGGTTTCCAGGAAGACCGGGGTCTCCATCCTGTCCCCTGGGTCCTGGGAGTCCCTTCTCTGCTATCGTTTGACCCGGCTCACCTTTAGTGCCTATAGATCAGGGGTCAAAGGCCAAGGGTCAAAGGTTAGGGAATAAGGTTACAAGAGAGTTGTTGTCATAGAAGAGCAGCAGGTAAAGCTAATGGTAAAAGTATGATACCAATGAAATAACACAACCTTCCAGGACCCCAGGTGTGTCGATGTATCTCACTTTTATCAACATTTCAGTTACTACACTTTTAGAAAAAAAGGGTTCCAAAAAAGTTCTTTGGCTGTCCCCATAGAAAAACCCTTTTTGGTTCCAGGTAGAACCCTTTTAGGTTCCATGTAGAACCCTCTGTGGAAAGGGTTCAAGAAGGAATCCAAAAGGGTTCTACCTGGAGCCAAAAGGCTTCTACCGTGAACCATAAAGGGTTCTTCAAAAGGTTCTCTATGGGGACAGTTGAAGAACCCTTTTAGGTTCTAGAAAGCACATTTTTTTATAAGAGTGGACATCCCTGGTTTTCAAGTACATCAGCCAACATATCTTACCTGGTGCTCCAGGTGTTCCCGTTCTCCCTGAGACGCCCTGCACACCCTTCTCTCCAGGGGGCCCCTGGGGGCCGACGCCTGGGGATCCGGGGACACCCCTGTCACCTGGGAGACCCTGCAGACCGGGCTCACCTGGAGGCCCTCGCTCACCCTTCACTAACAGAGAGCCCTGCAGAGGAGTGTAGAGGGGTTAATATAGAATGCTATGTAGTGGGAGAAATGGTTGGATGGATAGATGGAGAGAGGAACAGTTGGATGGGATGGATGGATGGATGGATGGATGAAGGAAGGGATGAATAGAGGGATGAAAGGAGACATGAAGGGATGAGGTGGGATGGATGGATAGATGGGTGGAGGAAGGTAGGGAGGGATAGAGAGCAGGAGGGATAGATAGAAAGAAGATAAGGTTGATGGATGAGTGGAGAGAGGAAAGGATGAGGGTGTGGATGGGACGGATACATAAATATATGAATAGATAAATGGAGGGAAGGAGAGAGATGGACACTTTGCTACTCACAGATGTTCCTTTGGGTCCAGGAGCTCCAGGAACTCCATTGCGACCAGGTCCTCCGTCCAGACCAGGCAGGCCAGGGGGTCCGGGGAACCCTGTGTCTCCCTTGTCGCCCCTCACCCCATCCACAGCAATAGCCTCACCTGGGTCACCCTTCTCTCCTGGGAAACCAGGTGCACCCTGGGGACCAGGCAAACCCTGGGGGAGAGAGGGATGGAGGAGAGAGAGATGGAAGGATGGAGGGGTCATTTAGTTACTCTATCACGGCTACTCTAGACTACTCTACAAATTAAATCTAATCTTGGATTAAAAAGCATTTTCAATGGAGATTATTGTTTAATAGTCCAGAACTAGGCTTAATCGGTGTCTGGGAAACCGGCTCCAAGTAAGTCAATCTGTAGGTTACTATAAAGTTGTGTAGACCCAGCTTCAAACCAGTTTCAAACCAGGAAGTGACAAACAGGAAGTACTTACAGAAGAACCTGAGGGTCCTGGGCCACCTGGATATCCTCTGTCACCTTTAACCCCTGGTCCTCCTGGTCCACCTGAGAGAGGGAGGAGAGAGGAGAGAGGGAGGAGAGAGAGGTGTTGTGTACAGTATTGTGTTACGGTGGCCTGCACATTGTGAAATCAGGTGTGTGTTTTCTCCTCTCTACTTGGTCTTATTCCCTACCAGGTGAGGATATAAAAAAACAGGTAGGGAGATAGGTGACCAGGTGAGAGGGGTGCAGTCTTACCTGGGAACCCAGGAGGTCCGGGAGGGCCTGGTGCTCCAGGGATGGAGTTCCCACGTGAGAAACAGTTCACACAGGTTTCTCCCTTGTCACCTGAGAGAGACAGACAAGTAAGTAAGTAGGTAGGTAGGTAAGGGGAAAGACAGACATAGAAGCCAGTTGGGATCATTTCAATGATACATTTGTTTGTTCATTATTAGCCACACCACCGTAACACAATACTGTACATAACACCTCTCTCTCATGACAATACTCTGAAAGTATACAACAGAGAACACACAAGAAAACAAACAAACATACTCTCTCTCTCTCTCTCTGTCCGACCCACCTTTCTGTCCGGTCTCTCCTTGAAACCCTCTGTCTCCTTGTTGTCCCGGTAACCCGGGGGCCCCTCCTAAACAGTTACCGCCCCCTGTGGAGACCCCTGCGGCCCCGGGAGGGCCTGGTGGTCCCTGAAGCCCAGGGGCCCCATTTCGTCCTGGGGGCCCAGGGCGGGAGATGCCTGGCTGGCCCTCGTCTCCCTTCTGGCCCCTCTCACCTGGGAAGCCTGGGGAACCGGGTTGGCCTACACCTCCGGTACCTGGGGTTCCTGGTTGGCCTGGAGGACCTGAGAGACCTGGGGAGGACAGGGTCAAAGGGGAAAGGTCACCATGAAAACTGGATTTTGCTCTGTATTCACCAAGCCTCTTAAAGTAGCAGTGTTGATCTAGGACTAGGTTCTCCGTGTTCACATAATCTTATTCCTTATGATCTAAACATCTAAAACTAATACTGGATCAGCTCTGAGTCGCTTTATGAATATAAGCGGGTCGTTAAACTAATTCCGTGCCTTTCGAGAAGTTTAACTTGTTTTTTTTTTAAACGTTGGATTTCAACAAATTGTAATATTCTGTCATAAAGAGCACATGTTCAACTTCATAAAAAAACTGTTTTCCCATCCCAAGAGGTTAAATTACAAAATGACAAAGTGCCTATTAAGTGTCAAATAAAGTAAGAGGTTTGACTGTAACAGGGTTAAATCATCCTAAATCAGCAATAAATCCCCTCGTGACAGCGTTGAATGGAAGCTCGTTGTGTGCAACAGGAAGTGGTAATCGAATGCAAGCCACAGAAAATAAAATGAAAATGTTAAAACATTTCTAGCCTTTTTATTTATGGGTAACGGGGTTGATGTGTTATGCTCGAACCGCTCAGTTTTCCACCACAAAACACCAGAAAATAGTCAAAATGAGTAGAACCTGCTCACTTGCTTTTACACTATGATTTGAGTACTAGATGTTCAAAGTATTATATATATATATATTTTATATACTTTTTTTTAAAGGAATATTCACCTTTAAATGAGGGATAGGTGGAAATGAATCACTAATCACACAAAATAAATTATAATCTTCGGGAAATTAATTTGTCAAAGCAACAAAATAACTAGGGCTTTACAATGATGGTGGGTTTAGGTGGGTTTAAATCTTCCTAGAAGTAACACAGTGTTGACGGTGGGACATGTCAAAATGCGGAATTTGGGCACATTAGCAAACCATTATTCATAATAAAAATCGGATGTACGGAATTCTCCATGTGGTCTATATTAAAGGGCACTTCATTTAATATAACACACTTTTAAAATTCAATACTGGTGCACAATTTCTACTTAACCTCTTGCGTATATCCTACCACTGGGGGCGCCACAGCGCATTTTGGAAAAAAATCGTTCCCATTTTCAACGGCCTACTAATCAAACTCAGAAGCTAGGACATGCATATACTTATTTTATATGGATAGAAAACACCCTAAAGTTTCTAAAACTGTTTGAATGGTGTCTGTGAGTATAACAGAACTCGCATGGCAGTCAAAACCCCGAGACCGATTGAAACAGGAAGTGGGATTCTGAATTGTGGACTCGACTTCACAGCCTTGCCTGTAATTCACAACGTGAAAAAGTGATCATTGAGCACTTTCTAGTGCTTCCACTAGATGTCCCCAGTCTTTACAAAGTGTTTTGAGGCTTCTACTGTCGAAACTCAGTGAAGGAGACGCTGTGGCAATTGGTCACAGTAGGAGGGCCATCAGCATTGTGACGTCGGCGGCCGTGTCTACCCCCACCTTTGGAAACGTTTTGAAACACAATGAAATCGTCCCACTCGAATCTTATTGGCTCTCTTGTTGAAACAGGCCCTGAAGATAGATTAATGTTATACAACGTTTGACATGTTTGAACGAACCTAAAGGAGGGAAAAAAGTTATTTTTCGTAAGCCAAGTCCCGCGCCCGACGGAGCATTTGGATACAGCCTTCGGACGCGCTAACAACAGCAAGCTAATGGAACATAAAGGATGGACTTTTTCGACCGAAAATACATTTGTCGTGGACCTGGGATACCTGGAAGTGCTTTCTGATGAAGACAACTAAAGGTGAGGGATTATTGACAATATTATACAAGATCAGATGTGATTTGCGATTGATCCAAGATGGCGCCGAGCTAGGTTTTCTAGCTCATTTTCTGAGTATCGCATCTCCTTTTATCTCAAAGTGTGATTACCCTGTAAAGTTAATTTAAAATCTGTTATGACGGGTGTTTTCAAGAGATATTCATCTATAAATCTTAGATTGACAATATAAAATAAAAAAATCGTTTTCGAAAAAAAGTAATTTATGAAATTGTAGCACTGTTTCCCGGGACGCATTTTATGGGAAAATAGTTAGTCAACGTCAGGTGCCGATGTAAAATGCTGTTTTTATATAGAAATATGACCTTTATTGAACAAAAGAATGCATGCTGTGTGTAACATGATGTCCTAGGTGTGTCATCTGATGAAGTTTGTAAAAGGTTAGTGCTGCATTTAGCTGTTTTTTGGTTATATGTGATGCATGTGCTTGGTCGGAAAATTCAAATGATGCTACTTTTACCATGTACTCCTCTAACATAATCTAATGTTGTGCTTTTCCTGTAAAACCTTTTTGAAATCGGACGACGAGGGTCGATTCAAGAGAGGTGTATCTATAAAACGATATGAGACAGTCCTATATTTGAAAAAAAAAAAATATTGAATTTCGTTATGCTAATGTCGCTAGGAGTTTTCGCTGGAAAATGATCCCGCTAACGGGATGAGACGCTGAAGAGGTTTTAAAGTATCAAAGGAATGCAAAAGGTCCTCATTTCGTGGAATGACCCAGGCCCCGATTGCACTCTTTACAGTATGTGTCCAATACAAATCAAGTCCAATCTCCTGTTGGGTAGTTACGTACCAGGTTGTCCTCTGTCTCCTTTCCTTCCTGCTGACCCGGGGAAACCAGGCTCTCCTTTTGGCCCCACACGTGCTCCTGTCTGACCATTAATCACCTGGTAGAGTAATGGGATAGAAAGGTTACTATTGCAATCTTGTGGTTATAGTGGAATATTACAGGATGCAGGGGCTAGAGTAGGTTACACTGCCAATGTCAGGGTTACATTGCCATCTAGTGGACGATGTCTAAAACTACGGGAGGCCACCATTTGCCCACGAAGAATGTAATAAGATAATGATGCTTGTAATACAACTGAATGAGTAGATAAATAGATCGTTTGATTTCTCACCACGCCCGGAGGTCCAGGGTATCCACGGTCACCTTTGTCCCCCTGAGAGAGAAACCAATAGAGAGTGAGATGGATGGGATAAGTGAGAGAAGAGATGGCGAAGGGGAAGAGGAATACCTAGTCAGATGTACAACTGAATGCATTAAACTAAAATGTATCTTGCACATTTAACCCAACCTCTCTGGATCAGAGAGGTGCGGGTGGCTGCCTTAAGTGACCTCCACGTCATCATCGCCCGGGGAGCAGTTGTTGTTGGGGGTCAACTACTTTGCTCTGGGGCAAAATGACACATTTTTACCTTGTTGACTCTGGGATTCGATCCGGCAACCTTTCGGGTTACTGGCCCAACGCTCCTACCCGCCAGGCTACTGCCGCCCCCAACAGTTCATGTATTTGTAGATCTAGTTTATTGTACGGTGTAAAATAGCATCAGAGGCCAAACTCACCCTGTCACCATCCCGACCTGGCAGACCTGGGCCGCCTGGGTCTCCTTTACTACCCTGAGTGAGAGAGAGAGAGAGAGAAAGAGAG
The DNA here is from genome assembly GCF_901001165.1 of Salmo trutta. Taxonomy (NCBI): domain Eukaryota; kingdom Metazoa; phylum Chordata; class Actinopteri; order Salmoniformes; family Salmonidae; genus Salmo; species Salmo trutta. The sequence continues at coordinate 25,211,955 of NC_042964.1, read as the reverse complement.
AGAGAGAGAGAGAGAGAGAGAGAGATAATGACATTTGAAACTTTTGTGAGTGCTTACTGTTCATTTCTTTATCATCTATTTGTATCTGTCTATTTCTTTCCCATGCCAGTAGAGCCCTTTGAATTGAATAGAGAGAGAGAGAGACAGGGAGAGAGAGCGATAGAGAGAGAGAGAGTGTGATAGAGAGCGATGTAGGGAGGTACAGAGACAGGGAGAAAGAGAGAGTGAGAGAGAGAGAGAAAGAAAGAAAGAGAACGAGCGAGTCATTATTTCAGAATCTCATTGGCTCACTTCTCTTTAGCAAATCAAATCAAAGTGTATTGGTCGCGTACACAGTTTAGCAGATGTTATAACGGGTGCAACGAAATGCTTAGGTCACTAGCTCTTAACAGTGCAGTAAAATGCACACAAATAAATACATTTCAGAACGAATTCGACTAACAACCCAAATAACACTGTAACAGTAATACGAATGCAATCTAGCAATAGTGGCCTTGTCAGTCATGCAACAAACAAAAAAACTATCTGAATCGGAGAGAGAAAGAGGCAGAGGTAGATGTTGACAGATCATTCACTTACAGCATACAGATAGACAGATAGAATGTATAGAAACATTATAGCTCTGTGGGTAGAACTCACAGGGAATCCAGCAGGACCCGGGTCGCCATCTTTCCCCGGTTTGCCGCGTTTGCCTGCTTCTCCAGGCTCTCCTTTCTCTCCCTTCGAACCTCCAGATACACCCTACAAAACCAACATCAGACCGTCATCATACACACACACACTACTATAGACTGACTGATTTGATTGATTTGTTATTATAGTGTCTTGCATTATTCAGATGCCTTGCTCACTGAGCAGAGATCACCATTTTTTTGTGTCAAAATATACAGTATTTTGCAGCTGTATAGGCAACGTAGATACACTACATAGCCAAAGGTATGTGGACAGCTGCTCGTCGAACATCTCATTCCAAAATCATGGGCATTAATATGGAGTCGGCCTTGCTTCCATTCAGCCACAAGAGCATTAGTGAGGTCGGGCACTGATGTTGGGACGATTGGGCCTGGCTCCCAGTCTGCGTTCCAATCCATCCCATTGACCTCGCTTTGTGAACGGGGGCATTGTCAGGCTGAAACAGGAAAGGGCCACAAAGTTGGAAGCAGAGAATCGCCTGGAATGTCATTGTATGCTGTAGCGTTAAGATTTCCCTTTACTGGAACTAAGGGGCCTAGCACGAACCATGAAAAACAGCCCCCGACCATTAGTCCTCCACCAAACATTACAGTTGGCACTCCGCATTCGGACTGGTAGCGTTCTCCTGGCATCCGCCAAACCCAGATTCGTCCGTCAGACTCCAGATGGTGAAGCGTTATTCATCACTCCAGAGAACACATTTCCACTGCTCCAGAGTCAAATGGAAGGAGCTTTACACCACTCCAGCTGGCACTTGGCATTGCGCATGGTGATCTTAGGCTTGTGTGCGGCTGCACGGCCATGGAAACCCATTTCATGAAGCTCCCCTCAAACAGTTCTCGTGCTTGACTTTGCTTCCAGAGGCAGTTTGGAACTCGGTAGTGAGTGTTGCAACCGAGGACAGACGATTTTTACGTGCAACACGCTTTAGCACTCGATGGTCCCGTTCTGTGAGCTGGTGTGGCCTACCACTTCACAGCTGAGCCGTTGTTGCTGCTAGACGTTTCCACTTCACAATAACAGCACTTAGAGTTGACCAGGGCAGCTCTAGCGGGGCAGATATTTGACGAACTGACTTGTTGGAAAGGTGGCATCCTACAGTATGACGGTGCCACTTTGAAAGTCACTTAGCTCTTCAGTATGGGCCATTCCACTGCCAATGTTTATTTATGGAGATTGCATGGCCGTCTCCTCGATTGTATACACCTATCAGCAACGGTGTGGCTGAAATAGCCGAATCTACTCATTTTAAGGGGTGTCCACATACTTTTGCCATGTAGTGTATATAGTACGATAGTTTGTGACAACATAAATATAGTATTATAGATACTGAGTGAAAACATAGATATAGAGTGGTATAGATACTGAGTGAAACATAGATACAGTGCATATCATACTGTAAGTATTCACCCCCTTGGATTTCTTCACATTTTGTTGCATTACAAAGTGGGATTGAAATGGATTATTGTGATAAAAATGTACACTGATCTACACAAAATACCTCATAATATCAAAGTGAAAAGGAAATTCTAGAAAGAAATACAAAATAAAATGTCTTGGTTATATAAGTATTCACCCCCTTTTTTATGCCAATTCGAAATAACTTGAGGAGTCAGAATTTGCTTAACAAATCATATAATAAGTTGCATAGACTTTTGAATGACTAACCCATCTCTGTACCCCACACAGCAATTACCTGTAAGGTCCCTCAGCCGAGTAGTGTATTTCAAGAACAGATTCAACTACAAAGACAAGGGGGGCTTTTCCAATGCCTCACAAAGAAGGCCACCGATTGGTAAAAAAAAACAGACACTGAATATCCATTTGAGCATGGTAAAGTTATTAATTAGGCTTTAAATGGTGTATTAATAGCACCCAGTCACTACAAAGATAAAGGCGTCATTTCTAACTCAGTTGCCGGAGAGGAAGGAAACCGCACAGGGATCTCACCATGAGGCCAATGGTGTCTTTAAAACAGTTACAGAGTTTAATGGCTGTGATAGGAGATAACTGAGGATGGATCAACAGCATTGTAGTTACTCCACAATACTGACATAAACGATAGAGTGAAAAAAACTACGCCTGTACGGAATCCAAATATTCCAAAACATGCATCCTTTTTACAACAAGGCACTAAAGACTCAGGAGGGTGAATACTTATCTAATCAAGATATACTGTATGAACGTTTTTTTATTTTCTTATTTAAACAAATTACAAATAAATCCATTTTAATACCACTTTGAAACACAATATAAATGTGAAGAAATCCAAAGGGGACGATTACTTATGGTATGCGCTGTATATAGTATTATCGATGGTGAGTGAAAACATAGATATACCAGTGGAGGCTGTTGAGGGGAGGTCAGCTCATAATAACAGCTGGAACGGAGCGAATGGAATGATATCATATACATGGAAACTATGTGAGATATACAGTATCGTATGATGGATAGTGAGGGATACTCACAGGGGGACCAGGATAGCCAGGATCACCAGCTGGACCAGGTAAACCTTGATCACCCTGGAAACAAAGAAGGAAATAACAACAACAACAAATTGTAAAATCCATAAATTATTGTTAATTCACTTTTCATGAATAGTTAAGAAAGTAGACATCATGTCAAAAGGGTTCAAATCTGATATTTGAAAGAAATTGGCAAAATATTAATAGAAAACAATACCTTTCACAATTAAATGCTAAACGATAGAGGGGTATATTAAGTTGGACTACCCAGTAATATAGGACAATGGAAGTTCTCATAAAGAGGCTGAATGCCACCATCTAGTGGTCATTGTGAGAGTTGCAGTTACAAGAAACTAAAAGGCATGGTGGTGCTGTCAACGGGAGGCGACACATGTCAGAACACTAGGGCCAGTCCAGTTACCCTGACCTTAAATGAAGACCAAAAAAGCTCAGTTTAGTTTCCATTCATTTTTACAATATAGTCAATTTTGACTTGGCAGCTGGCCCATAGCTGGAAATCGCTCAGTTCTGCCTCCAGGACAAACAGGAGCACAGCCAAACAGGAGCACACTCCTGTTTGGCACACAAACAGGAGCACAGCCAAACAGGAGCACACTCATGGCTGTCAGTTTACATGACATGTCATAACAGAAATGACTAAACCACTATTGATGTTCTACAAGATCTACAAATGACAATAACATAAATGGGAAAGGGAAAAAGGTATACTGGTCCATTTTGAATGATGACGCAGGAGATACTAACTTTATAAAGATCCTAACAATTCAGTGATTCCGTGGAGTTTCTGAGGTCAAAGACATGGAAGGGATTCCTGATTAATGAGGGACAATGTGAAACGAAGAACATTACTTTCTCTCCTCTCTGGATCTCTAACTCGGTGGGTCTCTTCTGCTCCCCGACCTGTCCTGGTGGACCGGGAGGCCCCTGCAGACCTGGATCCCCCTACACACACACACACACACACACACACACACACACACACACACACACACACACACACACACACACACACACACACACACACACACACACACACACACACACACAAGCACAAACTCGTCAGTATTCAATAGTGCAAATCGTTACCCCCATTGACGACAGTCTTTTTCTTGCTGACCCTACCTTATCTCCTTTGGGACCTTGGAAGTTCAATCCCATGTTACCCTATAGTAGGAGAATACCAAGAGAAACACATGTATTACTGTATTTTGTAACACTTTACTTAAAGCCTGCAGGTAAAATGCATTAGGTACACACAGTAATATACATTAGGAGTGTATGGACAAGTGTGTGTACAGTAGTTGAACTGAGTGTAGTACACAGAATAGACAGTTGACCAGAGTTTATTATCAGTGTGTGTGTTTGTGTGTGTGTGTGTGTGTCAAAGGTCAAATACGGGGTTGTTATTTTTGTCCTGTTTCACACATGTACAAGTGTGTACCCTGTACAAGTGTTACCCTGTATAAGTGTGTGGTGTGAATGGAAGGTTTTTGGGGGCGTATCACACTCCCCCTGAAACACCAACGGAGAGTGGGGTCACGGCCAGAGATCAGCCATTAATGACGACAACCCTGGTGCAATTAGGGTTAAGAGCCTTGCTCAAGGGCAGATCGACAGATTTTTCACCTAGTCGCTTGAACCGCTAGGCTACCTGCCGCCCCAGGGTGTGTGTGTGTGTGTGTGTGTGTGTGTGTGTGTGTGTGTGTGTGTGTGTGTGTGTGTGTGTGTGTGTGTGTGTGTGTGTGTGTGTGTGTGTGTGCGTGCGTGCGTGCGTGATTCAGGGTGTAAAGCAACTCACCTTAGGACCGGGAGGACCAGGAGGCCCGGAACGACCCTACAAAACAACACACAACACTTTATTAACAACACACAAAACATTATTAACAACAACACACCCAACTTTATTAATAACGCACGGTATACTGTATAACTATTGATAGTACAATAAAACATTATTATTCCCTAAACTACATTGGATAAGTTCTTATCTTGATCTGTGAGACTTTGGATTACAAACACACTACTGGATGACACAACAGGTCTGAGGACAGTTTGACTGTGCAAAGTCCCTCAGAACATAACGTTTGTAACAGGTCTGGGACCAGTTTGACTGTGCAAAGTCCCTCAGAACATAACGTTTGTAACAGGTCTGGGACCGGTTTGACTGTGTAAAGTCCCTCAGAAAATAAAGTTTGCAACAGGTCTGATACCAGTTTGACTGTGTAAAGTCCCTCAGAACATAACGGACGAGTGGCGGTGGTAGTTAAGACGATTTGGGGTGTAACTGTACCTCAGGGGTTTTCTTAAACTATGAGTCGGGACCCAAAGTGTGCCCTGTGCATGTGAAAGGTAGGTCACAAGTTCTGAGAACTATATTTGCACTCTATTTTCTTCTTATATTAGGTCGTTGGATGACGATTTGGGTCACGGGAGGAAGTTCAACATCTCATTTGGGTCTCGAGCTGAAAACGTTGTCAGAGCCCCTGTATCAGTGTACCTCATAACCTCTGGGGCCAGGTGGACCGATAGGGCCTGACAATCCTGCAGGGCCTGGGTTACCCTAGAAACAAGACCGACACCACAAGCGTTACCCACAAGGCTACGTTGTTGAAACGGTTTACATGACATCTCTTACACAGGAGGTCGGTGGCACCTTCATTGGGGAGGACGGGCTCGCGGTAATGGCTGGAGCGGAATGAGTGGAACGCTATCAAATACGTCAAACACTTGGTTGAATGCCATTCCATTCACTCCATTCCAGATATTACTATGAGCAATCCTCCCCTCAGCAGCCTCCACGGATCTCTCATAATGATTTATTCCTTTTTTATCGATTCTGATCATCCAAATACGAGCAACATATTACATTAGACTACCATTTGATGAGAAAAAAAAAAATCGCTTGACAAAGTCTACAGATTTTTTTTTTTTAGTCCCCTTTTTTAAAATCAGTTAAGTTCAAAGTGGTTCTATGGTTCTATATAGGATACTCACAGGAACTCCAGGCAAGCCAGGTAAACCTACACCTCCTTTCTGTCCAAAGCGGTCATTTGAGATGACATCACCTGGGTCTCCCTGTAGAGGGACAACAGGAAGAGGTTAGAAAGGAACACATCACACAGGTACTAGCTATAGAAATAGAACTACTAGCACAGCTACACAGACAGATACGCCTGGTAAATGTACAGTATTTTATCTAAAGATAACAATCGTTGAGAACAGTGCGGAAAGAATAGTAACCTTTTGTCCTGGCAAACCAGGTGGACCCTGCAAACGAGCAGAGCGATAATGAACACATTTCAGTAGTTTCATTGGTTCCCTTTTCCAAGTTTCCACACAGAGAAATGACAAAGTGCACACATGTATTTATACTTCATACAGGTAAGTCAGTTAAGGACAAATTCTTATTTACAATGACGACCTGTCATGAGGCAAGAGCAGCAAGTATAACGCACAAATAGGTTAAACAATATCATACAAACAACAGTCAAAAATACATATGCGGAGTCAGTAAAACATTCAGTAACATGCAGCATTGAAGAGGACAGGATGTAGGTGTACGAGAGGACAGAGAAGGGTGTGTATGTGTGTGACTCACCGATCGGCCCTCCAGTCCGGGGAACCCTGGACTTCCAGGGAATCCTCTGTCACCCTAAGAAGAGACACAATCGATCCTTTCATTTTGCATCAATAGTCTCCGGCCCATAGGTTACTTTTCCAATATGCTGCCATCTAGTGGCCAGGTGCGATAGACCACTTAGGCCAGTTTCAGTCCAGATTCAGGAGAACTCGACAGAGTTGTATGGCTGTCAGTCAGTATTAACCATAATAACCTACCTTAGTTCCGTTGCAGCCTGCAGTTCCTCTTGGGCCCGGGGGCCCGTCCTGTCCTGGGAGACCCTAGAAGAGAACACACAGAGGACAACAGGAAGTCAAACATCAGACAGGAAGTGAGGTCACATGACTCAGTGGTGACAATACATACTGGATATCAGGCCAGGTCAAAAACAACCGGAGAAAGTTCAGTATACGTTTCATCATGGCAACATCTCAATTCTCCACCCTTTCCCAGAATTCAATTCTTCCCGTCATTCATTTAAAAGCATGGGATTAGTGTAAGCATTGGCTGGGGGGGGGAACCATTTTTTCTTGGCTGGAGAAAATGGAGGATAACTGGGACTCATCTCTGTACCAGAAGGGATGCAGACGGGTACGCTACAATAGGTGAGAATTGGGAATGGTTGGAACTTACTGGAATTCCTGGTGTTCCTGGGAATCCGGGCAGTCCAGGAGGTCCCTGTGGGAATAACGAGGAGGATAAATTAACAACCTAAGTTATGATGACTTTGTGTAATGATGCATTCAATTCAGAAACAGCTGTCAATACAAAAGCATGGAGCTTCTGTTTTATTGGAGTGAAACGAGGACCTCTGATGGACAGGGGGAAGTACTACACTCCAGGATGGTGTACACTGAAAATGGAAATATTACAGAGAGAAGTGTGGGACTTTGTCAAATTAATAAATCTGGGTCACTCACCCTAATTCCTTTTGGACCAGATGGCCCTGAAGGTCCGTCACTACCCTGAGAGAGAGAAAGACAGAGGGGGAGAGGAGGGAGAGAGGGAGGGAGAGAAGGGAAGAAGAGGATTAGTTTTCAAGTTCCCAGATAAAGTCAGGTGTTATGTTGCTCCTACAACAAGATACAGGAAGCAGCCCCTACCTTCTCTCCCCTGCCTCCGATTGGCCCCTCAGGTCCGGGGAACCCTGGTACGCCTGGCTGACCCTGTAGTCCTGGGAAACCCCTCTCGCCCTGTGGAACATAGAACATGGAACATCACACATAGAACATTACATATAGAACACTACACATATAACATTACACATTGAACACTACACGTAGAACATTACATGTAGAACATTACACGTAGAACATCACACATAGAACATCACACGTAGAACATCACACGTAGAACATCACACGTAGAACACCACACATAGAACATTACACGTAGAACATCACATGTAGAACATCACACGTAGAACATCACACATAGAACATTACACATAGAACATCACACGTAGAAAATCACACATAGAACATCCAACATAGAACATCACCCGTAGAACATCACACATAGAACATCACGCATAGAACATCACACATAGAACATCACACATAGAACATCACCTGTAGAACATCACCCGTAGAACATCACACATAGAACATCACACATAGAACATCACACATAGAACACACAGATCTAACAAACTCTTCTTACCTGCAGATAGCACACAGACAAAAGAGTCATTACAATGAAACAATGTGTCATGTTATGGTTGTTTTCTACAGTAGGTCATTACTGTAGATGTGTGTGTGTTTCACACTCACCTTGCCTCCTTTTACTCCGCTGCAGTCACACTTTGATCCCGCTGCACAGCCATGACACGCCTGTAGGATGGAGAGAGATGAGAGAGAGAAATAAGGAGAGAGTGATATAGAGAGAGATAAGAGAGAGAGAGAACGAGAGAGATAGAGAGAGAGGAGGGAGAACATGTGCGAGAGAACGAGAGAGAGGGGGAGAGAAAGAGAGAGAGAGAGAGAGAGAGAGAGAGAGAAAGAGAGAGAGATTGAGAGAGAGAGAGAGAGAAAGAGAGAGAGAGATTGAGAGAACGAGAGAGATAGAGAGAGAGGAGGGAGAACAAGTGCGAGAGAGAGAACGAGAGAGAGGGGGAGAGAAAGAGAGAGATTGAGAGAGGGAGAGAGAGAGAGAGAAAGAGAGAGAGATTGAGAGAGAGATTGAGAGAGGGAGAACACACACAACATCAAGCTGCCGTAGTGAGCCGCCGCCGCCGTCTCCGAGGACTGTGTGCTCTCGCTCTCCGTGGCCAGCGTGAGCAAGTCATTTAGTTCACAGTTGTCTTAAAACACACTGAAGTCGGAAGTCCGAGATTTCCGAGCTCCCAGTTTCCAGCTGTTTTGAATGTGGCATCTGTCTGGACTAGCACGAACATTACAGAGTAAAATATTTTTTTGGTAGAAAAATCTGAAACCGGAAGAGCTCACATAGGACCTACCAACGACAAGTGGATCCACACATGAAACAAAAAGACACCTCAAAACGAAATACAAGAAACATTTATTTTAAAATAACAAATATAATGGTAATTGGAAATGCTGTAGCGTAATGCATTTAAATTAGGACAAAACGTATGCTAATATTATGTCAATAAAATATCAGAATGGATTGTCACCCCCCAAAATGTCTGTGAAATACACAGGTAAAGTTGTGCATGAGACAGTCATGCGCTATCAAGAACACCAAACAGCGGCTGTGGGAAGAGTCTACCCAAGACGAGACTCAGGAGCTGGTGAGTACGAGACTCAGGAGCAGGTGAGTACGAGACTCAGGAGCAGGTGAGTACAAGACTCAGGAGCAGGTGAGTACGAGACTCAGGAGCTGGTGAGTACGAGACTCAGGAGCTGGTGAGTACGAGACTCAGGAGCAGGTGAGTACGAGACTCAGGAGCAGGTGAGTACGAGACTCAGGAGCAGGTGAGTACGAGACTCAGGAGCAGGTGAGTACGAGACTCAGGAGCAGGTGAGTACGAGACTCAGGAGCAGGTGAGTACGAGACTCAGGAGCAGGTGAGTACGAGACACAGGAGCAGGTGAGTTGCAAATGTTACAAACTAAAATGGATTTGATGCAAAATAAGCAACAATGACTTGATCTACACTTGAATGTAAAGAAGCACTATTGTTCATCTGAACATGAGTAAATAGCCAACTTTAATCACACGAGGCGGTGCGAGTCAACAAACAACATGGGCAATGGCGGGAAGGGACGAAGGGAGTGAGTTTGCGTCATCGCAATCGCGTTCCATGGAATAACTCCACTCTATCAATGTAGAGAAAGGAAAAGGGAAAAATAGAAAAAGCAACCGCAGAAAAGCGGTGAGTTTAGATGTGTAATGTACTACAACTGGGTGGCAGTAACATACCGCAGGGCCAGACAGATTGACTGGACGTGTACTCAGACGGCAAGGTTCTTCAGTGACATTTTCAACCTGACCCAGTCTGTAATACCCATATCATTCAAGCAGACCACCATAGTCCCTGTGTCCAGCAATTGCCAAGGTAACCTGTCTAAGTGACTATTGCCCCGTAGCACTCACATCTGTAGCCATGAAAAGATTTGAAAGGCTGGTCATGGCTCACATCAACACCATCCTCCCAGACACCCTGGACCCACTCCAATTCGCATACCGCCCCAACAGATCCACAGATGACGCAATCTCTATTGCACTCCACACTGCCCTTTCCCACCTGGACAAAAGGAACCCCTACATGAAAATACTGTTTATTGACTACAGCTCAGTGTTCGACACCATAGTGCCCTCCAAGCTCATCACAAAACTAAGGACCCTGGGACTAAACAACTCCCTCTGCAACTGGATACTGGACTTTTTGACGGGTCGCCCCCAGAAGGTGAGGGTAGGCAAAAACACATCCGCCATGCTGACCCTCAACATGGGGACTCCACAGGGATGTGTGCTTAGCCCCCTCCTTTAATCCCTGTTTACCCATGACTGCGTGGCCACGTACGACTCCAACACCATCATTAAGTTTGCCGACCGCCACGACGGTGCTAGGAAAATCACAGACGACGATGAGACCAGGCAGTGTGGTGGCAGGACAGCAACCTCTCCCTCAACGTCAGCAAGACAAAGGAGCCGATTGTGGACTACAGGAAACGGAGGGCCGAGCACGCCCCCATCCACATCGAGACGGTGTAGTGGAGACGGACGAGAGCTTCAAGTTCCTCCGTGTCCACATCACTAAGGACCTATCATGGTCCAAACACAGCAACGCAGTTGTGAAGAGGGCACGACAGCTCCTCTTCCCCCTCAGAAGGCTGAAAAGATTTGGCATGGGCCCTCAGATCCTCAAAAAGTTATACAGCTGCACCATTGAGAGCATCTTGACTGGCTGCATCACCGCTTGGCAACTGCTCGGCATCTGACCGCAAGGCGCTACAGAGGGTAGTGCATACAGCCCAGTACATCACTGGGGCCGAGCTCCCAGTCACCCAGGACCTCTATATCAGGCGGTGTCAGAGGAAGGCCCTAAAAATTGTCAAAGACTCCAACCACCCAAGTGGTTGCTACCGCACGGCAAGCGGTACCGGAGCACCAAGTCTAGGACCAAAAGTTTACTGAACAGCTTCTACCCCAAAGCCATAAGACTGCTGAACAGTTAATCAAATGGCTACCTGGACTTTCTGCTTTTCACCCCTACCTACATGTACATAGTACTTCAATCAGTCACCTGACCAAACCTACATGTACATAGTACTTCAATCAATCACCTAACCAAACCTACATGTACTGTACATATTACTTCAATCAATCACCTAACCAAACCTACATGTACATAGTACTTCAATCAATCACCTAACCAAACCTACATGTACTGTACATATTACTTCAATGAATCACCTAACCAAACCTACATGTACTGTACATATTACCTCAATCAATCACACCAACTAGCTCGTACCCCAGTACACTGACTCGGTACTGTATATAGCCTCGTTATTGTTATTTTATTGTGTTATTATATTGTATTACTATTACATTTTTTATCTATTTGGACATTTTCCAAATGTTAAACTGTATTGTTAGGAAGTAAGCACCTTGTGGTAAACTCTACAGTTGTTGTATTCCGCGCACGTGACAAATAAAATGTCCCTTATAGAAGCCTGGGCCTAGCATTCATCTCTGTCTCTGTACATATTCTAAATAAGAGTAGGCCTACATCTCTAGCCTGGGTAGCCAGTGAGCCGTAGACAATAGGGAAAGAGGGCAAGGCCTTAACAGACATAGCAGATCCTTTATCTCAACAGTGCTGTAAGTCTTGAGACCTAACCTCTACCATCAGGGAACCCCTCTCCCTAGTTTAAACTTGTTTTGGTACTATTTTCTGGGTTACCAGTTACCTTCATCTGGGTGTGGCTAAGGTCTGGGTTAGACACCTTGGTCTGGACCTAGAGTGTCTCTGGGCACTGGTCAGCTCTGTCAGTCTAGATAACTCTTGACATTCCTGACCAGCATCCTGTTTGTTTCATCTCCTGCCTGGCATACATGCAGGGCAGAGCAGTCCAGTACCTGCCTGGCACTGTGTCAACACACATGGGAACACTTCTTCAACAGCTAGGATGCCACTCTCCTCCCTCGTTCCCCCGTATCTATCCGTCTCCCTCCAGCCTCTGTCTGTCAGACCATTCGTCTCCCTCCCTCCATCCCTCCCTCGGTTACAGCTCTTTGCCTCTCTCTCTCTCGTCTCGTTTTGCCTCTGGCTGTGCGTGATAGAGCCAAACAGGTAAACTCTCGGTGTGTGTGTGTGTGTGTGTGTGTGTGTGTGTGTGTGTGTGTGTGTGTGTGTGTCGTCACTGGTGCTGGACGATTAGTGCTTTTTTGAGGACAGTTTGGTTTCAGTTCCATCATTAAAAAGTAATCGCGGTTTTTCGATTTCGGTTTCAATTATTAACTGCATTATGTGGGTTGAATGCGGCAACAACACAGAATAAAACAAGTCCCATGATGCTAGTGAATGCCCTTTACTGATTATCACTTATTAACCATCATTTATTCACATTACTTTACTTTAAATAAAATATTTAAATTGTTGTGTAAATTAAATAAGGCATACTATTATGACTGAATACCAACTATGCTGAATACCAACTATGCTGAGTACCAACTATCAATTCCAACTTAGATCATGTACTTTCAGGTAGAGATACCTCGCCAAGCAACTGCTCTCTATCCCTCTCGATCTCACATTCTCCTGCCTCTTCTCTCCATGTCTGCCCCACACTAACCTAACGTAGCAGGCGTCAAAGAAACACACAGACCGGACAAGTAAGCACGCAATGGATTATGGTCATTGTAGTTAATTACCACGTTTTCTGACCTAAACTATGTAGAATATTGGCCTTTTGGAAACTACAACTCCGTACTACATCGCACAGTTCGGGCTTGATCTGATTTATCTCCAGAGAAACTGTGTCGTGTGTGCGTGTGTGTGCGTGTTACTATCCCCTGAGTGACTGTCATAGAATGTCACTGGTGTAAATGTCAAGTGTATCAGGTTGTCAGAAGGAGAGGGAAAGGAAGAAGTGTATAGGAAGTCAAAGAAAGTTCTGAGCCAACAGGCTAACTCATAACACCGGGTCTGAGCTGTAATGCTGTAATGTAGCTACTATGTTATACCATCTGGCCTCTTCGAGTCACGTTCACAACATTTCCCCGACAACATACTTTCACTCTGGATTCTATAGTAAAACTATGAATCAAGTAACAATAATGTTAAAGTAAAAAGCCAAGTTCTATACGGTATGAAAGTGACACTTCCTGGATCCTCGTTTTGTAGGATAAGAATGAGCCTCAAATTTCCATCGTCAAAGTCATGAAAACCCGGTCATATAAGATGTGCGTGTAACTGCCAAAATAAAGGAAACACCAACATTAAGTGTCTTAAAAGGGTGTTATGCCACGACGAGCCACCAGAACAGCTTCGATGCACCTTGACATAGATTCTACAAGTCTTATCTATGCATAGTCACTTTACCCCTACCTACATGTACATATTACCTCAATTACATCGGCTAACCTGTAGCCCTGCACATTAACTCGGTACCGGTACCCTTTGTAAATAACCTCGTTCTAGTTATTTTATTGTGTTTCATATTTTTCCTTTAGTTTATTTAGCACATTTTTATTACTTACTTTTTTAACACTCTGCATCGTTGGTTAAGGGCTCTTAAGTAAACATTTCACATTAAGGTCTACACCTGTTGTATTCAGTGCATGTGACAAATAACATTTGATGTGTCTGGAATTCGATTGGAGGGCCGCGACACCCTTCTTCCACAAGAAATTCCAAAATGTGGTGGTGGAAAATGCTGTCTCAGGCAGCTCCAGAATCTCCCATAAGTGTTAAATTGGGTTGAGATCTGGTGACACACACACACACACACACACACACACACACACACACGTACACTTTAAACTCCTTTGTGCCCCTTTGAGACCCACCTTTCAAAGTCACTGAGATCTCTTCTTCTAGCCATGGTAGCCAAAATAATTGGCAACTGGACATTTTTTTACATGACTCTTAGCATGATGGGAGTCTAATTGCTTAACTAACTCAGGAACCACACCTGTGTGGAAGCACCTGCTTTCAATATACTTTGTATCCCTCATTTACCCATTTACCCCTCATAAAGTGTTTCCTTTATTTTGGCAGTTACCTGTATATTAAAATGTACACCTATACGTGTTTTCCGAGTGAATTTACTTTTCAGCGTATTTGACGGCCAAGAAGAAGCACAAAGCCGAAAAGCTTCAACCGTTTCATTGGAAACACATGAACCACAGCTCCCACCAGCTGTATATGTCTCACTTTCGGCAGCTTGCCGGCCTACAATTATTCTTATAATTTTTTTAAAATGTTATGTACCGGCTGGCAATGTTAAGTTAAAAAAAACAGCATTGTCTGATATAAAACACATCAATATGTCTGTAACTAACAGGTTCTTACCGTCCTGTGAGTCCTCAACTCGAGCAGACGCACTCAAGCATGCTAACAACAAGGCTGCGGGAGTTGTATTTCAAATGAAACCACTTCTAACTTGTCAGTGTGTCTTACTGTCACAAAAGGTGCCGTGTTGAATTGACCAAACTGCAGCGGGTATGTGGATACTCATAGTTTTTTAATAAACAAAAGTAATGCATCCACAGGGAAAAACAATAAATGATACTCACGACAGCAACAGTTTTGCAGGCTATACAAAACGCAGTGCAAAAACAACTACCCACAATCCCAAAGAAAAACACACCCTTCTATATAGGACTCCCAATCAAAGGCAACTCAACACACCTGCCTTCAATTGGGAGTCCAATCCCCAACACAAACCCTTAACATACAAAAAACCTGCCACATCCTGACCAAAACTGATACAATACCTCCCTCTGCTGGTCAGGACGTGACACTTACTTCTTGAGCGTCAAATATTTGGGGGGCCTCCCGAGTAGCACAGCTATCTAAGGCACTGCATCGTGGTGTTAGAGGCATCACTACAGATCCGGGTTCGATCCCGGGCTGTGTCGCAGCCGGCCGCGACCGGGAGAACCGTGAGGCGGTGCATAATTGGCCCAGCGTTGTTAGGAGAGGGTTTGGTCGGCCGGGATGTCCTTGTCCCATGGCGCTCTAGCGACTCCTGTGGCGGGAACAGGTGCGTGCACGCTGACACGGTCGACAGTTGAACGGTGTTTCCTCCGACACATTGGTGCATTTGGCTTCTGGGTTAAGTGAGCAGTCTGTCAAGATTCAGTGTGGCTTGGCAGGGTCGTGTTTCGGAGGACGCATGGCTCTCGACCTTCGCCTCTCCCGAGTCCGTACGGGAATTGCAGCAATGAGACAAGACTGTACCTACCAATTGGATATCATGAAATTGGGGAGAAAAAAGGCATCGGGTATGTGCAAATCAATACACAAATACAAGTATAATTAAAAATATACAGTGTATCTTAAATGACCTAGTTTTGGTGAATTTGATGATATAATCTTGAAGCCTAGTCAATAAATGATTGGTGACAACCTGGAAGTACGAAGTAGGAACATGTCATTTTCACATCGTATCCAATTATATTCTGACCTCCGACTTCCTCTGTCCATTTTCTCTCTCGCTCTCTTAATCTCTCTCTCTCTCTCCCTCTCTCTCTCTCTCTCTCTCTTTGATTCTCTCTGTCTTTCTGTCTCCCCACTCTCTCTCTCTCTGTCTTTCTGTCTCCCCACTCTCTCTCTCTCTCTGTCTTTCTCTCCTCTCTCTCTCTCTCTCGCTCTCTTAATCTCTCTCTCTTTGATTCTCTCTGTCTTTCTGTCTCCCCACCCTCTCTCTCTCTCTCTTTGATTCTCTCTGTCTTTCTGTCTCCCCACCCTCTCTCTCTCTCTCTTTGATTCTCTCTGTCTTTCTGTCTCCCCACTCTCTCTCTCTCTCTCTCTGTCTTTCTGTCTCCCCACTCTCTCTCTCTCTCTCTCTCTCTCTCTCTCTGCCTTTCTGTCTCCCCACTCCCTCTCTCTCTCTCTCTCTGTCTTTCTGTCTCCTCTCTCTCTCTCTCTCTCTCTCTCTCGCTCTCTTAATCTCTCTCTCTTTGATTCTCTCTGTCTTTCTGTCTCCCCACCCTCTCTCTCTCTCTCTCTCTTTGATTCTCTCTGTCTTTCTGTCTCCCCACCCTCTCTCTCTCTCTCTCTTTGATTCTCTCTGTCTTTCTGTCTCCCCACCCCTCTCTCTCTCTCTCTCTCTCTCTGTCTTTCTGTCTTTCTGTCTCCCCACTCTCTCCCTCTCTCTCTGTCTTTCTGTCTCCCCACTCTCTCTCTCTCTCTCTCTCTCTCTCTCTCTCTCTCTCTGTCTTTCTGTCTCCCCACTCTCTCTCTCTGTCTTTCTGTCTCCCCACTCTCTCTCTCTGTCTTTCTGTCTCCCCACTCTCTCTCTCTCTCTCTCTCTCTCTCTCTCTCTGTTCCCCCCTGCGGCGTTGTCTAACCGACTGTTAAATGGTTTCCCAGTAATGATATAACACATGTCTGTAAGGGCAATAACAGGGAGGGTGAAACAAGAGAGGGAGAGAAAGAGAGAGAAAGAGAGCGATAGAGAGAGAGAAAGAGATAGAGAGAACACACACAACATCGAGCTGCCGACGCGGGCCCCCGACGTCTACGAGGACTGTGTGCTCTCATTCTCCGTGGCCAACTTGAGTAAGTCGTTTAAACGTGTTAACCCCCCCGCAAGGCTGCCGGCCCAGACGGCATCACAAGCCATATCCTCAAAACATGTGCAGAGCAGCTGGCTGGAGTGTTGAAGGACATATTACATTTTTCCATATCCCAGTCTGTTGTCCCGACTTGCTTCCCCTCCGCCACGCTGAGACCACAGGGAGGAGGTGAAGGCCCTGACGGAGTGGTGCCAGGGAAATAACCTCTCCCTCAACGTCAACAAAACCAAGGAGCTGATCGTGGACTACAGGAGACAGCAGAGAGAGAGCACGACCCCGATCCACATCGACGGGGCTGCAGTGGAGGCGATGGAAAGCTTTAAGTTCCTCGGCGTGCACATCACTGACGACCTGAAATGGTCCCTTCACGCAGGCAGCGTGGTGAAGAAGGCGCGACAGCTGCCTCTTTGACCTCAGGAGGCTGAAGAAATTCAGCTTGGCCCCATTGAGAGCATCCTGTCAGGCTGTATCACCGCCTGGTACAGCAAATTGCACTGTCCGGAACCTCGAGGCTCTCCAGAGGGTGGTGCGGTCAGCCCAACGCATCACCGGGGGCACACTGCCTGCCCTCCATTACATCTACAGCACCCGGGGTCACAGGAAGGTCAAGAAGACCTTCGAGTACCTCAGCCACTTCGAGCCACGGCCTGTTTACCCCGCTACCGTCTAGAAGGTGGAGACAGTATACAGCAGGTGAATTAAAGCTGGGACCGAGAGACTGAAAAACAGCTTCTAGCTCCAGGCCATCAGACTGTTTAACAGTCACCACTAGCCGGCCTCCGCCCAGTACCCTGCCCTGAACTTTAGTCATTGTTACTATCCGGCTACCGCCCAGTACCCTGCCCTGAACTTTAGTCATTGTTACTATCCGGATACCACCCAGTACCCTGCCCTGAACTTTAGTCATTGTTACTATCCGGATACCACCCAGTACCCTGCCCTGAACTTTAGTCATTGTTACTATCCAGATACCACCCAGTACCCTGCCCTGAACTTTAGTCATTGTTACTATCCGGATACCACCCAGTACCCTGCCCTGAACTTTAGTCATTGTTACTATCCGGCTACCACCCAGTACCCTGCCCTGAACTTTAGTCATTGTTACTATCCGGATACCACCCAGTACCCTGCCCTGAACTTTAGTCATTGTTACTATCCGGATACCACCCAGTACCCTGCCCTGAACTTTAGTCATTGTTACTATCCGGATACCACCCAGTACCCTGCCTTGAACTTTAGTCATTGTTACTATCCGGATACCACCCAGTACCCTGCCCTGAACTTTAGTCATTGTTACTATCCGGATACCACCCAGTACCCTGCCCTGAACTTTAGTCATTGTTACTATCCGGATACCACCCAGTACCCTGCCCTGAACTTTAGTCATTGTTACTATCCGGCTACCACCCTGTACCCTGCCCTGAACTTTAGTCATTGTTACTATCCGGATACCACCCAGTACCCTGCCCTGAACTTTAGTCATTGTTACTATCCGGATACCACCCAGTACCCTGCCCTGAACTTTAGTCATTGTTACTATCCGGATACCACCCAGTACCCTGCCCTGAACTTTAGTCATTGTTACTATATACCACCCAGTACCCTGCCCTGAACTTTAGTCATTGTTACTATCCGGATACCACCCAGTACTCTGCCCTGAACTTTAGTCATTGTTACTATCCAGATACCACCCAGTACCCTGCCCTGAACTTTAGTCATTGTTACTATCCGGATACCACCCAGTACCCTGCCCTGAACTTTAGTCATTGTTACTATCCGGATACCACCCAGTACCCTACCCTGAACTTTAGTCATTGTTACTATCTGGATACCACCCAGTACCCTGCCCTGAACTTTAGTCATTGTTACTATCCGGATACCACCCAGTACCCTGCCCTGAACTTTAGTCATTGTTACTATCCGGATACCACCCAGTACCCTGCCCTGAACTTTAGTCATTGTTACTATATACCACCCAG